>NW_005871220.1:1252368-1414579 GCF_000147115.1 Myotis lucifugus
CCCAGTTTCTGGGACTATGTACCTACAGCTGCATCTCTCACTAGGAAATGCCCTTGACCTAAGAGGTTGGTTTCACTTAAGGAAACCCTTCCCCAGCGACAGATGTGGCCAAAGATTGGTAGATGCAGGAATGAAAAGCCCTTCAACACCACTACCACCACCACCACTACCCCCCCCACACACACACACACCTTTCTCAGTGTGTGACAACTCCAAAGAGCCAGACCAGCCCCAGACCTCACATCCCCCTTGTTTTAGGATGAGCTGAGGATCATTGACAATCACATTGTCAGTCATCTGCTCCTCCTGCCCAATTCTGCCCCTGTGACTCTGTGTCCCAAAAACTCAATGTAAAACAGCACTCTTTGTATTTTCAAGAAGGGCAGGCAGCTCCCCATCAATACAATGCTTAGCAGAATACTGCCTCAGAGAGCATGTAGCTTCCACCTTGCATGAGGCAGAGAGAGGCAGGTGTTGTAGGGAGAGCTGAAAGTGAATGGAGGCCAGTGGGGACCTTGGCCATTGCGGGTGTATAATAATGGTCCTTAGCATCCTAGAGGAAGGTCCTTGCCTGTGTCAGGCGAGCTATCATTCCATTTTCACCTCCAACCAGCAAATTTCAGAATCGATCCTCACTTTTTTTTACATCTGCCCTCCATGTTGCAGGTACAAAAACATTTCTGAACAAATGTATTCAGATCATTTTCCTATAAATAGAGATCGTAATTATCACATTTACCCACTTTATTTCTTTTGGAAGGTTTTTAGAGGTTGTATAGCAATGACACCCCTTCTGAAGGATTTGCATTTGAAAGGCTGTTGTTCAAATTTAATTCACATTTGACATAATGTTTTCTCTTGCAGAACATTACCCAGTATCTGAAAAATCAGTTTTCAGCGAGCTCTCGTCTACATCCCTCAGATCATTTCTCTTTTTATTATGGGTCTATTCTAAGTGAATTCTGCTTGTGTTCTGGAAATGACATAAACAATCAGAAAATGTTCGCATCCCTTATTCAGCCCCATTTTGATTTCTAACCCGCACTTCCTGTGCTGTCTTCTCCCTGGCAAGTGCTGCCCACAGTGTCTTGGGCTTCCCTGGGTTTCAGGGGCCAAAAAGAGCATTCCCCTGTGGGGGCACAGAGCCCCTTGGTGGGGAGTGAGGATACATTTCCCTCTCTGCCTCTTAGCTCTTCCCCTGTGAGAGAGAGCAAGCTGGAAGGAGATCACTCCACGTGCCCTATGGTTTGTTTTGCCCGTCAAGCCCTAGCAGTTCTTAGTGAAAACGAAGGTTCCATCCCTCAAACCCAGGCTAGAGTGAAGGTTTCTTTAAGGGTAGCAGTGTGCACAGTTTCGCTCCGGGCTAATTCTGGTTTCTCAGGGAGGAAATTAAAGTTGGATTTAGATCAAAGACCCCGCCCCCTTCTTGAGGGGAGCTGTCCAGCAGGGAGATGAGAGGGAGCTGAAATTAATAGCTATTTGTTTTGTCTGTTTGTTGTTTTCATATTTGGAAATCTTCGATTCCTATAGTGAGATTCACAGCCCCCGCCCCCCTCCACGACACCACCCTCCCCCCGCCTCCAACCCCAGGCAGAGAGACACCAAAATCAGATGCAAATACAGGGTGCCGAGTAAACTGCAGAATGGTCTGCTGTCTTCCTATCATTGCTCATTTCACAGGTTTTGTCAGTTTCTGAAAAACGGTGAGAGATAATTGGCCTGAGATGTAAAGCCACACTTGGCTGTTGCAAGGAACAGAGAGAGACAGCTTTAGCCCACAAGACCATATTTTGTGAAACACGGTCTCCCTTTTTATTAATGAGCAGATACACAGCGCTGCCTCTCAGCTCTGAAAAATCGCTAGCTTTCCCCCTGCGATGTTGTACAAGGCCTTTGAATGGGCGCCGTTTGTAATGCCGTGGTCGGTGGCACTGAGCAAGGAAAGCCGGCACTTGCTATCTTACAACGCAAGGGAACGGCTGTCGCAATATCCGTCCCGCATATTTGACCTCAGGACGATAGCATCAGAAACAGCGATAGCAAATAATCAGGACCCACCGGCTGCCAGCCCAGCCGCTATCGTGATCTTCTGGACATATTCAATGCTTCCTGTTTAGAAGTGGGCAAATATTTGTCAAGAAATATAAGTCGGAGAATCAGACTGCGGAATTCAGGTCACTCGGACAAGACAGGACAAGTAGCCAGCACTCCCCCAAGGGACTCATAAACGTGTTGTCATAAACAACACACATTTCCCATCCCAACTCGGCCATCCTGCCACGCTGGTAGCATCGTGCCATGGCCAAAGGCGACTATGGTAACACGACCACCTTTTGTGCTTGGTCCCTTATTTAAACTCTGTCATCATTCTTATTTCTCTTCTTTAAGATCCCATCCAACAAGTCATTTCTCCTGTAATCCACTTGGTTCCCTACAGTCGGCTCTGGGCACAACAGTCAGAGTGGTCTCCTATTAACCAGGAGGTCAAGGTTCGATTCCCAGTCAGGGTACATGCCGGGGTTGTGGGCTCCCCCAGTAGGGGGCTGCAGGAGATAGACAATTGATGATTCTCATCATTGATGTTTCTCTCTTCCCCTCTCCCTTCCTCCCTGAAATTAATAAAAATATATTTTAAAAATATAAATATGGTATCACCTCCTTAATAAGAATTTCCAGTGAGTCCCATAAGTGTTTAGGATAAAATCGGGGCTGTTCAGCACAGCCCCAAAGCTGGGCATGGTCAGTACTTGCCTCTGCATCGTGTGGCTCCTCTTGCACTGCTCTTCCCCTCACTCCTGTTCCAGGAACACTGGCTTGCTTTCTTCTCATAGGACACACCAAGGTTTTCTTCCCCCAAACCTTTGCTCAAATTACCTCTCTCCCCACTCTTACCTTTAACTGTTTACTGGGCTGCTTCTCACCACTCAGGTCTCAGCTTAAATGACACTGCCCCATTGAAGTCTGTCTCAACCAACTCTTTCATGGCAGTTTCCCCCACTGCATTATTCTTTTTTTAAAAAAAATATGTTTATTGATTTCAGAGAGGAAGGGAGAGGGAGATAGAAATATCAATGATGAGAGAGAATCATCAATCGGCTGCCTCCTGCACACCCACTACTGGGGATGGAATCCACAACCTGGGCATGTGCCTTTGACCAGAATCAAACCAAGGACCCTTTAGTCCTCAGGTCGATGCTCTATCCACTGAGCAAAACTGGCTAGGGATTCCCCACTCCATTATTCTATATCTAAGCTTTGAGAGTGTTTTGGGTGCAGCTGATACAATAATTTATAATTATTTTATGTATCTGTTTTCTGCCTCCTTTTCTAAACTATAAATTCCTTAAAGTCAAAGATCAGGCTTTTTCTACCCCATTCTCTTCACCACCACCCCTAATCTCCAGAGCCTACTACCATGTATGGCACACATCAAGTATTTAGTAAATGTCTATTGAATAAATAAATGTGTCCACATGGCCTATTGTATTTTAGACCTTGTTTTAATTTTTTTTTCATCATGTGGCTTCCTAAAGAGTAGAACCTGCTCAACATCCCAGCCTGTTCTCATTCTCAACATGCTTGTGTGATCATGAAGCCCCTTTCTTTTCTTTTATCTCATGTATTTCAATTGGGAAGGGCAAAGCGAAAGCAATGTCATTGAGCAGAGGACAGGGCATCACAGATGGGAAGGAGAGAGAGCATATGATGGAGGGCATCAGCATGGTTCTGTGTCTTCTCAAAAGGCTCCTGGCAAAACGAGAGAAGAAACAAGCTGAGCAGATGGTTGGAGGCATCCACTTTTGCAATTCGTGTGTTTAGGTTTTGCCAGCCTTCCTATCAATTTCAGCTCTTGAGCCCTTATCGGCAGGGTCTGGTCCATGATTATTATCAGCTGTACCACCTAAATAAGGCTGGGTATTTTATAAACACTGACTGTTTAGTAGTAAATTTTGTTAGGCAGTACAGGAATCTTCAGGAATTATTTAAAAAACTTGACTTGAACCAATCTTTCCAATTAGTTTAGATGACTTTGAATAGAATTGAGCAGAGTTTTCTATGTACATTTTCTCAAACAGCTTTTAAAATTCTAATTTCTCTAGTGATATTGTGTGGACTCTCCATTGGAATGTAAAAAAAGGTCATTTTTTTTTAGTAGTTTCATAGTCTTAAAGCATAGCAGCAGTAGAAGCTTTTAAAATACAAAGTTCATTCATTCAATTAACGTTTTTATAGTGGACACTATTTGTTCCTGGTATAGAATACAAGGAAGGGTGGTCCTTGCCTTCTCACCTTATTCTATTTAAACTAAAAAGATGAACAAAAAGATATATATATATATACACACACACACACACACACACACACACACACACACACACACATATATATATATAGAGAGAGAGAGAGAGAGAGAGAGAGAAAGAGAGAGAGAGAGAGAGAGAGAGAGAGAGAGAGAGGCCCAGTGCATGAAAATTTGTGCAAGAGTAGGCTTTCCTTCCCCCGGCTGTCGGCACCGGCTTCCCTCCAGCACCCGGGACCCGGGCTGCTTTGTCCAGAGAATGAAGGAATGATGCCCAGAAGGACATTTGGTCTAATTAGCATATTACCCTTTTATTATTAAAGATTTAGTTCTATAGCATCAGATTTTTTATTATAAAGTATAGCTTATGTCTGATACTACCCTGGCATAGAGAGTGTTTTTTAAAGACTGCACTTTTTCTTGGATTAGGATTTAAGCTGACAAAAGTGTGTTGTTCATGGGTTTTAGCCAACACAAAAGCTTTAAATTTGACAATCACAAAGAGGCTAACAGCCTATGATATTGTACTTGGGTTTTTGTTTTACTGCATGCCCTCAGACAATTTTCAGAGACATTGTATGGTTATTATTTGTTATGTTGTGTTTGTTGTGTTTTCACTAGTTATGGTTGTTTTGCTGGGAAGATGGCTTGTGGTGGATCCTTGCACTTTCATTCTAAAAGCCATTCTATACTTCACTTTTCAATAATAAATTTTATCAATGTACAAAATAATTTTAATGCTGTACATTTTGGATGAAATCAACTGGCTATTGTTCAGTCTGCCTTACTCAATACAGAAGGAAATAATGTCTTTGTTATGCCTTCTACAAATAAGGATAGAGATAAAGACACTTGACTTTTCTCATAAATATTACTACCCCCAGGCAAAGCTCCCCAGAGAATGGATCTCTATTCTGTCCCAGAAGGCAATTTGATGCTTACTTCAGTTCAGTTGTAAAGGAGAACAGAAGGTGCTTTTTTCAATAAAAAAAATCAAATCTGAATTATTAGAAGGCCTGGACAGAAGGAATTCAATTTTTGAGGTCTGGAATGACCTAAAATATTGTTTTTCTTTTTATCTGAATGATTTTTTCAGATTAAAAAACTATCATGTATTTTCAATCGAATTAGAGATACTTTTTTATTATTATATTTTTATGGCAAGCACTGACTTTTGAGCCAGTGAGTTAATCACAAGATTTCACCATAGTCCAATTTTATTTTAACATATTTTTTCCAAAACTTTAACCAAAAGATTTTTTTCAAAATTAAAAAATAATGCTTAAAACAGTGGTTCTTAACTAAGTGGGGTTCTATACCATCCATGCTCCCTACCCCAAGGGGACATTTGTTGATGTCTAGAAGCAAGTTGCCTTCACAATATAAGTGCGACTGTCATCTAAAGCATAGAGGTAAGGAATGCTTTTAAAGATTGTTCAATACAGAGGAAAGTCCTCCATGACAAAAATAACAAAATAATCCAGCCCCAAATGCCAATAGTGCAAAGTTTACTAAAGTTTGATTTAGAGAAAAACAACAGATTTCATATTGTACAATCTGGCGCTAAGGACTACTAACCAATTTTACTTTCTAAACCTTTGATATACCTTAGAGATATAGACATTCTGATTTCATTAATTGGTTGAAATAGTTGGTTTTAGAACAGTCCCGAGAATACTTTCCCTTACTTTCTACTGGAGATGATACCAATTAACAACCTCACTGTGATCTCACACATCATACTAGCGTCTTGCCCTAGAGAAATAATAGTTGTCATGTATACAGTTAACAAATATGCAGCAGGAAAGTGCAAATGCAAAACACTTCTAAACAACAGCAATGATACGGTCAAAACCAGACTCCCGACTTTCACAGTTGATTTCCCCATTCTTTCTCATATCCAAACAATAGATCAACAAATGTCTTCATATTTTTCCTTTGTCATAGCTAGCCTCCAAGATATCCCCCAGTGAGCTTTGCCTTCTAGAATTCATACCCCTGTGTAGCCCCTTCACATTGAATAGTGTAGCTCTGTGATTCCTAGTTACTGCAGAAATGATGGGTTTTGACTTTCATGTCTGGGTCCTGTTTGCTCTGTTGGGTCCCTTGCTCTGGGGCAAACAAACTACTATCCTGAGGACATTCAAGTAACCTTAGAGTGAGGTCCCCATGAGAGGAACTGAGGCCTCCTTTCAACAACCAGCACTAAACTGCATGGCATGTGGGTGACCAATGTAGAGGCACATTCTGCAGCCCTATTCAAACCCTCAGATTAACTCTTTTTCTGGTCAACATTATTACCACAGCCTTTTGAGAGAGCCTGAACCAGAACCACTCAGCTGAAGTGATTGCAGGTTCTTGTGAACTGAGTGGGATCAGAACCGTGGGAGATAATAAATGTTGACTCAAGCTGCCGCTAAGTTTTCAATCAGAAATGCTTTAGACTTTTGGTTTTTACACTCCACCCAATTTTCATTGATTAAATTACATACTAGATGAAGTTTGTGTCATTGAATAAAGGTAATCACCTCTTCTCTCAGCAGCATTTTAGCCCTGAATGCAATCCTGTGAATTAAAATTGGTATGATGCAGGTCCTGGCACCAGCAGTGTTGAATCCCATCTCCCACTTAAGCAAAAAATGCCCTTAAATTAGCAGATGTATCATTACATTGTGATCATATGCTTCCTTATGTATCTTTCCCACTTTAAAGTTAATCACTTTAAAGATAACTTTAAAGGGAAGGGACTGTACTCTGTTAACCACTATATTCACATTGCCTAACTCAGTTGTTGGCACACAATAGATTATTAGTACTTGTATTAATGCAATAATGGAGACATGAATTGATTAATTAACCACATGGATAAGAACTGTATGACTGACCTTGTTAAAAATCTTATTTTTCCTATTTCCTTTTTAAAATAGATTATTTTTAAAATATGTTTTTATTGATTTCAGAGAGGAAGAGAAAAGGATGGATACATCAATGAGAGAGAAACATGTATCAGCTGCCCCCTGCATGCCCCTTTGTGGGGATCAAGCCCCAACCTGGACAGGTATCCTGACAGGAATTGAACCATGACATCCTGGTTCATGGGACAATGCTCAACCAACTTAAGTCACACAAGCCAAGCTCTTCTTTCCTTTTTTTTTTTTTGGTTAATCCTTAACTGAGGATATTTTTTCATCGCTTTTCAGAGAGAGTGGAGAGGAGGAAAGGATGGGGAGAGAGACAGAGGAGAGAGAGAAACATCAATGTGAGAGAGATGCACTGATTGGTTGCCTCCCACACACACCCTGACCTGGGCCAAGGATCAAACCTGCAACCCAAGTACATGCCCTTGACTCTTCAGTGAGTGGGCCGCTGCTCTAACCATAAAGCCATGCAGACCAGTACCTCTTTCCTTTTTAAAATGCCTCAGATTCTAATGTAGTAACTGGCAAAGAATCATGCAATTTTTGTTGACATTTCTAATTGTTGCTCAGTGTTTTGTCTATAGCTCTTTACACACGTCACAGTCTTCTAATGATGCTCAGTGATTCTCCACCAGAATCATAGTATAACTTAAATTGCCCAAGAAAGTGAAGTTAGAGCATGATTCTTATAGAATGTCTGGAAGTATAACATCATTTTAGCCTGGAACAATAATTTTTTACACTTCTCATGAAATAAATAGCAAGAGTTTTCTGAAGGGATTAAGCTGCTTTTATAAGGATAAAGAGAAAATAGGTGTTAGAGCATCTTCAGCTCAAAGTAATAGTCTGTTTACGAGGTGCCTGACTTATGGTCATACTGTGGTGGAAACTTCTGATTCATAGGATTCCTTTGTTTGGGTCTTTATTCCATGCTCCTGGCAGGGAGCAGAGGCTATAAGCTGCTCCAGAGTTTTACATGTTGGCTAGAAGCTGTCAAAATAAGATGTCTAGAGATTTTTATTTTTATTTTCAGCAAGCGACTTTTATTTGTATGTGTGTATGTGTGTGGTTTAATCAACATAAATTTATTTCTCACAATTATCCAGACTAGAAGTCCAAGATCAAGGTGTCAGTGGGCTTAGTGTCTACTGAGAACTTTCTTTTCCTCCTTGGCTCGAGATGGCTGTCTTTGCCCTTTGTCTTCACATGCATTTTCTCTGTTTCTGTATGTGTCCTCAGTTCACCTTATAAGGACACAACTCATATTGGACTCCACTGTAATGACCTCATTTTAACTCAATTGTCTCCTTAAAAATCCTATCTCCGAGTACTGTTACATTATGAGGTACTAGAGGTTAGGACAGTGGTTCCCAAACTTATTTGGCCTACCGCCCCCTTTCCAGAAAAAATATTACTCAGCGCCCCCTGGAAATTAATGTTTTTTAAATTTTAATAGCAATTAAACAGAAAGATATATGTATTAATGTTTCTACCTTTTTCGTAAAATATAGTAAAGAAAGGTGTAAATTAGAAACATTGAAGTTTGAAATTATGAAACTATTTCTTGAACTCAGAATAGAAAGGTAATACAAAAAAAGTTAAAACAAATGCACCTGTGGCCATCACCAACTCAATTGTCTCCTTAAAAATCCTATCTCCGAGTAGTGTTACATTATGAGGTACTAGAGGTTAGGACTTCAGCACATGAATTTTGACTGAACACAGTTTAGTTTGGAACATATACTAATACTGATAATAATTCTATAGCTCAGTAAAATTTGGCCCAAATTTTCCTCCCCCCCCCCAACTAGCTATTCTTAGAAGTGACTTATCTGTGATTTTTTTCTAAGTAAATGATCCTGTTGGTCCTATTTTCTGAGCCAACAGAGTACCATTGTTACGCTTAAAACTATTGAGTTATCCATTAACCTTCTTCCATCAATCTAATCAAGAGTTAATGGGCTAATTGTCCATTTCTCTTTCATACTAAATTGAGTTTTTTGGTGTGTTTTTTTGTTTCCTTTAGTATTGGGGCTCTCTTAAAAATCTGGATGTTATTTGTTATCACGATACCTATAATTCACTTCAGGGGAAGAAAAACCAGTTAATTTTGCAGCGAATATACTTTATTCTTGTGGGGTGAAAATAGAATGTCTGTGCACTGCTTAGAAAAACACCTGCTTACATAGCACAGTACTTTATGAAGTTCAACACATTTTTTTAATAAATGAGTGAATAAACATTGACATAATTGGCTTTTCTCTTAGATATTTTACTACTTTCCTTCCTTGTTGTTTGTCCTGATTACTTCCCTTTCAAAAATAGTGATAGTTGGATCATCAGAAAAACCGGGATTAACTTACAGAATTTAGATGCCTAAATTATCCTATAAATTAGATATAAGGAAAAAGCATTAATCTGGGTCTCAGTTTCTTTCATCCACATGCCCACTGATGTTGAAAGAGGAATTTGTTATTAGACTGAGTCTTTTTTTTTCAGTATGTGCAACTGTGGGAAGCGTGGCATGTCACTGTACCACCTGAGCTTCAGCTATTTCATTTATTAAATGGAGATAATTATACCCAAATAGACAGCGTGAGAGTCAAATATAATTAAATTAAATAATGTATTCATGTAAAGAGCATGAATGCGTGTTACGTGTGGTTGAGTCAGCTCTGGCTCCTGGCAACCCTATGAATGGATGTTGTCCACAGTCCTGTCCTCAACAGCCCTGCTCAGCTCCTATAGACTCATGCCTCCGGCTTCTTTTGTGGAAAAAATCCATCTCATATTTGGTCTTCCTTTTTTGCCACTGCTCTCTGTTTTTCCCACCACCAATATATTTTCCAGAGAAACCTGCCTTCTCCTGATATGCCCAAGGATAGCTTCCGTTTTGTCATTTTTGCCTCCAGAAATGTTTCAGGCTTAATTTGCTCTAGGACCCAATTGCACATCTTTCTGTTGTTCAAGGGTACCCGCAGAGCTCTACTCCAACAGTTATTTCACATGAATCATTTTTTCCCTATCAGTCTTCTTCATTGTCCAACATTTGCAGTGTATATATAACTGGGTATATGAGGATGTGGATCTTCTTAGCCTTTGTATCTAGTGGCACATCTTTGCTCATGGTGATCTTTTCTAATTCTTTCATTGCTGCCCTTCTGAGTTTCAGCCTTCTGTTGTTATTTTGGCTGCAATCGCCATTCAGATTGATGACTGAACTAAGGTGAGCAGAATCTTTAACCTTTTTGATGTCTTCATTGTCCAGGTTAAAGGTATGTATTTATTCTGTAGTCATGATTTTTGTTTTCTTAATGTTCAAATGCAGCCCCATTTTGGCAATTTTTCTTATTTCTCTTTCATTGGAAGTTGTTTCAAATTACTGCTACTTTCTGTCCATAGGATAATGTCATTGGAGTATCTTAAGTTACTGAGATTTCTTCCACCAATTTTTACTCATCCTTCCTCTCTAACTCTAGCCCAGTTTTAATATGTTATGTTCTGCATACAGATGAAACAAATAGATGAAAACGTACCCTCATCTAACACCTTTGTTCATAGGAAACCTTTCTTTCTCTCCATATTCTACCATGACAGTGGATTCCTGTCCACAATACAGGTTACACAACAGGACCATCAAGTGCGGAGGCACACCCATTTCTTTCAGAAAAACCCATAGCTTTTCATGATCCATACAGTCAAAGGCTTTACTGTAGTCTATTAACCTAGACTAACCTTCATATGAAAGTCTTTGGAGCACTCCAATGAATGTTCCCAGTTAGATCTCTAATGCATCTTCCTTTTCTGAGTCCAGCTTGAGCACCCCGCATTTCTTGCTCCATGCAAGGTAGAAGCCTTTGTTGCATCACCTTGAGCATCACTTTACTTGGGTGGGAAATAGAGCAATGGTCCTATAGTTGCTGCAGTCACTGGCCTCTCCTTTCTTGATGATTGGAGTGTGTATTAAACATTTCTGGTATGTAGACCATTGCAACATTCATATTAGTAGTACATACAAATACTAAATGTGTTGCAGTCATATAAATGATATGAACACTCAGTAACTAATATTATTATTAACTTAAATTTTACATGAAAATAGATTAGATTGAGATAATTAGCTTTCTTATAATCTCTATAGTTCTTTGACAAATAATATAATTTTTTCAAAATGTTTTTCCTTCTCTCAATGAAGAGACTACGTCAAATTACAATACATTTATGGGTTTGCTGGTGTATACAGCTTTCACAGCAAACCTTGGCTTAGCTGATTGGCTCCATTCTGGGTTAGTGTCTTTTCTTGTGGCCAGGGGAATTAGTGGGATGGATTTGGTGCCTGCTGGATGGTGCTGCATCATATGCCCATCAATAATGTGTTAGGGACTCTGTATATGTTTTCCATAAAGAGTGCTTTCAGCTGGTAATTCAGCCAATAGCCCTTTCTATTCTGACAGTTCCTGTTTGTGGCTTAAATACCCCCATCCAGACATTGGCTGCAGATGCTATGCTCATCTCCAAGAACAACATCATTGTTTAGTCCAGTCTCCCAACAGAGCAAAAGGGAAACTGGGTATAGAATTTTTCGGTTAACGCTTCTTGAGTCTACCCCTCATCACAGAGGTACTCACTTTGACCACTACCCATCTCGTATATGGTGAAAAAATTTTTAAAGTCTTCTGAATCTGAGATGTGATTTCAAAGTTTATAATTTTATTTTATATATCACAACCCCACTTACATGAACTTAAATATCCTTTATAGGAGGGATAACTTCTGATTGCTCTTTTGCTTTGAAACATAATAAAAACATTTTGGACATTGAAACCAGAGAGTTCAGAGAGTCAAATTAGTTCTCCACTAGAGAACAAGTATGCACACACACACACAAATAAGGAATGTTTAGAATCTGTATTAACATCTAACGATTTGATGACTGGCCAGTGAGAGTTTAGGTTACCATTCTGAAACATCTTAGATATCTACATCATACTCTTTGCTTTAATATTAAGGGAATAAATAGGAAGCACACTTTTCTGTTTTCAAAAGTCACACAGAGAATGGTGTCATCAATTTGAAGTGCCAAGAGTTGTTTCAGCCATACTCCAGGGATAAGTTGGTTGTCAGCTGGCCAGTAGACAACTCAGAACCAAAACGCATGTGGAGGGTGTTTAGACACTCCTGAGAGTGTAGGTATTCTTGCAGTGCTTATTTTTCTTGCTGATTGATTTGTCACCAGGTAGCTATATTACCATAGTTTTTACCTTGATATACTGATCACGGCTCCTTCTCTCTCTTTGCCTTATGTGGAACAAGACTCAGAGAGCAATAGGATTAGGCTGTCAAGAGAGAATAGGCATTGAGAAACTGAAGAGATTCATATCTGAGTGGAGACTTGTCAGAATAGGTAAGTGGATTTAAAGAGTAATTAACCAGAGCCATGAATAAGAGGGACCATATTCAGAAGAGCCTTCTCAAAGGACAATCAGGATTCCAATCTTTTTTAGCCTAGGACTCAATACGAGTTAGTTGCTGTATTGTGTGAAAGGTTCAAAGGCAAGGAGATCAAGAAGAGAGTTGACAGATCCAGTGAAGACAGAGAGCAGGCAGCAAGAATTGGATTCCTCAGCTGCAAGTGAGAGATAATAATGGCATAATGTAAGACTTTTGTTAGTGGAAAAATAATACAACTATATGGTCATATTCCTCAATAAAGCCACAAAAACCTGATATCTTTCAGCATATAAAGACATAAAATATGCATGATATTGATGTGTGTGTTTCCTATCTCTGCATGACAAACTTTAGATGGGAAGGCAATATGTATGCTTTGCTCTTGATCTGGAGGGGAGAGGTTCTTGTATATTACAATATTCTCTCTCTACATCTATATCCTTCTTCTCTCCTTGATAGCCCCAGATTGAAACTAGAATGGTATGTGCCTCTTCTCTGGGGCAAATTGAACGAAAGATGGTACACCTAGGACCGTGGTCAGCAAACTGAAGCTCGCGAGCCACATGCGGCTCTTTGGCCCCTTGAGTGTGGCTCTTCCTAAGCCTTAGGAGTACCCCAATTAAGTTAATAACAATGTACCTACCTATATAGTTTAAGTTTAAAAAATTTGGCTCTCAAAAGAAATTTCAATCGTTGTACTGTTGATATTTGGCTCTGTTGACTAATGAGTTTGCCGACCACTGACCTAGGAGTACAGATTTCTCTGCTTGTTATACATATCAGTTAGTGAAGGGAATGGCCTTGATAGAAAGGAACTAATGGGCTTCATTTTCCCATTCCCTCCCCCCAATTTGATTCCTCATTTTTATTCCTTCTTCTTTGAACAGGCTTTTTTTTAAGGTATCCATCTCAGTCACCAAACTGGGGTATCACATTGGTTCTCTAGAGATAATTCAATCCCTAGATTTTCCCAATTTACTAGGTGTGGATTCCGCTTTCCACTCACAAGTCTTGGAAATCCAGATGGTATTTTTCCAAGGAATAATTGCTGAAACACTAGGATCAGATAAAAACAGGTATCATCTGATAGAAATATATAATTTTATGGTATCCAGATTCTCCTCTCTAATTTTCCAAATGTCTTATCATCGACCACTTTGCTTAGTTCCATTGATGGACTCTCTGGCTTTTAGTTCTCATTATTTCAAACTCCTGCAAGTTGGTTTGCTAAATGAGATCATTGCTCTGGGAGCCTAAAATAAATCTCCACTGTAACAACTTTCAGAACACCTTTTGATACCTACATTTAGGAATGTCTCAAGGATTGGATCCCAGAGGAGATCAGCTGGCCTATGTGCATCTGCACTTCCAACTTCTTGATGAAAAATTGGATAACTCCACAGAACAGCTTCCTGGATAGATCCTGAGCTCATATGGGATCTAATTTTTTAGCTCCTGATATTAACACCATGCCACTGATCTATCAGATTCCACACAGTGATGAATCATTTCTATGGTGTGCCACCAAAGAGTGGCTCTTTTCTCCAGATGCCTTTACTGTAATTATTTCCTTTAATATATGACACTTCCAGTCTTAGCTCGATAGAACAAGTAATTTCTAACACAATTTCCAGTCTTCTAAAGCAAGGCCTTTATCATAATAATGAAAACCTGTTCTGTTTGAATTCATAGCTATCATTAAAAACCAAAAAATAAAAATAAAAAATTAAAGCTCTCTTTGTTTCTACCACCTCAATAACAATTGAACTATTCAAATGTATTGGACTGGGTTCCTTCTTTCTCTTTATTCCTTACTAGAGGCCCAGTGCACAAAAATTTGTGCACTTGGGGGGGGGGGTCCCTCAGCCTGGCCTGTGCCCTCTCGCAGTCTGGACCCCTTGGGGGATGACCGCCTGCTGACTTAGGCCTGCTCCCCAGGGGATCGGGCCTAAGCTGGCAGTCAGACATCCCTCTTGCAGCCCGGGAGCCCTCAGGGGATGTCCACTTGCCAGCGGGGAGCAGACCTAAGCTATAGTCGGACATCCTTAGCACTGCTGAGGAGGCAGGAGAGGCTCCCACCACCACTGCTGTAATGGCAGCCATCAGCCTGGCTTGTGGCTGAGCAGAGCTCCCACTGTGGGAGCGCACTGACCACCAGGGGGCAGCTCCTGCATTGAGCGTCTGCCCCCTGGTGGTCAGTGTGTGTCAGTGACCAGTCATTTCCAGTTGTTCTGTTGTTAGGGTCAATTTGCATATTGCCCTTTTATTATATAGGATGGGTTTGTTCTCATCTAATCAGGAAAAATCTTAAAGGTAAAGTTTGGCCATCGGTATATAAGAAAATTCCCACTGAAGTGTGTGCAAGAGTTGACTGTTCCAACTTACAAAGAATTTTTTTCTAATATATATATATATAATTTTGTTTGTTTGGGTTCTATGTATGTGTGGGTTTTTAATGTTTATTTTTTGAAGGATTATAGGGAAAAATACTAATAGTTTCAAAGAGCTTATCTCCTAGCAGCTCTTGAGAGATGTATGCAGCAATGCGAGTATCTATGTGGAACCTTAAAAGGGATACCTTTGAGTTGAACCTATTAGTTCTTGAAGTTGTCACAGGAAAAAGAAATTCTGTCAAATTATTTTTGACATTCTATACAGTTTACTTTTATAATTAGTGCTGCTATATTCAGGCTGCCGAATTAGGTCCATTTCTGAGTGTTTTGTTCTTACAGAACATGAGCGATTACAGTGGAAACCAGCTAGGAAGAAGAATTATAATTGGATAAAAAATTTAAAAAGAGTGAATTAATTATTGGGAACTATAATTAATCAGGGTTATTCTTCTCAAGGTTAGCACTTTAAAATGTATTTTACAGGTAATATAAAATGCCTCACTTAGTTAAAACCTTTTATGATGATGATAATACCACCTTATCACAAAGGCGGAGAGAAATCCCTTTTACATGAAATCCCTGTTTTGTTTAATTTTGTTACCTTTGCTCTATCATCAATCCAATGGCCAGCCTGCAGAGCAGAAGGCAGGATAATTGGGTTTGGAGTGTTGCTGCTCGCTTATGAAAATTCAGAAAGCTGGGTCACAAGTGACAATGTTTTTAACACCGTTATACCACTTCCTAATGGGCATCTGTCCACTCACTCAAAGCCTTCACCTTAGGCTTCAGCCTGCCTGTCAAGCATGTGTTCAGGAGAGACCCTTTAGTGAGGCACCCAGGTTGTTTCAAACAAGCTTACATTTGAGAAACCAGAATCTCTTTTTTAAATTTTATATTAGGGAGAATGACAAATATACTTTAAAGTAAATAGATTATGTCTGGGGACAGAGGCTCTGTAGGAAATCTCTTCACCTTCCTCCCAAATTTTCTGTGAACTAAAACTGCTCTAATAAGAATACAAAGTCTTAGAGAAAAAAGTAGGCAAACTATTATAATAAATCCTCCTATACCCATTACCCAGTGCCCCATGCATCCACCCGTGGACAGCTCCACCCCATCTACTTTTGCATTCATGTCCTTTTTCAAATAAGTTGTAGTGACAGAAGACATGATATAATTGAACCATTAATAATTTTAATATGTAAATGTAAGACATGAAAGCCCTTTTCATTAGCATAATCCTATAAAGCATTCATAACTTAAAATTAATCATTCTTTAATATCAGCAAATATATTCAATACATTCAAAAGGGAACTTGAATCCCTGGTAAAAACAAAACAAAACAAAGGACAACAATACATTTTTCCCTAAAAATCAATAATATTTTTGAATGTAAATTTTATTTCAATTTTACTTTTTCTTTTGATATTCAATTAGAATCATATAATGACTTCTGTAATACCATTTGAAATTGTTTGTTTCTATGTATTTCTGCCTATCTGTTTATCTTTTCATGGAAAATAGGAATAAAGGGATATTCAATTTGCATTTACATAAATGTAGTATAAGCTATTTCTAAGTGGTGGCATCCAGTTGATTTTTTTTCAAAATTGTTTTGCACATGTGTATGCCCACATACATTCTTTTGGATATGGTCTTGACTTCTTATAATGAAAAACGTGTATATGTATGTGTATATATATATAAATACAAACACATACAGATATACATATATTTTTTCTTTCAAACCTAATCCATTTAAAAATGTATTTAATGGAGTCACATGTCATTGCTGAGTTCAAGGGTATAATTTAAAATTTTAAATGTATTTCACATAGCAAAATGTATTGTATATAATCAGAATTGTCTAGATTATCTTACAGTGGCAAACAACTCCAAAATATCAGTTGCTTAAAAATAACAAAAAGGTATATCTTTTTTTATTGTAGAATTTTTTTTCTCTATTTGACCCAGTGATCCCACTTCTAGGAATATATCCCAAGAAACTAGAAACACCAATCAGAAAGGATAAATGTACCCCTATGTTCATAGCAGCACAATTTACAATAGCTAAGATTTGGAAACAGCTTAAGTGGCCATCAGCAGATGAGTGGATTAAAAAACTGTGGTACATCTACACAATGGAATACTATGCTGCTGTTAAAAAGGAAGGAATTCCTACCATTTGCAACAGCATGGATGGAGCTGCATTATGCTAAGTGAAATAAGCCAGTCAGAGAAAGATAAATATCACATGATCTCACTCATTTGTGGATTATAATGAAAAATTTATATCTTGATCACACTATATATTTGCTGAAAATCTGCTCACTGTAGTCATTTAGGGATCTGAGATGACAGAGAAATTCATATCTAGAAAACTGTTGGTTACCATCCTAAAGAGGAGAGAGAAAGAGCTTCAGAGAGTCCCGCATGAGCAACTAAATGCTTAGACAACAAGTCACGTCAGCTCAGCACTCATTGGCCAGTCCTAATAACACGGCCCTAACAAAAAGGGCCCCAGAAAGTGCTTTCCTGTCATGCACCTAGAAATGGTTAAGAACTGGAAATATTTGTCAAACTGCACTAATGCCTACGACAGCTGTTCAATAATTTTCTACATGAATGAATGGGCTATCTGGTTCAGATATATGATTTTCCTATGCATGTTTTATTTTTCAAATTTCATCAACCAAAGTTGTTGTGGGCTGGACCAAGAATAAGAAAAGGTATCCTTAAAAAGACATACCAAAGAAAGACTATGGCAATAGCCCGGGACTGAAAGCAGGGGGAGGCAATTGCATATACAAGCAACTGTCATGTACTCAAAGAATACTATGTGCCGGACACTGGGGATAAAGGCCAAGCCAGCCACATTATTTTCTCAATGCTTTCATAGGCAAGTTGAGGCATCATAATTTTTAATAGGAACACATCTACTATTGCCACATGCTGTTCACCTGGAATGAGTTAGTGCAGCCACATTGTTTAAATCCTTGTCAAAAGGAAGTAAAAAATAATCTGTCTTCATTTCATTAGGAAACTTTTCAGACTTCTCCTTCTCATGTATACTGACAAAAATTGAGGTAGTTTACATATATATTAGGAATCTTCAGAGGAATCCTAGTGGCTTCAATTCTCTAACCTAACCATGCTAATCATGCTCCCGTATTAATGACACCAAGCTTTTTAAATTTTTCAACATAGTTTTCCCTTAATATATAAGAGATGTTTGTTTATTTTGAGTTTCTCTAAAAGATAAGCTCAAATATAAGTTACCCAATACTGAAATCCTTGAGATAACTGAGTCAACTTTTGGGTGGGTGACCATGCAGATAAGTTTTCTATGCACATGTGTAATTTTTTTATGATGGACATAATCAGTATCATAATATACATCTTGTGTACTTAATGTACTTTTTAAAATTTTAATTCAACATAGGATACCATAGTAAAATAGTTCACAATGTTGTAAATATTTTTCCATGTAACAAGATTGCGCAAATTATTCTTAGTATCTGCATTGTGTACAATTTTACTGTATTTTACTTAATCACTTTTATTTTTATTGAGCCTTTATGTTGGTTCAAAAATCCCAACAGATATAAGCAATATTGGGTTGAACATCACTATCAGTACATATTATACTCAAGTTTATTTCCTTTAGATAAATTATTAGATATGCAATTGCTAAGTCAAAATATATTTGCATTTACTGACTTTTGATGTTGCATGCTGATTTATCTTCCAACCTGTATAACAGTACATACTCCCACCAAACTTCCATAAGAACACCCCATTATCTTAAAAGTTTTGTATGTTAATTAGGGAATTGATTGTGGCCACTAGTGAAAGAGCTGAAGTTACAGTGGGTTCTTTTACTCACAAACAAACAATAAAAAATTCAGAAAAAACTTCAGAGATATATGGCATCCACATATTAATCAATGGCCCATGATCCTTCTGTCAATCTGATTTGTTCTTTTTAGAATATGGCTTTGTTTCTTACATTTGCCTGTGTACCACACACAATATGGATACTGTAGCACCAGCCATCATAACTCCATCCACCTTAATGAGTCAGAATAAAAGAAGAAGAAAAACAGGTTTGTAAAATTGTAAAAACCTGCCACACGAAAAAACTTTCCTAAAAGATATCATTTTAGGAAGCCCCACCAAAGGGTTGTTTACACGTCATTGCCCATATTTGTTCAGGATGTTTGGAAATATAAGTTTTAGCTGGATATACTGCTGCTTCTGGCAATATAGGTTCACCCTTGTAAGGAAGTGGTGGGTTGATATTGAGTAGGAAATCAGCAGTTTCAACCAAATCAGTGTGTGTGTGTGTGTGTGTGTGTGTGTGTGTGACATTATGTGTGACATTATCAGTGCCTTTTGACTAAAGCTCCTAATATATAGATATAGATAGATATAGATATAGATATAGATATAGATATAGATATAGATATAGATATAGATATATAGATACATACATTAAGTTTTTTTAAGTAGGTCTAAATTATTTGTTTTTGTTTGCTTAGTTCACTTTCAGATCAAGAATTGACAATAGTTTACAACTATTTTGGCAAGTTTAAAAAGACCAAGAGATAAAGTAAATTCAGGCCATAGGGACAGATTTCTAAAGTAAGAACAATTGAACATCCAATAACTTCATACAAAGATAAATTTTAAAGATGTTGTATAAATTTAAGTGGGACATGTGTAACTAGATTAATTATCAAATGTACTTTTATTTTCTCTGATAAAAAAGAGGACCAATTTATCTATTGAACAATTAAAAGAGAGAGAGAGAGAGACTTTTTTGAGTATTTTGAAAAATCACCCAGAGAAATGAACTGAAAGTCATGATTGAAAATGATAAATGATCTTTCAAATTACGAAGTCACTTGTGGCAGGTTCCCTAATAGTTTAATCTACCCTTATAGTACCTCTCATTATACCTTTTAATAATAAAATAACCCTGAAGGTAATTATACCTTCCAGGTGGTTTCTTTGAGCCCTACCGCTGATAAACCTTCTGTTAAACACAGTAATAAATAACATAGGCTACACAAAAAGTGTGATAATGTTTTTGTCAACATTGTTAATTTGTGGGTTTTCAATCTAGTTGGCCATCATGAGATATTCTCATTTGATAACAATTTTTTATGGAAGAGGCAAGTCAAAAATGCAACAAAACAAAGTGGTAGATGGACAAAAAGTTCTGAAATGTGGGGGTAACATCAGGTTCCACCTTTTACTCTAGAACTTTGGGTAAATGCTCGAACCCTGAGTTCAAGTTTCTCTAAAGGAAAAATGTACAGAATATCTGATATGTACTTTTGGAAAAGAATATGGATGGTAAGAGCTACGAAAGTATTCTGTGCATCATAAAGCTCTATTCAAACATAAAGTAATATTATAAGTATCCAATTAGCAAAACACATAAAATGAGAGTCATTTTCCACACATTATTTGTTTTCCGGGAGATAAAACACAAAACAATATGGTTTTAGCTGTTGTTGATGTTATAAGTAGATTTGCAAAAAGCTTCAAAAATTACTGGTCTTCCCTGAGATGCAAAAAGAGAGAACAAAATATGAAGGAATGGTTTACCTTAAATTTCTCTCTTGGGAGCCACCAGGACTCGATTTTAGGGCTCTGTAGATAAGTTATAAAGTTTTGCATAAAATATATATTTCAATAATGTGTAATCCTTTAATGAACAGCAATACAATGCCATCTTTTAAAAACACTCAAAATGTAGAAATATCTAACAAATTGAGATTTTTTTGCTTTAGTCATTTAAACTTCCTTCATTTGAATTCAGAATTTGGTAACTTTTTAACATTAATTTTCAAGATTCTGCCTTGAATTTCAAATCAGAACATACAGTGTTTCTCCTCCACGTACAGACCGGGAAGCTTTTCCAATAACAGCCCAGTGACTTACACACTCCTCTTCCCCAGCCCTGTCTCAATCCAGTTCCAAAGAGGAAACCAGGAACCACACTAGGTGTTTCACAGGGAGAATCCAATACAGGCAATGCTTATGCAGATACTAAAGGACTAAATCCACACAAAGGGCCACTAGGCCATCCAGACATCACAACTGCAGGATGTAGCCACTACCTCCCTCGTGAGCTGGGGGAACAGAGAAAGTGGGTGTGTTTATCAAAACTAGGACAGCGGGAAGCAGATCTCCCCAAAACTGGGACTCAGACCTGTGAGGGTCGAGCTGCCCCCCCTGGTGCTATTTCTCAGGGTCCCACAGAGTCAGACCTTTGAGGAGGAAAGGGGGCTGCACAGGTACTGCTGGCGTCTCTGGGGCACACAATGATGGTGTTCAGGGAGCTTTAGAAGCAGCTGGACACTGGGAACCATTTGTTACTACAAAACCAAGAGTAACCTGCCAGGAAAGTTTGGGACCCCTGTCCTTATTATTGGTGCAATAAAATAGGGTGTATTATTGTTTGATAATAACTGTCTTCCCCTCTCCTCTTGTTCCCCAACTTCAATTAAAGCAAAGTGCTTCCCAGCATGGTTTCAGAATCATTTGTGATACAAAATTAGGAGAATGGAGGGTTGGGGAAGAGGGGTGTGGAAATGACTTTCAGAGTGTCCTAAGAGAGGGAGAACATGCATCTAGATTCTAGAAAGATCCGTTTTGACTACTAATGAGAGAAGACAGGGTAGAAAAAGTGCCTGCAGACTTGAGAGAAGAAGACTTGAGATTTCAGGGTGTGAAGGACTTTAGAACAGACGTGAGGTAAGAAGGTGGTAGACATTGAAGGGAAGGCTTCCTATAAAAGCTGGTGTGGGAAATTTGTGTTTTGGGTTTTTTTTTTTTGAGAGATGCAGATAAATGTTGGAGTTCATTCTTAGGTACTGTCTGTGGGACAGATTCTGCTCCAATGTAGAAATTGAGCCATGTGGGTGTCACCATTTCTTAAGCTTGTGCAGAATAGAAGCCCAATACATTGTTAGAATTCTGTGGCAAATACCTTTATATATTCCCCCCTATGTAACGTTTATGAATACTTCACATTTATATTAACCACAGACGAAAGACTACCCAAATGAAACCTCTTCGTGTTAGGGAAAAGAAAATCATGGAACAGAAGGGATGATGTTCATGAATAAAAAATAAAATATGCCCTGGCCGGGTGGCTTGGTTAATTGGAACATTGCCCAGTGCACCAAAAATGTTGTGGGTTCAATTCCCCGTTAGGACACATACCTAGGTTGTGGGTTCGATGCCCTGTCAAGGTGCATACGTGAGGCAACTGATTGATGTTTCTCACATCAATGTTTCTCTTTCTCTCTCTCTCTCTCTCTCTCTCTCTCTTTCTCTCTTCCTTCCTCTCTCTCTAAAATCAATAAACATATCCTTGGGTCTTTTTTTAATAAAATTAAAATATTATTAAAGTTCTGTAACAATTATGTATGTTCTTTAAACATTTTAGCACACTTTAAAAAATAAATGTAATATCTAAATATTAGTAAATTTTATAATAATTAATTATATTATGTCCTACCGACATCTAAATTTTTTCCCACTGACATCTCAACAAAAGAAAACACTTAACTCCATCATGTTACTTAGAAATAACAAACACCTTAAAATCGTATATTTTAAAAAACAGAATTAACAAGCAGCTTTCAAACTTTGCAAAGCAATTGAATGGAAAATAGGCGTTTGCGGCCAGCTCATGTTGCCCCCGTGGAATCATTTTTGAACTCCTTTTGCTTTCGGATTGCTTTTTTAAGTATACCTGTGACTGACAAGGCTTTCATTTCTGCACTCTCGCACAAATGTACATTAAAAGTAAAAGTGAGCAGGCAAACAATGGTTGTCATTTTCTTTCAATCAAAGAGTTTGCCTGGCTTAAACCAGGCGAGAGTTTTTGGCACCTCGAATAAGATCTTCTCCTAAGAGGAAGCTCGTCATGCCTAGACAGCAAAGCCTGTGACAAATTATGGTAAATCCTGTAGGTGTTTAGATACAATGTTGTGTGTAAGACATCACTGCGGTGTTCTAACTTTACCTTCCTGAATGTATGACTTAGGGGAGGTATTGACCTTTCCGAATCTTCAGTGTCTTCACTTGCTTCCTGTGGAAGCTAGCAGTGCCTATACCATGGATTTGCTAAGAGAATTAAGTGAAATAATTCATATCCATCACTGACACAAAATTACCCATACTTAGTGACTTCACTATTATCAACTTTGTATGGCACCTAATCTATGAGTCTATCAAAAAAATTGCTGGGATCCTGATGATTTTGGAGTTACTTTACCCACTGATGATTTAGGTTCCTAAGTAATACCTTCCTCACAAAGACTAATTGATGGCATTTATTTCCTTTTAACACTTCAAATGAGTTAAAATAAATATTTTTATATTTACTGATACTTCTCATAGATAATTTGTCTGCTCCTGATAATACTCAGGTTAGATATTACTTCTAGGTATAAATACCTTATTATAAATAAATAAAAATAGGTGAATTACTAACTACAGAAATATATCTTCCAAAACAAGAGTTCTTGGCTTAACTATTTTAAGTATTGTTATTAGAAGATAATCATACGCTCAAAATAACATTACTAATACTAATAATAAAACCCTAATATGCAAATCGACTGAACAGAATGACCAGTCACTATGACGTGCACTGACCACCAGGGGGTAGATGCTCAATGCAGGAGCTGTCCCCTGGTGGTCAGTGCGCTCCCACAGGGGGAGTGCTGCTCAGCCAGAAGCCAGAAGCTGGGCTCATGGCTGGCGAGCGCAGTGGTGGTGGTTGGAGCCTCTCCCACCTCCGTGGCAGGCAGACATCCCCCGAGAGGTCCCAGACTGCGAGAGGGCACAGGCTGGGCAGAGAGACCACCCCTCCCCCCAGTGCACGAATGTCGTGCACCGGGCCTCTAGTAATAATATAAAAGCTTTCAAATATGAATGTTCTCCATATTCCTACTCTATAGAATCAACCATTGTTGGTAGATATTGACTTCCTTCCTCATAAGTAACCAGCAGTCTCCTTGGATTTGCTTATCACTGAAACTAAAATCTCAGCAGACTTCTCCCCTTTCAACTAGTCAGGGTAGAACAAAATGAACCTCTTCCAGGTCTTTGCTCCTTGAATTAGTGGCAGAGTGGTTCATATTCAGAGGCACTTACTTCATGGGAACTGTTCCTTTGGGAAATTTCCTCACCCCCTACAACTACTTAGTACATTTATCCTTTCAGATATGTCATTCTACTCAGTATGCAGATGGCAGGCAGATTCGTTGATTAAGAATTAAATCTAAACATTAAATGTGTACAAGCAGGGTAAAAATAATTATTTATTCTTAATTATCACACGTGTAGACAACTGTAGATTGATTTAACTATGGTTTTTAAAATAAAAAATGCTATGCTATTTGGTGAAATGCTTTGAGTGGAAAAGATTCACATCCATTGGCTGTTTAATGACACAGATTTAACTAAAGCTCTGAGAAAGTATATGCCAACTGTTCCAATCCCAAATGGAGGAGCTAGACTATTCAATCAGGACTCACAAAGAAAGAGGTGGCTTAAAACTTGTGTTGCCAGTCTCATAAAAAGTTTTAATTTGGAGCAGCCAACAGGTTAGAAATAAAAACCTTGAAAAAGTCATCTATGAGGGAGGATGGATTGATGGTTTCCACTTCTTCTGAAGCCTAGTTAGGGACTAGGGACTCCATGGGGATCCCCCAGATGTTACTCTTCGAGTTCAGTGGACATGGTAGATTAACTCCTTAATTAACTCCTGAACCAAAAGGCCAGCAGAAGCTGCCTGAAATGTCAGTAGAAAATAGGGTTGCATTTGGGAGAAACCCTAATGCAGGTTGGAGGTGACGACATTTCCTATCACAGTGGGAATGTTGACCTCAGGCTTCTTGCCTGGAAATCACCTGCCCACTGACAAGTGATCTCAGCAGAAGACGCAGGATGTACACAGTGAGGTGAAAAACTGAGGTGGAATAGACAGATGAAGGACAGGAACCACTCAAGTAAGAAGAGCATTAGGACATCTCCCAGGAGTACATGGGGAGCACACATGAGAAAAAGAATCATCTTCAAACATCTGCCACCTTTAGAGAAATCCAGCACCCCATTACACATTGTCAACCCAGAAAGCATCCTGTCAGCATCCTCTCCTCCCTCCTCTATTTCAATGCTGGAGGAGCCATGGGCAGCCTCATGAGTGCGGTAAGAAGAAGAGCACTCAAGAAAGAAAAACAAAGCCAACCACATGACCACTTCCTACACCAGGAAGCAGCAAGAGGAAGGCAGGAGCTGATGGAAGGAGGGTCCATTGGGAGAAACTTTTAACTTTGAATGACCTTCTGAGTTTGTGATCAATACAATAAAGTGGACAAAGTAATTACTAAGAAGAGATGATTTTTATGGCTGAGATTGACAAAAGAATGGTTTATTGGGTCAAGGGAAGGAGCTAAGCTGTGAGAACTGCCCATGAATTCTTGCAGGTACAGAACTGGTTGCATGAAAAGGATTTGAAGAATCAGCGAGGGGAAGAAATCGAGTAGTTTTCTGATTGCACTCTACAAGTCCTGCTTGCTCAACATATCAGTTATATACAAGTAAATATTGAACAGCTTATTCAGTGATAATCCAATTGACAGCTTTATAGTGTTATACAGTATCACTTTTATTTTGCTATAAATTACATATTGCCTGCTTCTTCATCACTCAGACAAAAATGTTCTCAGTTCTCTTTCATCATAATATAGTGAAATACTGCTGTAGTACAATACAGGATTTATCAGTCTCTAGTTTTATAAAAGTAGAAGAAAAGAATACCACATAGAGAAACAATTCAGGGGTGCTTGCTTTTGCTTATAAATCTTTCCTAAACATAGTAAAAGATAATTGATTAAGGGAGACATTGATGACTGATGTTATAATTCAATCTCTGGACTTTGATTATAGCATAAACTGGATTGCTTCAACAGAAAAATATCACTCAAATCAATCTTGCCTTATTAGTATCCTTTATGCTACATTTGCAATTATACAGCTTAGAGAAAGGTCAGATTTCACAAGTATTTATTCTTCCAATGAGTATTCAAGAGAGAAAACATTTTTAGAGAAGCAAAATTGAAATGAATGTTTGGGTTGGAGGGATATCTCAGCCAATGGGAAAACAAGGACCATTTTCTAAGGAGGTGGCTTGCTTAGGGGGAAATATATATATATTAAATATCAATAGACCTAAATTCCAGGCTTGTAGTGAAGACTTAAAAATTTGGGTGAGTATTATTATCTAGTAGTAGTAGCAGTAAGCTTTTGACTGCAAAGCTTAGTTACAGGTGAAGTAAGGAGTGATGGGAAGAGAAGGGAATGGAAGAGAGAGAAAGGGAGAGAGAGAATATATTTTAAATGTGACTGAAAACTTGTGGTTGCCTTCAAGTATAGCTGGATCCGGGTGCTCAAATAACATGAAAATGTCTCTCTACATTTCACCTTTTCTTACTACTGTATTGAGTGGAAACTCGTTCTTCACTCTGTGTTGACCTGTGCAACAATAGGCCTACATTCTTTTGCCTCCAAGTTCAGAGGAAGAGGGTGCTTCCTTCAAAGACTTTTTTTCTGAGCTTCACCCTGAATAAATTGACATGGGTTGCACGCCCATTTTGAACACATCATTGTGTTTGAGTGCATGGCATCTGATGATATTCCAGGTCAGCATACTCCCACTGCCAGATCTGATGCTGGAGTCAGCTCCAGACAAACTATCAGGAAGGAAAATTGTGTGGGAAGTGGAGTCTTAAAGTGAAATCTGCTCTTATAAAATCAAGGGAAAAAGGAAACTGGTAGATAAAAGCAACAGATTCCACTTAAGATGATTTATGTAATCTCTTAGGACTTAATCTCTGCATCTATAAAATAAACATTAATAACACAAGCTCTATATATTTTCTAGGCTTATTGTTATAAATCTTAGATGAGATCATAGATATAGAAGAACATCAAAATTTTGTGTTAAGAAAACCATGTTGTTGTATGGTGAAAAGTGCAAATTAAAAAAAAATACTCCATATTTGAGACTATTTAATAGCTCTTTAGTGGAGGATTATTTGATATTTCTCGTTGTACTTATTAGTAATTATTGGTATTTTCTTCTCTAGGACATAAGGACTGCTTAAAGATAATAATATATATCCAGTTGTTCCTCAAAGATATAATGATTCTATGATATAAACAAATGCAAGAATGAAATATTAGGATTCAATGAATTTCTGGGCACTCACAAAGCAAATATCCTCTGGAACATGAGAAAGCTACTTCTTCTTCCTAAGATGACAACTTATTGCAATGAAAAAAATATATAAAACTAGAGATATGAAAAGAACTGCATCTGAGTTCCTGCTTTACCATTTCTTAGGTGTGAAATGTTGACAAGTGACAATCTCTCTGCCCCTCAGTTTTTCATCTGGAAGAATGACGATGATAACTAGCTTGTGGGTGTTGTTGAGTTTTAGAGATCATGTGTGCCATGGGACTTTTCACATAGTAGGCACCCAACAGATGATGATTTCCTTCATTTTTATTATGAGCTTCTCAGGATGCTATTATAGCAGTTCTAGATAAGGAGATTTTTCAAAGAAAAATGGTAATGACTTGGGACTTGAGATGAACAGGTCAAGTGCTTGCTAAATGACTTTTGCTGGATTTCAGGAAACCAAGGGTATGAGTCAAAGTTTGAGGGGAAGAGCAGAGCCACTGTAAGTGATAGAATATGGGATTTTAAAAATAGGGAATTATACCGTACACAAATCTGGGAGCTGGTGTAGTCAGCCCCGGGGATCTAGGTGTGGAGGTTAGTAAGTACCCCTGCGTCCAGGTCTGTCTCTCATCTCCTGTAACTGCTGCCTGGGTGGCCTGTGGGAAAAGCTAGGCTCTAGTCTTCACCACCAGATTGAAACACATTTGATCCAGGTCTATCAGACACTGAAGGAGGAGATCTGGTGGGAGCTGAAGGGCCTACCAGTCTGGTAGATGACTCACACCAACAAAGTAAGCCACCAGATTGGTGACAGCATGTGTGAACTGCCTTTACAACAAATTACAAATTTTATATTTATAAACATTACAAATATAAAAAGGTCTGGTCCACACCTCAACCCAAGGTCACTTGTTGAACTTGATTGTCATGTCCCTCTAGTCTCCTTTGTCCTGGACCAGTTCTTCAGCCTGGAGACCGCACTAACTTTCAAAGAAAACATAATGGCTGCTATTTCCCTTCTACAGTCAAACTCTTGTAGGAATTCCTCTTGGGTTCAGCACTGATTCTAACCTGGGAATGGTTATTCCAGATTAATTACAGGGGTACAGTACAAAGCCACCACACCAAGTAACCACCCGAAATCCAAGTACTACTTATAAGTAGAGCTAAAGAAGTGGTCATTTGTGGTTGACATTAATGAGGAGGGAGAAGCAAATAAAAGCACTCTCCTCTTAATTTTTTTTTTTTTAGCTTTTACTTTTAAATAATTTCAGACTTATATAGAAAATTTGTGTTGGGCAAAAAACTCCACTATATAATTTAGCCAGTTTTTCCCATTTTGCCAAAGTTGTGCATTCCATCCTATCTATCTGTAGGTAGGTTGATAAATAGATACATGTAAATATTAACACATGGTTTTCCTGAAACATTTGAGATTAAATAATGGTGCTGTTGGAGCCTCATTATCCCCAAATACCTCTGTGTATATTTTCTTAGAGCAAGAACCTCCTCTTTCATGACTGACCATATTAAAATTACTCAAAACAGAAAACTAGTTTTGATACATTACTGTTCTCTAATCCAAACATTTAAATTTTACCCAGTTAATAAGTAATGTCCTTTATGGCCCACACATTACAAATGTAAAAAGGTCTGGTCCACACCTCAACCCAAGGTCACATGTTGAATTTGATTGTCATGCCCCTCTAGTCTCCTTTGTCCTGGACCAGTTCTTCAGCCTGCCTTTGTCTTTCGTTAACTTGCCATTTTTTAAAAGTATAGGGTGGGAACTTTTACTTATTGTCCCTTCATTAAGATTGTCTAATTTTCCTCAAAATTAGACTAAGAAATTTGGCAGAAAGAACAAGAAGTAATATTGTTTTTTTCTATGAGATGGTGTCTGTTTTCTCCTCTCATTTTTACATATATTCCTGTACCATGTATCCACTAGATCTATCATTGCAAATGACTTTTGTTTCCTTAAGTCTAGAGTTTGCAGAATTTTTTCTGTTCAGAGTCAGAGTAGCCCAGCTGATGCAGCTCACTGGTTGAGCACTGACCTATGAACCAGGAGGTCACTATTCAATTCCCGTTCAGGGCACATGCCTGGGTTGTGGGCTCAATCCCCAGTGTGGGGCATGCAGGAGGCAGCTAATCAATGATTATCTCTCATCATTGATGTTTCTACCTCTCTCTCCTTCTCTAAAACCAACAGAAATATATATTTTTTAAAAAAGTCAGAAAGTATATTTTCAACTTTGCAGACACAACCACTCAACCTGTTGATGTAACGAACATGTGTGACTATGTTCCAATAAAACTTTATTTATGGGCATTATTAAAATTTGAATTCATGCTATTTTTCATTTAATGAAATCTTCTTCTTTTGATTTCCTTCAAACACTTAAAAATGTAAAAACAATTATTAGCTCCTGAGTTGTACAAAAATATTGTAGTCCGTAGTGTGCTCACCTCTCCTCTAGACCCTCAAGTATTGTTACTCAAAGCTGCTTTCTTCTTCATCACAGCTTTTCTATCCCACAGGTATCTCAGCTGTAAAGGCCAACTTTGAATGTTCTCTTTGCCACTGAGTAGCTGAAAACCAGTGGAGGGAAAACACAGTTGTTTAACTTAGATTTATAGAAACTGATGTTTTTTATTACTCCATATTTTTTTATCCAGTCTCTTCTTGTATGTGAGCATTGTACTTGGAACTAATTTTCATCTATAGCACATTATACAATACTATTAGTTTGATTAATTAATGCATAATACATCCTGGAGACTAATTTGTTTACTCCTAGTAGAGTCATTAAGGCTTTTCTGTATGAATGTGGATAGGGTTTAAAAAGGGAATCACCTTAGAATGATTGACTTCTGTGTCTGTTTAAAAAGAAAAAAAAATCTGACTAATGAAAATCAAGCAATCTATATCCCTCCCTTTAACCAAAAAAAAAAAAAAAGAGCATTAAAGGACTTGTAATGCTGCATGCATATAACTTGATGTCCTATGATGATATTTATAGAATTGCATGATTTACTTTCAAAAATTACCATAGAAGATGTCAGTTAAACCAGTGTGCTAATATTTTTCTTGGGAGGTGAATAGAGCAATGAGGACTTGCATCTCAGCTTTAGTTCTGCATGCCTGTACATATTTTGAGTTTAGTGTCTCGCCAGCCATGTTAATGCTATTGCCCCTCATGCAGGAATAAAGAAGCTTCTAATAAATAAGACTGCTGTTAGGTGAGCCCCAGCCAGCAAGCCTTGCCAAGGCAGGAGGACTTCTTTCTTGATGATATATGTTTTGTACTGTATTCTGCCTTTTCTGAATAGTTTATGCACCTTTGTAGGATGAGAGGGTGGACATAATCCTTCCCCATTTCTGTTCTGATGCATTATTTTTGGCTAGGTAGTTAGATACCTTTACAGTACTTAGCCATTCAAAATTTCAGAGATACGTAAATGTCAGCACCAGTCTCATGCAGGGTTTCTCCACCCAGTGTCTCTTCCAAGGTCTTGCCCTTTGAAAAGAGCTGAAACCCAGTTGTCAGATATGTGTGCTGGAGGGTTATTTTAGTAAAAACAGGTCTTGTAATTAGAAATCTTGGTGCTGTGATTTGTCTACAAGGCTGAATATGCAGACACTTGCCCTTTCATTGAGAAATCTCTGTAGAACACCTGAGACAGATCTTCCCAACTTAATATGCAAGAGAGCAAGTGCCTTGTGTTCTCATTGCTGGTGCAGCACCGGGCTCGTCTCAGAGACGGGCAGCGTGTAGTTTACACAGTTGTCATTATTGCCTGGCTTTGGGTATTTATGCTTTTAAAAATGTGGAGTAAACAGTTTGTGATAAATTCTCTCTGGGCCAAGGTTATTGGAACTCCTTTGCTGGAAATATTTAGGTATTGGAGAGGAACCCTACTGTCCTATGTGCTTCGATGCAATCAAGTCTGCAGGCCTGGGGTTGAAGAAGATGACCTCCATAGATGGGCTAGCCTAGGGCGAAATTGTTAAGTAGGCCAAGTTCCCAGTTTCATTTGTCATTTCACCAGGATACCCTCAGGCTGTTCCCTGCCTCCTACCAGTGATTCTACCCCTCACTTTATCAGGCAATCCATCCTATTTTAACACTCAACATTTACCTGGTTGGTGTGTTCCCCCAGACTCTCCATGATTGTGAGAATAGTTATTAAGTGAAATCATTTTAATAACTTAATAAATGGCTCTAGCTTTCTCTATTCCTCCACACCGTTTTACCTCCCGATCGCTTGCTTAACATATGTGCATTTTACAGTAGAAGGACCCTACTAGAACCTCAGTGTCTTCATGTAAAGAGATAACCGATAGCAAATATTTCAACTATCAAAGCAGAAAAGTGAGGGAAGTATTTTAGAGGCCTTTTTGCTCTTTAAAACCATTTCTAAAGGAAATAGCTCCTCAAGGAATCATGGCCTTCTCTAATAGTATGCACCTTCCTTTGCTGACAAGGTTAACAAATATTAAAACTGACTTTCTGAATAATTGTTTGGCCTCTTTGAGTCTGCAAATCAGTGACCAGTGAAGGGAAAGGAACAGTATATTAATAATAATAATAATAAAGAAGCAGCTTTAAAAAGGCAAAGTTGGGAGGAGGAAAGAATGGCAAGAAGGAAGAGGCAGTATTTAATGAACAAAACAAACTGATGAATAAAATAGAACCAGTGGCATGGAAGCATGGAACAAACTGAGGAATCTCAGAGGGAAGAGGGGCAGGCGGACAGAAAGAGATTAACCAAAAAACTTATATGCAAAGAACTTATATGCCCATAGACACAGACCATAGGGTGGTGAAGGCTTGGGGAGGGAACTGGGTGGAGGGGGGCAAAGGGGGATTAAAGGGGGAATCTGTAATACTCTCAATGATAAATATTTTTAAAAATTAATTCTAAAAAAATAAATAAATAACTGGATTTAGTTTGCGGAAGAAGCTTTTGTCCACCAGAAAGGAAATGACTAGCAGATTGGTTTTGTTGGTCTAAGAATTGTGTTATGTGAAATGCTTCCAATAAGCTATAGTCTAAGAAAGTTGGAGAGTCATAGACCTTCAGTGCTAGAAGGGAACCTTAGAATTGACTTGTCCAAACCACATATTTTAGAGGTGAGAAATGTGAAACACACAACGTAAAACTGATTTGTTCAAACTAAATATTATATTCAATAATACAGGGAATATTAGACCCCTAAAATATGAAAGGAATAACTTCAACTTGAAACCAAACAACCATAACAGCACAGGGCAATGATTAGAAGCACAGAATTCAAAGTCAGATATATTTAGAATCCTATGTTACTAGTTGTGTGAACTTGGACAAGGAAAACTATTTTGTTAAACCAAGCTTGGTACCCTCACCTGTAAAATTCAGATTATTAAAGTGAATGAAATCCAAATAATATATCACCTTGATACAATGCCTGACATGGTGTGGGCAGTTAATAAATACCTCTCGCTAACATTACCATTATTGAAGAATCAATATTTCTCTTGCTACATATAATAAATTAGGTAACATTAGAGTGAAAAAAAGTGAAAGTATGAAAGCTTGGTCACTATATGAAATATCTATAAACTGCTAAGGTGTAGGTATATTCCAGAATTTCCTTGATAGTAAAGTATTTTTTAATTGTGAATAGTACAATTTGAAGAGAGATAACAACTATACCTGACATTCCTAATACAAATTTAATATCATGGGGTTTCTTTCTTAACTTCTTTAATTTTACATTTGATTCTTTGTTTACACATTGACATGCTTGGTTTCTAATATTATCCTATATACTTATTTGATTTATCATACATTTCATAATGGTATCAACTATGTGCTAAAGATAATATCACTGGGTGAAGTTTAAGACATTTTGGTAGTTTTTTTGTACTAGAATATATACTATTACAGATTTATTGTCAGAGGAACTCACTTATTATATGCTTAAATTCTATCTATAATAATAAAAGCGTAATATGCTAATTAGAGCTGACATTTTTCTGGAGGACCTTCTGGACGAAGCTGGGGCTGCGAGGGAAGCCCGGGTCCCAGTGCCAGAGGGAAGCCAGGCGGGCACCTTGGGGAGGGAAGGCCTACTCTTACACACATTTCGTGCATCAGGCCTCTAGTATAATGATAAAACCAAATTTTATATAATATTTTATTCATGTGTTTTACTTTGTTCTTCATTTTAGAGATATTTCTCATGATTCATTTATGTTTTAATACATAAATAAAGTAATTTACATGGTTTAAAAGAGAAAAATATTTTAAATTCTCAAAGAAATCTTGCTTTCATTATAATTTCTATTCCCTCTGTAAGCAAACATTTTAATTATTTCTTGTATGTTTTGTAGCTTATTATTTTTGAAAAAAATAAGCAAGTACAGGCATATGTGTATTTGTATTTTCACTTCTTAAAAAATTTCATTTACTATAACCTGGAGATCTTTTGTTACCAGCACCAAAATGCTGGTCTTCATATTTCTTTTCACCTGCATAGTACCCTCTTTTGGAAGAAGTACAGTTAGTGGTTCATTAAATCATTCCTCTAACGCGGCACGTTTGAATAATTTCCAACCTTTTGTTGTTTCAAATAATTCTGCCAAGAATCACCATTTGCCTTAATATTTCACACATGGGGTGGTTTTCTTTCTCTCCTACTTGAAATCCTTGTAATCGATTGCTGAGTCAAGGAGTTAATGCTATGCAATTTTGTTTGCTGTTGGCAAATTCTCCTCTATAGGAATTATGCCATTTTGCAATCACCCTGGCAACATTATGGATGGTCTCTTTCTCTTACTATTGCCAACAGAACATGGTGTGAATCTTTTGAATTTTTGTCAATATAAGAGGTGAGATTGCATCATCACTTTGTAGTTTATTTTATATGTATTTTATTTTGAATGAGACATTATTCTTTTCATATTAGTCAGTGTCATTTGCTTTTCCTGAAACTCTCTACACATAGTTTGCCCCATTTTATATTATGATTTTTTTACTGTTTACCTCTTAATTATCAGGAGCTTTCTATATGCTAGGAAGATAAACTGTTTTCCTGTAATATGATTTCCAAATAGTATTTTGTTTGTAGTTTACTTACAGTGGTTTTTTTTTCTTTGAAAACTTAATATATCAGTCTTATCTTTGTTGCTTCTGAATTTTGAATGTGAAGTAGCTTATCTTTATTCCTTGATTATAAAGTAATCCATTTATGTTTTTATTTACTGCTTGTAATTTTTAAAATCTTTAATCCATTTGTAAATAGTCTGGTGTAAGCTATGGGATATAGCTTCAGTTATATAATTTTGTAAATGACTATTCAGTTTTCCCAACATTATTGATTAAAAAGTTTACTTCCCCTAGAGATTTCAGATGTCACTGAAAACATACATCAACATTGCTATCTGATTATTCAGGTGCCAATACCTATCCTTTTTTTACTTTTAATGAATTATAGAGGGTTTCCAGTTTTTCAATTTTAGTTTGTTTTAATTTCTGATAGGTCTACCCTGACCCTTCTCTAACTGCTTATCTTTTTCAGGTTTTCTTCTATAATTATTATTTGGTAAAATTGTCAACAAGGATATTATAATAAATTTATCTAGCTCTGGATCATAAATGGCTCCATTTCCTGTGATTATAGTAAATTTACTGACTTGATTTACTTTTTTTTAATATCTAGTTGTAAGAATATGGTTTGGCCTTTCATTTGTCCAATTATTTTTTTGATCTTTCAGGAAATTTAAATATTGTTTTATGAGGTTTTACTCATTTTAGTCTACTTTATTTATAACTATTTAATCTTTAAATTTGCACTAGAAATTTTTTTCTCTTTCTAACTTATTATTGTTGAAGATATAGAAAGTCTATTGATACTTTATATTAATTATATACTCTGCTATTTTCCTGAATTCTTATTGTGTATTGCCTTTTAAATTTATTCTTTTGAATTTTTCAGGTATATTATCTTATGGTTTGTACATAGAGATAGTTTACTTATTCTTTTCAATTTTATGCCTCTAATTGTTTCATTTACTCTGGTTACATTGATAATATCACCAACCAAATATGAGATAGGAGTAGACATAGGTGCATTTTTGTAATGCTTCTTTTTTTTATGGGAAATCACTGTTTGTTTCCCCATTAAGTAAGATGCTGGCTTTGGCTAAAATATCTATTCATGCCCGGCCAATATTGCTCAGTGGTTGAGCATTGACACATAAACCAAGAGGTCACTGGTTTGATTCCCAGTCAGGGCACCTGTCTGGGTTGTAGGCTCTATCCCCAGTAGGGGGTGTGCAGGAGGCAAAAGATTGACATTGCTATCCCTCTCCCTTCCTCTCTCTCTAAATAAATAAAAACATTCAAAAAATAAATAAAACATATACATCTATTTATCCATATAGATAGGAATATTATTGATTAATAGATTGATGACATAGATTTACATAGATAAATATTACTGTTATATTAATGAAGCATCAATAAATTCCCATTCAATTAAGTAATTTTAAGAATTTGACTTTTCTAAGTATATGGAAATTATAACATGATTTATTTCTCCAGATCTACTAACATGGATGTCTATTAGTTTTTGGATATGTCCCCCCACTTACATGCAAATTTAAATTGGTTGGCTGTATTTGTGGGCAACGAAGGGTTTCATTTACTCTTCCTGTTTACTATTATGTTTTTTTTGAGGATTATAGAATTAAATTTAATCAATGACCATTATTCTTTGGTTACCTGGAGTGCTTAAAAGATTTGTTTTTGTTTTAAGTAATATATTTGTAATTTTTTTTAGAGAAGAACTCTTGCAGTTTATTCTCTAGAAGCTAAACTAATAAAGAAATAAATCACTCAGGCCAATGTATAAAACTATTTTAATGTTGTCTTCCTAGAAATTATGAAGTCATGGTCTTCTTTCCATGGTGAGTCCCAAAGAAATTACATTTGCCTTTGAGATATTTTCTGCCTTGCAATATCTCTAAAGGGTTTTTCAACTCAAAGTCCCAGTATGAGTAGGTTATCTTGTGCAGGAGAAATCTTTAAGCTTTCTTAGTGACTGTCTTTCTCCTGAATATTTATAGTATCTTACACTTTCTTTTCAGTTCCAGTAGATAAATATTCTCTTCAAGAGATAGATTGAAAACTTTGTAAAAGGTCAGAGTTATAAGGTTAATTTCATTTTTACCTAATGGCTCTGTTTTAAAATCTACAGTATACAGATATTTCTACATGCAATTAAACATATTTTTTTAAAATAGGAAAGCTAACTCTGCCTTCTTTTAAAGTGTTTTGCAAACAAGCCTTTGGTTCAATATAAAATAAAAGTTTCAAGAAATTTACATATTTTATGCAAGGGATCATTAAAAACTATGCAAATATCCTTCTATTGAAATGATTGCTGCTTCAATCAATCATTACATAATTTTCAGCTAAATAGTTCCATATTCCCATAAAAATCAATTTTTACTTATGCAGATAGTTCAAAAAAGTGTATTTAAATTTCAGAACCACAGAATTACATCCCTTATAAAAAATTTATCACTGATGAGTACTGAAAAATTGCTGGAGAACTACTCAGTATTACTGGAACATTGCTTTATTCTCACTGACAGGTATTTTTTTTTTTCTTGAAAAGGCAACATGTTTTTCATTTCTTTAAAAAAGTTAACTTTTTCTGACCCAGCTTCTAAACAGCCACTGGAAAATAAGATTGGTCAATTCCCATCTTTCAAAAGAAACAAAACAGCTTAGAACAGATTTTAAAAGAGTTTGAAGCTTGTGAGGTTTGTTTTTTTTTTTCCCTTCATAATATGAAACCAAAAATCTTCTGAGAATAAATCTTGTTTTCAAGGAGTAATAGAGGTCATTTGCGTGATCGAGAAAGAAGAGGTAAGTGTGGGAAGAAAGGAAAACGTTTGTAGACCTGAGCCAACCCCCAAACCTCACTTATTATGTTTATTATTTTATCAGATGGGTGGAGGAGGAAAAAAGAAAACTAAAATTTATTAGCTACCTATTATGGGCCCTATCAGGTAGTTATGGTGTTAATCCTTATAAGTGTACTTTAAAAAAGGCATTCTATACTTTTTGATTAAGAAACTAAGGCAGGCCACAGACATTGAAGTAATTCTGTGCAAGGTGACCCATCAGGTGAGTCATCTCACTCCAAAGTCTGAATGTGTGTGTTTTCTGTCTTTAATAAGTATCTTGATCTTTTAAGACAATACTTTCCAGACTTTTGTCATTCACATAGTCTCATTGCATGTTTTATTTGTTACTGACTAAAGGGGTTCGTTCTCCAAATGTGAGCAGGAGTTTGCAGCAAAGGGAGTATGAGTTTATGAGTTGAAGAACTGGTGCCAAGCCTGGAGTCCCAAGTAAACTAGTACTCAAAGATACGGCTCCCCAGTGGCACTCAGGGGAAAGACTGTTTACAGAAATAACTATTAATCATGGTGACTAAGGGAGTTGGGGTCGTGGGCTCTACTGATGGGTTGGCCAAGGTAGTTGATCATCATATCAAGTCCTGATATCTGCCAGGGTGCCATTCTGTATGGTTTCCTGAGGGTTGGTCCACAGGGTCATTCTGCTTTCATGCTAAAACACAACTGAAGTTATCTTTAGCTTGAGCGAAACTCTGTTTATGTGGTCAACATACCTGCATCTTTGTTCTTTGTTCTTAATACAGTTGGTGCTGGACAGAATCTAATGTCCAAAGGGCTGAATAACTAAGGAAGGGAGTGGACAGACAGAAAAGAGAGAGGGTCATGTTAAAGAAATGGAGTTTCTGTGTGGTTACATTTAGACTTTTTTCCCTTTAAATTGACTTTTGTTTGACTCACTTTGTTAACTTCACCTTGTTATTAGAAGCAATGACAAACATAGATATGATTGACTTACTGTGTTTTGTATTGTATGTAGTCACTAGAGGCCCAGTGCAGGAATTTGTGCACAGGTGGGGTCCCTCGGCCTGGCCAGCGATCAGGGCTGATAGGGGCTGCCTCACCCAGTCCCAGTGGGGGCCATCAGGGTTGGCTGGGGTGGGGGTGGGCGGGGGAAGAGGGACCACAGGAGGTTGGCCAGCCACAGGAGGTTGGCTGTGGGAGCGCACTGACAACCAGGGGGCAGCTCCTGCATTGAGCATCTGCCCCCTGGTGGTCAGTGCATGTCATAGCGACCGTTCGACTGGTCATCCAGTCGACCTTTGTGATAGTCGCTTAGGCTTTTATATATATAGATGCCCACTTAATGACAGGGATATGTTTTGAGAAATGTGTAGCCAATATTGTGTTGTGCAAACATCACAGAGTATACTTACTTTGGCTATATGATAGAGCCCATCACTCCCAGGTTACAAGCCTGTGTGTATAGCATGTTACTGTATAAAACAATATGAGATTCAATCAAGCACAAGAGACAATGATGCAAGCAAGAGATGGGGTAAACATGAGATGTATGAGTCTGCTGCTAACAATTCTTTTTTATGGTAAACTTTTATTTTATAAGTACAAAGAGTATACTCTAACATAATGATTAAAAGTACAATATAACCCTAGTGTAGTTCGGTGGTTAGTGTTCACCCATGTTGCAGTTCAATTCCCCATTAAGGGCATGTACCTGGGTTGCAGGTTTGATCCCCAGCCCTGGTTGGGGCATGCGTGGGAGGCAACCAATGGATGTGTTCCTCTAACATCAATGTCTCTCACTCTCTCTCGCTCTCTCTCTCTCTCCCCCTTCCATTCTCTCTAAAAATTTAATGGAAAAAGTATCCTCAGGTGAGGACAAACAAAAAAAGTATAGTATAGAAAATACATAAACCAGTAATATAGTATTTTATTGTTAATAGTAAGTATTATGTACTGTACATAATTATATGTGGTATATTTTTACTTGACTAGCAGTATGGTAGTTTTGTTTTGGCCAGCTTCACCACAAACATATCAGTGATGCATTTTGCTATGATATTAAGATGGCTACGATGTCCCTTGGCAATAGGAATTTTTCAGCTTCATTCTAATCTTATAGGACCACTGTTGTATATGTGGTCCATTAGTTGATTGAAACCCAGTTATGTGGCACATAGATCATAATAAATGTTCAATCTTAAAATGTTGTGTTGTGTTTATTTATGCATTACCTAAAATATATTCACTGGTTTTGTGCTTGCCACCTTTTTGCAAACACTATACTGGAAAAAAACAATGTACTAAGTTGCATTTCTCCTTAGCCCATTTTTGAGAAACCAATCTTTCCTCTGTTTGGGACCACCAGCCTCCCTTGGGCTCTTCCTCTTCTAAAGAAACTATTAAGTGGAATAAAGTAAAAGTAGGAATACCAGTAATTTAGTAGAACCTCAAGAGAGTAGAGTTGCAAAGGTGAAACTTAGGAAGGTGAAGTGAAATAAGCCTAAGGCTGCAGCTAACTCAACTGTGGACAATTCTTGAGGTGCTGACAGGAGGAGAGCTGACCTGTGCCTTCCCTGAAGCGAGAGGGGACATGCTGATAATGCACTTTTCTCCCAGGTTTAGACGGCAGAGAAATTCTAAGGCTTGTTCTAGGGATCCTAAAACAATACTCTGGCATTGCACATTCCACATATTTTAATGATCAGATCCTCAAACAAAAAAAAATACACAAAGAATTTTCAAACATAGGTGCATTTTACCCTACTCAAGTAGTATAGGATCTGACCATTGCAGTTCTCAGAAGCCAGTTTAAGAAATCCTTTACATTAAATGACTTTTAGATACCATTTAAGGTTCCCATGATGAAAATGATATGGGTTCATGAAATTGCAAATTTCCTATGTATTTCATTATTCTATGTTGCCATTTTGAGAATAAGTAACAAAACTCTGACTGACAACAACATTTTTTTATTTAGATGAAATGAAACTTAATATGTGTCCCCCAAATTCATATGTTGAAATCCTGACCTCCAATGTGATGCTGATTAGAAAGGGGTGGCCAATAACAAGGTTAAATGAAATTGTGGCCCTAACTGGTTTGGCTCAGTGGATAGAGTTTTAGAGTGTTGGCCTGCGGACTGAAGGGTCCCAGGTTCCATTCTGGTCAAGGGCACATGCCTGGGTTGAGTGCTCGATCCCCAGTAGGGGGTGGGCAGGAGGCAGCCGATAAATGATTCTCTCTCATCATTGACGTTTCTATCTCTCTCTCCCTCTCCTTTCCTCTCTGAAATCAATCAAAATATATTTAAAAAAGGAAAAGGAGGAAAAAAAATGAGATTGTGAGGGTGAGGCCCCATGATAGGCTTAGTGTCCCCGTAAGAAGAGGAAGAGACACCAAAGCTTTCTATGTCTGTTATGTGAAGATGCAGTGAGAAGTTGGGCGGTCTGTAAGCTAGGCATAGAGCCCTCACCAAGAACCAAATTTGCCAGCACCATGATCTCGGACTCTCCATCCTCCAGAACTATAAGAAGTACATATCTTTTGTGTAAGCCACCTATGCTGTGGTCTTTTATAGTCACAGCCCAAGCTGACTAAGACAGGTAGCAGAAAGTATAGTTTGGGGTGGTAGAAGGGGGGTGGACTTGGGTGACTGTTGATTCAGAAACTAGAGCTGTATCTAAGACTACTGTCTTGGAAGAGAGACAGGAAAGGATAGCTGGCTTTAAAAGTAAAGGAATCTGGACTAGCCAGGTTGGCTCAGTGGATAGAGCATCTGCCTGCATACTGAAGGGTCCTGGGTTGCATTCCAGTCAAGGACACTTGGTTGCAGGCTCCTCCCCAGCCCAGGCCCTGGATGGGGCTCGTGCAAGAGATGTGTTTCTCTCACATTGATATTTCTCTCTGTCTTTCCCTCTCTCTTCCAGTTTCTCTAAAAATCAATGGGAAAATATCCATTAAAAATAATAATAAAAGTAAAGGAAACTAGCTGATGGAGTAGCATGTCAAAGAGCCAAAGGCAGAAGAAAATCCTGCAAGGTTTAAGATAAGGAGATTCCTAAGGGTTCCTGGCAGCTTGTGTGCAACTTGAGGTGTAAGAGAGTAGAATATACAGTATGGCATGATGGTAAAGTACATGGGCTCTGGACTCACACTGTTTGATTTTGTATCTCAAATCCTTCACTTGCTGTGTTTATGACTTTGGACAGTTTAGTTCATCTCCTTACCCTCAGTTTTCTTACCTTCAAAATGGGGTGAATTGAAGTCTCTAATTCAGTGAACTCTTTCCATCAAATGAAGTAATAAATGTACTAACAGTACATTTCATAACAGTACATTTTTGTTGGTTAATTTCATCCAAGTGGACTTATTCTTACTATGGTAGTTGGACTGCAGAATCAAAAGTACATAGACAGAAACTTTCCTGGAAAGAATGGATATGTATGATCTATCATAAATGGAAGAAGACAACCAATCTCTTTATGGATACCAGTTGTTTATATTTCTTTTAAATGAAAATAATTAATGGGAAATGAAATAGACAGTTTACAGATGGTCCTGGTTACTTGGAAGAGGTATTGGTGTTTGCAAAGGCAACTTCACTAGCTCAATCTGTGGCAGATGTTGGTGGATTAATTTTTCAGTTAGTGGTGATAGTTTTGGATTTATTTATTTCCCACTGTTCCTAAGGGCTGACATTTTGTCTGGAGCTGGCCAAAGTTCATGGTATTATGAAAGACTGGAGCCACTTTGGGTCCCCAACATTATACTTTCTACCGACTTTAGTCAATGAGCACCAAATACTGTAACAGTAGCCCTCCTGACTTATGGACAAAATCTCACACAACCATAGGCCAAATAATTAGTTTTATTTTATTTTTCATCCTTATGTAAGGGTTCATGAAGAAACAAGGTAGACTATAGCTTCCTTTTCTCTCCTTAATAAGAAGACAAAATAATAAGAAGGGCTATTTTAGGATTAGAGCATTGGAAGTACAGTTGTTTGAATACTCCTGAAGTATCTCCCCCAACTTCATATCCACCCAGAGAACATCCATATTTGGAAACAGCATCTTTGCAGGTGTGATTAGTTAAGATGAGGTCCCATTGGGTTAGGGTGGGCCCTAAATCCATTAAGCGGTGCCTTTATAAGAAGAGGACACACAGAGACTTACAGGAGACAGAGACAGAGACGGAAGGAAGAAAGCAATGGAGGCAGAGATTGGATTGATGCATCTACAAACCAGGGAACAGCCAGGATTGTCAGGAGCTTCCCTAAGCTTGGGGGAGGCAAGAAAGGGTTCTTCCCTGGAGCCTTCAGAGGTAGCATGGCCCTGCTGACACCTTGACATTGGACTTGTAGCTGCTAGAAATGTGAGAGAAGATGCTTCTCTTGTTTTAGTTCATGAAATATGTGGTGACTTATTATGGCAGCCCTTGGAAACCAATACAAAGACCGTTTTCCCGCAGTCCTGCATTTGATGTCAGGAACAAAAAGCAAAGCAAAGGAACATAAGCTGACAGCGAACAGTTAAAATATATTCAGGATAGATTTATTATCTAGGTATTTCGACTTCCTGGTTATCAAATGCCTTTAACTCCTGTGGGAAATACTGAAGTCCTGTTTTCTTGGCACATTTCGTTTCATTGCATTAAACTGTTTCTTGTATCTAAATTACGGCTTTCATTGCTATGCACCAATTATTATCTAAAAACAATTTATGTTCATTTTCCTTTTTGTACTTGTCATTACAGCCTATCTAAAGAAAACTTCAAAATATTTGTTAACATTGAAATTCTTTCTGTTCCTCCCAGCTATCCCTTATGAACCCTAATGATCTGATAGTCTGTCATTGCAAATCTTTCACAAGGACAACTTCACAAGATAAGGAATAGTCTGAAAAGAGAAGTGCTTCAATCTTAAAACATAACTGTTTAAAAATTCTGTTTGATGACAAAGAGACTGACTCTTAGAACATTATCTCTAGTAATTTCATTTTAGGGGATTTAGGTTGTTTGCAACTGCTTTTGCAAATTAGGAACAAACTGTTTTCTTATTTGCTCCGCAGTTTTATTTAAAGAACAACAATAAGTTATTAAGTACTGAAAAATTTAAAAAAATGCTGTCAGGGTGACTGAGTTATGCCAAGTCTTAAGTATATGTTTTGACAGTAATGTAGTGGTATCCTTTGAGAGTGGCCCTAGGAATGGAAGTCATAGGAAACAATAACGTATGTTCCTTGGGTGGTAGGAGTTTGCCTTAAGAAGGTTACCTGACACTATGGTGACACTAATCAGGAAAATACAAAAGCAAGTTGATTTCATGTGTAAGTGTACATTGTCTTTGGGAAAAATGTGTTGCATTTCCATAATCAGAGTAAGCCACAGCACTAATTTATCCACAGGAGAACAGTTGTACCTCTAACATTTTGGTGTCAGTGAAATGTAGTGGCATCTAATATCATGTTGTCTGTCCATAACCTATCTAAAGATTCTGCCGTTGGAGCTCCAGTGGCGCAATCGGTTAGCGCGCGGTACTTATAAAGATTCTGCCGAAACAAATTCCATGAATATTCTGAAGCCTTTCATTTTTATCATGTTATCTTGACTATGGTCCTTGAAGAACGGTATCTTTGCTTTGCAACATGTCTTGACAAAGGAAGGGAAGGAGTGAATGTGGAAAAAAAATGTGAATTATAAGGGAGGAGGGCAAAGGTCTACTTAACAGCCAGTGTCTTCTGAACACCAATGAGTCTCTTTTTCCTAAGCTCACAAAACGATTCCGTGAAAGTTTAAATTAATAGTAACTATCCCCATAGTAACTCCCTAGGACTGCCGTAACAAATTACCACAAAGCAGGCGCCTTAACACCACAGAAATATATTCTTTTGCTCGGCAATCTAGAGTCCAAAATCATGGTGTGTGCCGAGTTGGTTCTTTTTAGAAGGAGAGTCTCTTCCATGTCTCTGTCTTTGCTTTTGATGTTGCATGCAATCCCTGGTGTTCCTTGGCTTGTGGGTGCATCATTCTAATCTCTGCTTTCATCTTCCCATGCCTCCCCTCTGAATGTCTGTGTCTCAGAACTCCGTCTTTCTCTATAAGGACACTAGTCATTGAATGTAAAGTCTACCCTAAGTGTAGAATGTTCTCATCTTGATATCCTTAATTATATCTGAAAAGATCCTGTTCCCAGTTAAGGACACATTCAGAAATATCGGGGGTTAATACTCAGAGATACATTTTTGGGGGGCACTCTTCAATCCACACAAACACCCTGTATTGCAATGCAGTCACATTTACCTATGACAGGTGTGTCTTACGAAGCATCACAGATTAACTCTAGGCTCCCATACAATTTAAGTAACTTGAGGTGATGTGCCCTATTCAGTAGAGCACAATATTCCATAGGGCACAATAAAACAAATGAAATTAGAGATACCTTGTTTAATATAGGATAGTGTAATATTAGAAACCAGAATTCACACATTTCTTCTATCTAATTTTATATCAAGGACAGGACACCTGTCTCCCTTTATCATTAATCTAAACTTAGTATTACATTGCAAAACAAGTAGGCTCAAGAGTTGATTTCTAACCTTCAGAGATTCATATTAGCATCCAACTGAAAATCCTCCATCTCTTGCCTGAATAGATACCACTAGATGGGTAATATTTTCTGCCATGTGGTTTGTGGCTTGCTTTTCAGAGTTGAAAAAGGAACCTCGGGTGTCCACTCTGCTACTCATGAAAAATAAATGCTTCTTGTAACTGATATTAATTATAATGAACTTTAAAGCTGAACTTTTGAAAACAGGACTTTGGGTGAAGTTGGAGAGCAGGGGTGAAGGGCATATCAGAGTGAGCAGCCTGTAACTCCAATGCTTCATTGAGAGCAGATGGCGTTCGGAGCCAGTCCACTTATGATTACTCCTTAATAAAGATTAAAGTTGCTTGTCCCCTTCCAGAGGTATTCTCGGCAGGCTGCCAATGTTCTGAACAGGTTCTTGGCTCACCTTGATCTATGCTGGATTCTTTCCCCTACATTTATCTAATCGCTTCATATTTCTACTAATAAATCTGTCCACTATAATGTCAAGTTTTAAAAAAAACTAATGCTAATTTTATGCCATCATTATTTTTCTGTTGTATGAGCCTATTACCAGTGACTAATTTTTTATTGTTCCAGATCTTAATAATATTACAATAATGGTTCGAATCATACACGTGTTTGAGCTATAGTCTGTTTCCAAGGTATGTGAAGTTGATAATTAGACAAAGAATACAGGGCAATTTTTTTTCTGTGAAGCTGGCCTGTGCAAGAAGAAATGTGGGTGTTATAACAAGGTAGCAGCTGTAGCCAAAATTCTAATGCACAGCAGGGAGTCTGACACAAGGCAGTTTCATTCTTCTCAGGAGCTGGCTGGAAGCCATTATTTTCAGGGGAAAAAGTAGCGCATTGTTCCAGTCCATGACCACTTGCGAGTTTCCATGGACAGCCCACACAGGTCCTTGGGATGATTATACACACACAGAAAACAACCAGTGAACAATTTTAATGCAATTTGTGTAAGCCCAAACTCTTAAAAGCATGCAGGTGACTACAAAGTGCAAAGACTATATGTCTGAGAAATCACTTAAAACCAGGGATACAATTAATCCTAAGAGAGCCTAATTTGTTTCTTTATCTTAGTATATATAATTCTATACCAGGTAACTCACACACAGGCCATCAGACATTACCAGGACCTGTAATTCTTCTTCATGTCTCCTTCTTAGTCACTATCTTCCCCCAAATAGCAACTATACTGATTGCTAACATCATAAATGTTTTTCTACTTTATAATAATATACTTCATACAATATATCATCTTTTGTCCCTTACTTCTTTTATTCTGCATTATGTTTACAAAATATACCTATTTTTTTCTGTGAGGTTATAATGTTTTTCTTATTAATGCATAGTATTCAATTGTGAGAAGATACCACATTTTATCAACACTAGTAATGAAAGATTTTTGGATTTTTCCATTTTGACACTATTATGAATAATTGCTAAGAATAGTCTAGTACATGTGTTTTGATGTCTATTTATACATTTTTCTTGAGTATGTATATCTTAAAGTGGACTTTTAGGAGTACAGGAAATGGTCTGTTCAGCTTTTACAGAAATCAGGTATTATTTTAATATGGTTCCTTTTACTGTCTGTTTTTCTGTAATATATGATTTTTGTTCTTGTTGATCCTTACACTTACCTGGAAGACCCATACTTTTCATGGTGGAACTTAAATTTTTCTTTCACAAGGATGATTGCCCCAATAATGAATGGGTATGCCAATTGTTATATTTCAATTGAATATTGATTGTTATTGTTAAGATTACTAGATTTGTCTTCTTAATTTCTCAGAAATATTTTCCTCCTCGGTTACTCCATGCCATGTCTTTACCTCAGACTCTTATAGCTCACCTACACTACCCATTAGTTAGCGGGTTCAACTGTATCCAGCCACTGACACCCCAACTAAATTCTCACTGATACCCACACCGTAGGTTTGATGGTCACCTGAAGAATCTTCCCCACTTCTGTAAGACTTAAGCTTATTAAAATTGAGTTAGGGTTTTTTGTTTTTCCCCCAAAAATCTTCAATGTGATGTCACATACAAGATTTTTTCATTGTTTCTGTCTTCATATGTAGCGTATAAGCTATTGATTTACCCATCCCGACACAGTCATACTTGGTATGTTTCAGCTAGCTCTTGACTTTGACAGTTTCTTGTCCTGTAGGTTGTGAACAACAATATTAATCATTCTATCCTCTCTGATAATTTTTTAAGTTTTATACACTTTTATGACTATGTATGCTACCATAAATGTATTTGTTTTACCTATTAGACTAAAAAAATAAGCAAGGACTATATCTATTTTATACCCCAAGTGCCTCGCATGGTCTTTGACACATAGCACATCCATGGTAAAAAAACAATGTTGACTGACACTTGCTTTTTGTGTGCTGCTATTACCAAATATTTAGACACTTGAGTTGGTTATTTCTTATTTTTCCTTACTATAAGTGTCATGTATATTCAACTCAGCTGTTGGTGTTCAATATAAAACTCTTACCAGGATTTATTCTAGATGGTTTTTCTTGCTATCTTGCATTAAGTATGATGTGACTTTGATCTTAAAATAAACTCAGCTTGTAATACTGTTCTCACCAGGAGAATGAGGCCAGTCTTTCAGAGGGTACAACATTATATTTATACAATATTCTGATTCTCCAAATGTCAAAATTTAATCAAGGTAGGAAACATCAGCTTCATATGACTGATCTAGCTATTTACAGAACTGCAAAATTGCCCTCTACAAGCTGGTCAGCGACCTCACCTCCCTCCAGGCAGATTGCCAATACATGTTCCTTTGCTGACTCTGCAGAGAGGCCCTTAGGATGCTCATGGAACTATAATATAAATTATCTTTCAAGTCTAGATGTACATTTTCAAAATGCTTAGAATGGGTCATATGCCATGTTCATTTCTTTCAGCTTCCTTTTTACTTTTCAAAAACTGAACAGCACATGTATCAGATGTGCTAAATTGATGATTTCACTTGCTGTTACCAAGTACCTGTAGTGCTTATTCCATCAAGCCCCAGGGCCTGAATTTACTTCACAGAATGGTAAGTGCAGGAGTTTTAGCTGGTGCATGTGCAAAGTGTTTTGGCTTCAACTTGAAAAATCCTGAACTCCTGTGCTCTTCTGTAGCAATCAATCCTAAACGACAGCTTCAGTTTTATGACACTGAGAAGGGGCTGGTATAAAATACAATTGTTTCACAGGTTTTATCCTTCCTAAAATGAAAAGGAAAAATGTGTGTACAAACCTTCAATAAACATTTGGAAGATTATATTGAAGGCTCTCCAGATCTGGTAGAAAGCTGTCAGAAAGTATTGCTGAGTCCACAACCTACATGAGAGAACTAATATATCTGGCATACTCCGTTTCCTAGTTTCTAAACCCAGGTAAAGATTTCTTTCAAAAGATAAATATACTACTGCAAATTTAAAGGAAGCCCAAAGAGATTTCTGACTCACAGTTCAAAGATGAAAGAAGTGAAATAAGAGATATTGTCATCACATTATCATTCATAAAATATATGTCATCTATACTCAAACATAGTCAAGGCCTCATGAAAGCCCTCAAACTCTGGTCTAGGCTGCTGTGAGATTTTCACTGACCATGTCTGCATTCCTTTTCTTGGTGAAGACTATAATTTAAAGGCCAAGTCTAACTTTCCCTTTGTGGTTCACAGCAAGGTTTTGTCATTTATTTTAAGTCTTACATTCCTCCTTAGAACTGTATAAGGAGCACCAAAATGTAAATTAAGACTACAATCCAGCATAAACTGGTAAATCAACTACTGATTGCTAGTGTGGACCTTGCAGAATCTTATTGGTGGGTTTAAAACAGTAAAACCCAACAGGCCCAGACTGAGCAGTGGATCAGTGATCGCTGTCTTCGGTGCTGAACCATCATCCTTAAAGTCCGTGTTCATTTTTATTCCAATGTTGGCCCATGAGAGCTGTCTGCCCAACATCTCCAGAATTTTAAACCAATGACACAAGAAGCAGGAGGCATATGGAAGGGAGGAAGTAAGAAAATAGAGGAAGGTGAATGAAGTCCTTGGGAAGTCAGAACTTCTGAGAAGAGTAAAAGATGAACACTTTCTTACTTCTAAAGTGATATTCAAGCATTTAATCTCAACAAAACGAAGTACCATTGACTTTGGCCAAACGGAGGTGGCTCAAAAAAGGCAATAAAATGGTGTAAAAGTTAATACAATTAAGAAATATCCGCAGTGAAGGAAGTTATAGAATGCAGAGAAAGGATATATGTAGGCATCAAGATGTATCGCTATTGAAGTGCCAGGTGAATACTAGTCCCCGAGGCCCCTTTTATGTAATAAAAACATGTTTTCAAACACCACACTGTAGTAAGAATGTTTGTGTTCCAAACTGGCCAGAGTTAATTGCATATGCTTTTTGACATTTTACCATATTTCTGATTTTTATAATTGTTTTTCCCTCTTTGGTCATTTTAATGAGCATGCTCTTATCTCTTCCAAATCTACTGATGCTTGTTGGTCTTATAAGTCTCACTAATATTTAGAATTATCTTTAAAACTCAAGGTTTGCGTATTAAACCTTGAGTGATTGCGTGAAGATATTTCTCCCTGCTTTGTAACTTTCACTTTGCAACTGGAATGTAAAGAAATGAGAATAAAAATGTTTATATTGCAAATTTCTGGAGATTTTAGATATTTTGACAAATGGTTTGGGTAATGAGAGGATTGTTTGACATGAGTTCTTTATTTGTGAATTGAGTCAATTCAGTCATATTCTCTTCAAATCTAATGTCTTTTAAGTCCAGGTGGAGCACACTGTTTTAGAGTTTTGGAAAAGATAGAAGTATCTCTTTCTTTGAAGCAGCTGCTTCTGAAATACCCTTGCTTTTGTATGTTGAAAACAGCTCTAGTAACGTGCCTAGATTTGGCATTGCACTTTATATATTTAAGTGTTACTACTTATATTTCACGTACATTATCTCACTGACTGTTGTTCCCAACTAGATTGCAAATTAATTAAATTAATTTACTACTGAACAGATAAAGAAAATAGAATTCAGGAAAGATTAAGTTACTTGTTTAGGGTCACAAGCTAAATCTTGACAGATCTGAAATTAGAAATTAGCTCAACTGACTCCTATGTTTGCTTCACAAATGTAGAAGAACAAGGCTTTTTCTATTGTTCTACCTCAGATTGTATGAAAGTTGGATGGGCTCTCGTGTCTCACTTATTGCATAGAGGCTAACAACTTTCAGATTATATTTAAAAAACCCTCTCATTACACTTACTATCTTTCTGGCATAACAATGTTTAATCCTCACCTGAGGCTATGTTTATTGATTTTTTTTAGAGAGAGAGAAACATTGATTGGCTGCCTTTTGTACACACCCCTACCAGAGCTAGAACCCACAACCTAGGTATGTGCCCTGACAGGGAATCAAACCCAAAACATTTTGGTGCATGGAACAACACTCGGGCCAATTGAGCCATCCTTCCAGGGCTCTTGCATAGCAGTCTTCAGAAGCCTCCTCAGTTGTTATGGGTTAGATCTCCTATATCAATGATTTCTGATAATTTTTAGGAACCAAGTACATTCCTTAAAATGATCTAGAGTTTTTGTTTAAATATTCTTATGTTCTTTATTTTTTCTACAAATCAGTAATAATAATGTTCCTTTATATTAAAAAGTACTTTTAACATATGTAAATTATTTTCACATCAAGTCACACATTTCATAGGTATTCTAATTAATATATAACGTAAGTAAAATGGTCATAATTTCTTTCAGTTTTTGTAGAGAAAGTCTCTGAGTCTCAGATAAGTTCAAGATTTCTGAAGTTCACCGAGGTAGCAAATGATTGAAGTAGGACTGCTGAATTGGGTGTCTTGAGTGTAAGCACTGCGCACCCCTAGCTGCCATACAGCAGTGATTCTTAAAGGGAGAGTGGTTATTTTGCTTCACAGGGGACATTTGGGAATGTCTGGAGATACTCACTAGTGATTGTCTAAACTTGGAGTGGTGCATTGTCACTTAGCCAGTAGAGGCCAGGGATGCTACTAAACATCCTGCAGTGTACAAGACAGTCCCCCCGCCCCCCCCACACACACACACACGTGCGCACACACAACAATTATCCCTCCTGAAATGTCAATGATGCCAATATTGAAAAACCACGATTTAAAGAAATCTTTCATTATTTGCTCTCTTTCTTACGAAATAGTGAAATGCTGATTTAAGGATACCAAATTGAATGTTTGAACCCAATCAAATAGAAGTAAAAAATTACCAAAGAGCAACATGAAAAGTACTCAGATTTTGGAGGCAGATAAAGCTGCTTCAAAATTCAGATTCTTCATCTAAATAGCATGTTTCCTTCAGACAGGTCACATAACCTCTTTGTGCCTTATTTCCCTCTGGCATAAAGTAAGGATAATTCCTACCTTTTAGGACTTTTAACAGGATTACTCATTATTAAATTATTATTTTTAATCCCTCCCTTCCAACCCTCTATCTTTTGTAGCCTCATGCCCCTAAGATGTTTACGGTATGACTATGGTTTCACACTGTAGGAGGCTATAGCCCTGACCCATTCTCTAGATATTGGCCCCATCAACATGACCTGTCTAATAAATTGCCTTTAACCAGTAGACACACACACCAATAGGAGCTTGTCTATTCAGCCAAGGGTCCCCTTGGATGGGTAGAGTAATTGACAGAAATTATAATTTATTGATTCACTTCACCCTTGTTTGTCTCTCTCAGGATTAAAGTGAGCTCAGGGTGTGTCATGCAGTCTCCACTAATGTCCCAAAGGAGAGAGGAAAACTATATACAGAAGAGAATAAATGTGACAATTAGTTTAAATTTGAGTACAACACCAATTGCATCTCTTCTAGCTATTTATTTCTATAAACTCAAAACTGTTTCTGAGTCTGCTATCTTTTTTCCATAAAAGAGGGCTGTCCTATGAATGAAAACAAGCAATACATATAACATACACCTAGATTCATGCTTAACAAGTAGTAGCTATTTATTTATTGAAATGCGTAAATACCATGCATACACATCATGCTTCAACCATAAATTCTAATGAAGCAATAGGAAATTCTCTCAAAGTCATCTCCACTGCATAAAAAAATACTTACTAGAACTACTTTTCCAAGACATGTTTGTATTTCTCTTTATATGCTCAACCTCTTTTTTTTCTGAATTCTCCAAGTTAACATGATATTATCATTTTAGAAAATGTTCTTTCTCTTTAAAAATAATCTTGATTTACATCTGGATACTAAAGTAAATAAGTTTACTTTAATGATATGACAGCCCTCTTCCTTTTAGTAGCTTTGGTCGTTGGGGGTTATGAAGTGATGAACGTTTAGCAGTTCGGGATGATGGAACTATGTGAATATCTATACCCATTCAGAAAAGGGAGCAAAGAAAAAGAAAAAAAATGCCTTCTCCCATTTCAAAGACTCATTCTGGTTGTATCTTCTCCCAACATCATAAAAACCTGTTTTCTATATGAGTGTTGGGGGAAACATTATCAGTAGAAATGAGAGAAGTGAGTTTGCCTCTAAGACCTTTATTCTGAATTCAATGATGCTTGTCCTGAGGGACTCTATTTTCTTCATTACCTTGAGGCATTTAATTGAGTGCCTTCACAACTAAATCCAGCAGGAAGAGGTTGGATGGATATTGTATTGACATTAGTACAATATGTTCTAGGAGTAAGGGGAGACAAAATATCTCAATACAAAGATATTCCAAAACATCCCAGTACAATTGCTTAATCCTTAAGGAAACACAGAAGTCTAGAAGAGCATGAAGAAGAAACATGAAATAGAATAGCTCCAAATTCACACGGTCACTCACTGCTTTAGTAAGTAGGAGAGGCCAGAAGCCAATCTCAATTCTGATTTATTATTCCTTGTTTTAAACCACCCAAAAGCTTGTACCATTTGGAATATGTGAGTCATCAGATCTCCAACTTGGGATTCTGTTCATTTATTCATTTTTCCATTGATGTATTCAATTACTCACTTAACAATTATTTATTGGGCAGTTAAGGATTCTGGTTTGAAAAAGTAATGTCTTAAAAGTATGGCCATGTTACTACATTTAAAATCTAGTGAGAGAGTAAAAAAACAAGCAAATAAGTGAATTACATTATAAATGGATATATTGCTCTAAGGGAAATAGAGTGTGAAATAGAGAATACTATACTTTCAATAGAGCTGTCAAGTGTGGCTTCACTAAATAGGTGATAATTATGCTGGTGTGTGTATATATTTGGGGATGGGATGCATGGAAAGAATGTGTAACCATATTTCAAATTTTAAAAAGTCATCTGGAAAGTTCAAGGCCCCTCCAAGACTACTAGTATAGTATGTTCCATTGACTCAAAACCTTGCTAGATGCCATGGCACTTAACATGGCAATGTGAGAGCCACAGATTAATTATGTAATGCATTGATGCTGCAGTTAATATACTTCACAAAGGCTGGTCTTCTAATATTACTTGATACAATGATGCTTGAGTGAACTGTACATCCTTTGGCAAACAGGTGGGAGACATTGCTTGAATTTTTAAATACATTTTTTATTGATTTCAGAGAGGAAGGGAGAGGGAGAGATAGAAATATCAATGATGAGAGAGAAGCATTGATTGGCTGCCTCCTGCATGCCCTCTACTGGGGATGGAGCCCACAACCCTATCATGTGCCCTTGACTGAAAATGAACCTGGGACTCTTCAGTCTGCAGGCCGATGCTCTATTTACTGAGCAAAACCAGCTAGGGCCATTGCTTGCATTTTTGTTGTTGACTTTTATAGAAATCACATCTCCCAGCTTCCTTCGAACAACCCTACAAAGACTGGTACCAACTGCACTTAGAACAGCCTATCTATCTGACACATTTAACATAGGCTTGTGAAATATCAACTTGGTCATTGCATTACTAATTGTTTTTTTGCTCACCTCTACACTGTGAGCTCCTTGCAGGCAGCCAACTTTGTGTCTCCAAAGCCTACCAGGGTGTCTGCATTAAAATAATATTCAGGCAAAGCTTGTTTAATGAGTGATTAGCTGAGTAGATGAGTGAAAGCTAAAACAGTAGCAAGGGCTGGGAGGAAATCATTCTAAAACTTTGAATCTCAGAATATTTTTCTAAACCAAGTCAAAGAAAATATCCACCCAAGAAACATGGCATATTTAGATTAAACAACTTAAACATTGACCTTACTTCACTCAACAGAAAAAGAGTTTGGTCAGAAAATTTCAAATCTGAATTCAAAGTATTCCTCTATAATTTACCTCCCATTTTACCTATATTACAGAAGATTCTGTCTCTTCTCTTTGATTTTCTGTTCCATCTCTGGGATCTTACATCCCACGCTGGCAAAATATATTTTATTTTCTCATCTGAAGATGTAGAACATTTGGGAGGAACTGAAGAAGTAGGTTAGGGACATTTATCAATATCTCTCATGCTATCTCCCTAAAGGCAGAGGGAGTGGGAAGGAAAGACAGAGGGGGCTGATGGAGGAAGAAGGGAGGGCGATGGTCTAGTACAAGTTCAATTTATTTTGGAATCTTTTTTGTGTGTGGGCATGTTTATATAATCCCCATGAAACCATTTTTCTTTTATAAAAAAATGTTTATCAAATCTTCAGGTGAAACCTACTTTCTAGGAATATGGAATACCTTATTCTGTGGCTTCCCACACCCTCTGGCTCCCTGACTCATCCAACCTCCTTCCTGCTTCTTTCAGAAACTCGTGTGCAAGAATGCTAGTACAGGTGAACATGTTTGCTAGAAGGAGGGTGTACCAGACTCTCAAGAGAGCCTTTTGTAGTAAACAAAATGGAAAAGAGAAAAGGCTTATATGAACCAGTAAAAGAGTACCAATATGGGAGACGAAGTCTCTAAAAATAACCATATTGTCTTTCATGAGCTTTCTCTTCTGTGCAGAGGCTTCTCGGTAATTCTAGGTGTCTGCACATGGACAGAGCATTGTCTTCCAGGGCTGAAATGCAGACATTTAAGGGTATTATCAATGAAGGCTATTTTTCATTGTTTTTGATTGCTGTAAAAGAACACACAAGCCCACACGGAGATTCATTGAAGCTCTGTTTCCTTCCTCAGGGAGCTGTTATTTCAATAAAAAACAATGGAATCAGTTAGCATAGGTAATAAAATAATTATAGTCATTTATTTTGGCTATTAAATGTTGCATCCCCTTAGCTAATCATCCACTTCAAGCTATTATTCAAAGCGTTCTGCTCTTTCTGCCTTTAAGTTAAACATCATTAATTTCTATGCACTGATAAATCCAAATCTAATAAATTCCTGATGTGTTTCCTTTAGCTGTGACTACAGACAACTCTCTCTATCTTGTTAATTCAATGTTATTCAACACCAGTAGAAGATGCTTTCTAATACAATATAAAAGCAGAGAGTTACCTTGTTACCTAAGTTTGTATCAGGTTACAAGGATATTTAGCCTTCATTTCTTTATGACTCTAGAGACTCCATGTTACAAACAAAAGAAGTACCTGAGATTTTAATCATGGGGCCTTAGAGAGCTGTACTTTCTAAAGCAACCCTAAACATCTCCTGCCAACACTAAGTCCATGAGAGAATATCTTTCAGGATTCAAAGAGCCTAATGCATGTGTCACCATAAGATAGAGTTAGGTTTCTAATTAATTTCAGTTCTATTCAGTTTCACATCCGTTTCATTTTGATAAGGTCTAAACCAGGCATATCAAATAACCCGAAAGCAAGGGGAGTTGTTTTCCTGTCTTGAAGGCATATTATGTGAATTGCTTAGGGAGAAACCAAACTGGAATCCTTATTCTCATTTTCAGGCTCCAGATCATTAAACAAAAGAAGCAGCAGAAATAATTCCAAATGATTCCTGTAGAGATTGCATATTCAGAGTTTAAAACTCAATCTATCTTTGTGCTATCAGTGCACTATAAAGGAAACAATTCATTCCTTAACCTTCCCCATCTTTCCCATGCTTCTGAACTTACCCAATAAATCAATGCAGGTTTGACTTTAATTAAAAAATATATACATGTAATGACTGGAAAACCTTGTCCTTTAGTATGAACTCTAGGAATAATTAACATACCGGACAACTTATTTTTTTAAACTTATTTTTAAAGTTCAGTTTGTATTTAATATTATTTTGCCTTAGTTTCTGGTGTACAGCATAGTGACTAGACAATCATATACTTTGCAAAGTATTTCTCCAAATATTTCCAGTACCCACTTGGCAACATACATAGTGATGACAATATGATTGACTATTTTCCCTATGCTGTACTTTACATCCCCATGACTCTTCTGTAACTGCTAATTTGTATTTCTTAATCCCTTCCCCTTTTTCATCCAGTCCCCCAACTCCCTGGCTCTCTGACAACCCATCGGTTTTTTCTATGTGTCTGTGAATCTGTTTCAATTTTGTTTGTTCCTTTATTTTGCAGATCACTTTGTTTTTATTAACTACATTTGGGTTTTCAAAATTGTATTGAATTTGTGAGGTATATCATTTGAAATGAATAAAAGCTAATGACATGTTTTGGTCCTAAAGTTGTAACATTAAAAATTTCAAAATCCCTACCCTGTTTGGCTCAGTGGATATAGCGTCAGCTTGTGGACCAAAGAGTCCTGGGTTCGATTTCAGTCAAGGGCATGTACCTCTTACCTCATTCGCAGGCTCCTCCCAGGCCTAGGCCCTGGTCGGTGCATGCAGGAAGCAACCAATTGATGTGTTTCTCTCACATCGATCTTTTCCCCTCTCTTCCATTCTCTAAAAGATAAATGGAAAAATATCCTCGAGTGAGGATTAAAAACATTTTTCCCCCAAAAAACTGTTTTCAAATGGATTGTTTTTCATTGATATTCTACTTACAAAAAATATTCTAAAGAAATGAATAAAAAAAGGAACTTCAAATTGGACAATATAATTTTCAGTTGAAATTGAAAACATGTTCATTGTTTTTTACTGCATAAATATCTCAGTTATACTCCATCCACTTGTCAACATCTGAAACTTTACTTAGGTAAGATAAAAAGAAACCTCCACTAGGGTGCAGGGTTTTTCTAAGAACTTTGGCATAGTGCCCTTGAATTAATGTGGCTTTTCAATAAATTAACACACACACACACACACACACACACACACACACACACCACAAAATACTCACTGAAATGAATTGATTCTACTTCTGGAGTCATATTGGTATTTACAGTGATTAGACAATCATATACTTTGCAAAGTATTCCCTCCAGTATTTCCAGTACCTACCTGGCATCATACATAGTGATGACAATATTAGTGACAATATTCTCTATGCTGTACTTTACATCCCCCTGACTATCCTGTAACTACTAATTTACTTCTTCATCTGTTCACCTTTTTCATCCAGTCCCCAACTCCCCAACCCTCAGACAACCCCATCAGTTTGTTCTTGCACTGGGCCCACATCAGGTTGATCAGTTGGTTAGAGTCTCCTCCTGATAAGCCAAGGTTGCAGGTTCGATCACCAGTCAGGGCACATACAAGAAGCAACAAATAAATGAGTACATAAGTGGAATAACAAATTAATGTTTTTTTCTCTCTTTCTCTTATGTAAAATAATACATTGCATTGGTATTATCTATAATTCATTACAGCAGGAAGAAAGTGGCAAGGGTTAGATCACTACTTGCTCAATAAACTGACCCCAGAGTCACAATATTTTTATGTTTTCCTTGTAAAAACATCAGTTTTTCACGGTGATGAAAATCAGAACTTGCACAATGTTATATCGGGCCTTCTGAAAGTTATTATGGTTTAACTTTAAATCACATTAATAATATTTTTTCTTAAAAATAGATGGGTTTTGTATGGTAACTAGGATTGTCTTTACTGTGAATATATTCTACAAGAAAGGAACTTTTTTTTAAGGTTTTATGGACCCAGTAGCTGAATTAGAATTGGTTTATTGGAAAAACCATTTAAATTAGCTTCTTTTGTTTAAAAAGTTATGTGTTGAATAGCCAGGAGCCAGGAAGTAATTTTACAAAGGAAATATAAATGTATTGTGATGAATTTAAGTAGCACAAAGAATACAGAAAGCTTTGCATGTAAATTGACTTTATAAATTAGATACCATAAGCTGGTAATAGAACATAGTAATACCATGGACAAATTCCAGTCAACATAAAATTTGAGCTCTTTGAAGATAGGGCCAAATCTCTTCTCTTAGAAGTAATAGAAATTTTCAGCCAGGGATGGACTTAACACAGTGGCTAACCTTTTCATTAGGCAATTATGTGTTTCAGGCCACAGGATATTCAGTATATATTTTTGTTGTACTTTTTTCAGATGTCAATGACCCCATTTTATGAAATTTAAGTCACACTGAGGTTTTAAACATCTGAAGAAAATCAATAGATGACACATTGAAGACTATTATATGTCCACCGAAAATGTGTGGGTTTTTTTTTTTAATTCTCTCTTTTAAAAAATTTTTTATTGCTCAAAGCTCCACCTAAACATCAAAAAATCATTGAAAAACCTGGGTGATAATTATCCGTGTCATGGATTTTATAGTGAAGCGCTTTTGTAGCTTTGTAGCATTTGAAGTTCTAATCCACTTGGTACAATACCCCAGGAAAGTTAGTAAGGAATATAAAACTACTAATCCATTGAGCAATCTTAAAACAATAAAAAAAGAAAAAAAGGTATTACTAGAAGTTAGACTTTATTACCATCACAATCAATAGAAACAGATTTGTAGTCACAGTTCACCTTAAGTGACACTAATTAAAAAGAAAATGGTGGTGTAATTAATGTGTAATTAAATTGCTACTCTTAATTAGTTTATTTGGGCCATTAGGAACTTATATTTAGGCTTTCAAGAGAAGCCAGTAGATTTCGTTTGAGTCTAACCTAAAATATGTGTACATGGTACAGAGAGTTCTGTGTTACTTTAGAGAGTAGATCCAAGACTACTGACCATAAATGGTTTATAAATTAAAGTAGAAATTAAAAAATGGACGCATCTAAAAATGAAATGAGCTACCTGCTCCACCATTGGAGATAAGCAAGGGAAGGTGGAATGGCTGACCTGCTGATCATTTAATAGGCACGCTGTAGAATGCATAGGTGGAAATTTATACCAGGAGACGTTAAGGCTGCTTAAATAATAAGCTGCTGTAATTGTATGGTTCTAGGAACTATCTCAGGGGTACAGGTATAGGACCAAGAGCTCCTAGGCATGTTCTGTGTTACATGAAATTGCCACTCACAATATTTGCTGATGTTATAATTGAAAATGTTTCTGTGTCCACCTCTAACTTAACATAGCCCATGTGTCTTTTCTCACTTTCTTTACTGAAAACCTAGAGAATAAAAGAAGGCAGAAGTCATTTTAAGAATAACTATCTGTGCTTGTTTTTGTAGAGAGAGCAAGATCTCATTCTTTTGCTGTGGAAATTTCCACAGAAGATAGGAACAAGGGTTTGTCACATTATAAGCGTTGCTTAAGCAGTTGTCTGTGACCTGGCCCTAGAGCTTGGGCACAGGGTTTAACAGTTTCCCAGGACCACTCTATAACCCTCTATCCAAGAAAGCCTTGCAGTATCTTAATAACGCATTAGAATTTCATTCCAGTAAGTTTATTGGATATATCTGTGCTGAAGATGCAATATGGACACTCAGTAACAAAACACCTGAATTTCAGAGATCAGAGGTGGAAAGTGCCAGCAAACCCTAGATCACCTGAGGGAGAAGGGCCCTGAGGTCTTGGAGAGGTTCAGAATAAAAGGTGGTAGGAAGCCCGAGAGAGAGAAGTGTAGAACTCTGGCTTGAATGGTAAAGCTTGGCCATCACAGGTTGTCACAGTCTCTGAGCTGTTCTAACCAATCTTCTTCAAAAACACATCGATTAGGCTTCTTTTGTTTGAAAAAAAAGGAAGAATAAAAAGATGAGGTTTTGTTTGGGAACTCTGGGCTAGAATTAAAAGAGCTGGAAAATGCCAAGCAATTGAGCACTGGGACATAGAAGGGCCAGGATGATGATGCTGTACCTAGAAAGCAGGATTTAATGGATTGCTACAGCAGGTCAACAGCCTATGAGGGGATGAGCTCCTACAATGTCCATCTCGTGCTCCTCCCCTCAGAATTCACACGTCCAGGAAACACAGTGTGACTGGTCTTGGGTTGCATGTTTTTCCTCCGGCTGGTAAGGTTGGGCTGTTATAAGAAGCCCAACAACACCTACAAAGGTAGTTCCCCTAGAAAATCTGTATAGGCTCTTATATAAAGAGGTGGAATTGGATGTTGGGCAGGAAAAATACACAACAATCAAATAAATAGGAAAAGAATGAAAACAAGAACCCTTGTCTACCAGTAGGAGCAGAAAAAGAGGCTTCCAACATTCATTCCACAATTACTGATGGAGTGTCTGCAGGGTGTGAAGCTCTCTGCTCACATTAAGACCTTTTCGTTCACACACAGCTGGTGAATGAGAGACACATTAGGAAAAGGGGCCCTTAGCTTTTAGTGGTCATTTCACATTAAGACTAAACATCCACATCTTTGTTCACAGTGTTATTTTGCTACTTTCTCCAATCACAGATCTTTCTTCACTCATTTTAAAGTTTCTTTTCTAAAATAAGTTTTCATGTTCAAGTAACTGTAAATCACAGAAGACAGAGGATTTAGTCTCATCCTCAGCTTCAGCATATTTTTTCAGTGACCAATATCAGAACACACAATGTAGTCACATACACACACACACACACACACACACACACACACTCATGATAACATGATGGCAGGTACTAGAATATATATAATTCAGTTTTGGAGTTTTGGTCCTGGTTCTTCATTTGTAAGCAATAAAACAATAGGCGATGTTACGGTGCTAGAAACAAAACTCATTCAAATGAGATTAGCTCAAAATGAGAAATTATTGAAAGGCTACAAATATATCTCATGCAACTGAAGTAAAAAAAAACTCAGCTGAGTCTTAGGATGGACAAACACACTGGGGACTGAGAGGGGGAGCTCATATCACCACCATATAACACCCAAGCATATTGGTTCCCTTACCTTCTTTGGTTCTTAGATGAAATGGCACTTCAGTGATTTTTCTAGTCAAACCTAAAATACCACCCCCTCTCCCACTGTAGCAGTCCTCATCTGTCTGCCCTTCTTTCTTTTTCCTCCAAAACAGCATCTGCATCAGTCATGATATGCTGCAATAAGAAATGAGCTCAAATATGTTAATAGCTTCTATCAACAATAGTTTGTTGGTCACTCACACCGCGTGTCTATCACGGCCCACTCACTCCACCTCTGCTCTATGTGAATATATACACACAAGCATGCAGAATACATAAGCATGTGTATTTCATGTATGTCTATAAATATAAAATTAAATTTTAAAAATTTAATTAACTTTAAATTCAACTTTTCAGCATTTGTAGAAGAAGGTTGACTAGAATTCTGCCAGTAATCCAAGAGTTGTGGCCGAGCCCAGAATCTGAGTGGGAATTCAAAGAATTGTGTGCTTTGGGTACTAAAAAGGGCAGCTAGGAGCCTCTAACCTGTAAGACCAGAAAACCCAGAGTTGCCCAAGCGTAAAATAGCTTGTACGTCTCCTATCAGTAACACCCTCCCCAGCCCCTTTCTTGCTCTCAGTGGATATAAAACGTGGGTGGGAAAAGGGAAGAGGAGCATCAGGGTGACAGGCCTTGTTGCGAGTGCGGAATTGTTTGTGCGATGTTTTCTTCTCCTCTCCACAGAGTGGTTCTTCCTTAATAAGCCATGCAGGTATGTGCTGGAGGTGGGGAAAGGTGACTCCAGGTGAATCACTCATAAAAATTGGAAGTGTCAGTGAGAAGGAGCCATGTGCTTTCCTTCTGTCCCCCGGTTGGGTCTCTGCTTAGAGAATATGCCTTCTGATCTGTGCCCACGACAATCTGAGTGGAGGAAAGGGAATTGGTGAGATACTTGAGGTGACATACACTTGAATAACATGCACACCGACTGTCTTAGCAAGGATATGAATTTCCAATGGGTCGAGTAAGCACCAGAGAAGTAGCTGACTTAAGGTATGGTGTTGGCTCCCCCACTGGAAGGCCAAAGCAACTTGAGTTGTGGTGGGAGATGGAAAGTGGAAGAGATGACATGGGCCTGAAGCTCCAATGTCAAGGATCAGGAAAATGTGGAGACTGCAAGGCACCCTCTGAAGAATCTATATGCATGTATTAATGAATGACAGCCAGTTAAGAATGCCTACCACATGGGGGGAGTGATAATGGTAGGCAATAAAAGGATAAGGCACCAGCCTCAAGATGTTAATAGCTGACTTTTCTTTCTTCTTCTTGGCACCTTCACACACTAAATGCACCAGAGCAAGAAGGAGGAAAGACTATCAAGCTTTGAATCAGTTAAGAGATCAGTATTTTAAAAATTGACTTACCAAAATTGATCCAGAATGTTGCAGAGCCTACCCAAGATATTGTTAAACAGCCAGATGGGAAGACTGACAGGGTTGAAATCAACCAATAAAACCATTTCATTTTTGCACACCAGTGATTTGAAGATGACTCAATAAGCTTGTTAAACATGAAAGGAAAGATGCCATTGTTGTGCTCAAAGTCTCTTAAAGCCATTGTCATTGGAAGAGTAGTTTTTAATTATTTTCTAAGTGGATATACCACAAGAAAATGTTTCAGAGAATGTTAAGGTATTTGGTACTACATCTCCGATCCAGTGCACATTGGCTTTTTAAAGGCTATGTAGCTAAGACTTTATTTAATCTAGCCTTTCCCCAATTGGTGACAGATCCTATTTAAGCCACGTTCCCATTAACATCCTGCTAAAAGGCTACTCGGAGGGGGTGAGGGCATGAGTAGGGGTGAGGTGGAGGGGTGGGGGGAAGAGGACACAAATGTAATACCTTAATCAATAAAGAAAAAAATAAATCAATAAAAATAAAAGGCTACTCCACAAACACCAGCTACTTTAAGAAAAGAACACTGTGTTTAGTGTCTTGTATTTGGTCCTCCATTATCTGGTCACTACCTCGGTTCACAGGCTTACCCACATTCCCATGCCCTGCTCAAATCAGACTACTTTATTTTTTTATGAACACATCCTTATGTCTACTTCTATGACTCTTTCCCCCTTTGGCATTTCATCATCAATATTATTTGTTGCTATTCAAATCCTCCCCACTCTTAGTTCTATTTTAAGTGCTGCCATCCAATCCATAAAGGCTTCGCTAATCTAATTAAGAATTGTTCCTTGTTCCTCTCTACACTCATAGCACCCTGCAATGACTTCATTCAATCTACTTAACCCAGACTACCTTTTAGAATTATTACTGATGGTACTTATAATAATATTATTGCAAGTTTACAAAGCAATTACTATAAATCAGACACTGTGTTCAGTCCTTGTCAAAACAACCCTGCAAGTAATATTATCGCTTACAGATAAGAAAGCTGATGCTTAGAGAGGATGAATAACTTGATTAAGGTCTCATAGCTAAGAAGTGGCAGAGCCAGGATGCTACTCCAAGTCTATCTGAACCCAAATCCTTGCTCTGCAACTCTATGTAATAATTACTATGCCCCTTGGTGTGCACGTCTTTTTCCTCCTCTTGATTATCAGTGCTCAGAGGGCAGGGATCATGTTGAGTTCATCTTTACACACACTCCATACTTAATAAAGTGCCTTCCAAATACCCTGTAAAACATGTTTAGAATTAAATCAAAACTGTGCACCCTCAGCATCATGAGGTAATAGGAAGGCATCTCCATGAGAATCATTTGTCTGTCATTTCAAGGTGCTGGTTCTTTGCATTCCACCTGTCCTTTCCTCCTTTTGAATTCTCTTCCTAGAGTATCTCATTATGATGCATCCCCTAAGTTCCTCTTAGTCACAATATCTAATGCAACATGACGAGCGCGACATGAGCACATGAGCCCTAGAGAACTGAAGAGCAGGAGGGTTGTGTTTCTCCCACTGCGGATTTAAGGGAATTTATATATATAGTAAAGGTCATCAGTGAAACTCCAAGTTAGGAGTCTTGCTGTGCAAGGATTCCATCCTTCATAGGGCACCAAACTGCTATATTCCCATGGAAATTGAGTTGAATAGGCCATTCAAGCAGCCCCGTTTATTTTTCCAAGAACATTGCCATATATTAATGCTCATTATGGAAATAGTGCTCCATGTCAGACCTAACAAGAAGAATTTGGACTGCATGTACACATGGAAAATTGCCTCCTGTGCTTTTCATCCCAGTGGATCTTGGGGAATTTTCTAAAACTTGTTTTCAGCCCCTCTGCCTGCTTCTTCAACAACCCCTTTCCTCTGAAAACAATCCCCTCTGCAATGACCTCTTTCCAAAACTCCCCAGATGCCAACTAGTCATGGCAACCAGGCCAGCAGTTCAGTGACCCCAAATAAATTTCATGGGGACTAGGTCTCCAGGCCAGAAAGAAACCAGCCTAAAATAACAGGAGAGTCAGTAGAGGGTATGCTTAGTTAACCCACAGGGATTGTGGATCCCTGCAGACTGGGGCTCAGATTTTGACTGTCCCTTAGTAACTGTGTGGCATAGGGAATTAATGCATGCTCTTCATGTCTTGCCACATAAATAAGTAGAAAAATTAATAGTGAAATTCTCCCTCTTTTTGGAGTTATAATGAAATTAAATGAGATAACAATTGCAAAGCGTTTTAGCAAAATTTTTGTCTGACACAAAATTATCCTCAATGAATCATAATTAGTAGATTTAGTAATATAATAAAATTTTATACTGGAGTGTATTATACTTAATGTATTAACTATAAAATGTCTCCTTTTAAAAGAACACAATAGGATAACTTACAAAAAAAAAGCCTAACAAATAAATCTAAAATGGCAGAATTTCATACATTGGGGATACCAATACAATCTTAAGATAGGGGTAGGGGTGATTTTTCAGGTTACAGAAAGCAGACTATGAACTACCTTCTCATTCACTTATACATTTTCCCTGTCAGATTCTAAGTCTACAGTGGATCAGAATTAGTTTGAGTTGATGTTGCAAAATAAAGAAAAACATTTCTCCAACACATTGCTTTATTACTATCTTTTATGTTCTTAAGGTAGACAGGTAAAAACAACTTCCTAAGTTTCCAATTCCAGAAGTTATAGAATTTTGCTCTGTCTTTATTGGTAAATCTTCTTTGCCTAGTTTGCATATCAAAGCAAAGTTATTAATAACACTTTTATTTAAAAGGCACTATCATAAGTATCTTTTAAATGTCCCAATTTTATACTCAATTTCATACATCTGGAATCATAGGCTTCCTCCCAGATAATGTAGACTCTGTGCATAATTTTTAAAATATTTCTACTGGTGTGCTCTAAAGTCGTGAAATTGTTATGATCTTTACAATAGTCGTACTCTATTACCAGGACTCCACCCCACATTTAAAATTTAAAGGTAGGTCTTTGGGGAAACATCATACAGGATGATTTCTAGATTACTTATGCTGTTATTTATTGGGTTTTTAAAATTATCTCAACTTTCCAGTCGATTTACTGTGCACACACACACACACACACACACACACACTCACACACACACACACAAAATGGAGGGAGAGTCAGACCAGTAGATTTAAAGCCATGAGGATGATATATACAGGGATGGGGGTGTGGGCGAGAAGAAGGAAAAGAAAAAAAAAGCAACAATTTTAAAAAAATGAAGTAAATGAAATAATATGGGATATGAAAGGTAGAAATACATCAAGAAAAAGAAGAAAAACCATGGGAAAACTAAACAAATCGCCATTCAAATTTCTGGTGCCTGATAGAAAAGTCATCACATGGTCCAAGATAGAAGTTTCTCAGGCCCTCTTTCTGAAATGATTTTTGCTTGTGCTTATTCATTGGATCTAACAAAATAAGGATGCCTTTGAGCTATTGATTGGTGCAAATGTGGCTTAATAGCAGAATCATTACTTTTTTAATCTTGGAACTGCCAGTCCCTACTATTTTCAACTGAACTTCAAGTTGTTCGATTACAAGCTGCCATTACTAATTGTTTTTAAATTTCATTGGACATATCTAGTTCAGGAAGTTTTGTTCTTCAGCAATAGACTTCTTTTTTTTTCCAACCCCAGTTTTTAGAACTTTATCTGCTCAGACTGAAGGGCATCTCATTTTGGATATGTTAATCTTGAAAGAGATTCAACTTGGTTGATCACTTAGAAAAAATGTGGTCTCATTGACTCCTGAATACAATATAATTTGGGTCACCATTCCCATTTGCTCAGTAGCATTAAAATGATTCATTCCTGTAGGTTTACATAGGCTGCTCTCCCTGTCCGTCCTACAGTTCATTACTGGAATTGAGCAGAAAAGGTCAAATGGGGGGTAATATGTCAAAAGGCTGTAATTAAGATTTAGAAAGATTAATATCAATGGTATTTAATGAAATTGGCTTTTAGAGGAATGCTCATCTATTACTTTGATATTTAACATTTTTTTCTTATTAAAATGTTAGTGCTGAATGTAAGCACACAATCAGTGGCAGAAATATAAGTTTATGCAACCATCACAAGGGAGTCACAGCTAATAATCAGAGATTATTTTGTATGTTTGGGGGTACTGATAATGAAATTACTTAGCTTTTCCACATGAGATAAAATTTAGTGGTACTTTTTTCCAGTGCTTGCAAAAGCTATTTTTATTACCATAAATAGCAAACTAACTTAGTTGTTTCACTGGACAGCCACAGTGTTTTTTGTTTTGTTTTGTTTTGTTTTGATCAGTGTGGCATGAAACTTGTTATAGAGATTTTTAGTGAAGTTCAGTAATTAGATTTTATTTCTTAGATTATCTTTTTTATTTTATTTATTTATTATTGTTTAAAGTATTACATATGTCTCTTTTTTCACCATAGACCCCCTCCCTGGCCAACCCTACCCTCCAGGACAAGCCCCCACCACCCCAGTGTCCCTGTCCATTGGTTATGCTAATTTGCATGCATACAAGTCCTTTGGTTGACACAGTGTTTTTTAATCAGTCATTTCAGATGTTTACAACAATCTCAAATACAAAGAAAAAAATATATCCATTTCTACAAACAGGGGTTAATTTTTCCCCTGAAGAGAATACTATGCTTAAATCCTGCCTATCACATTGAAAAGGACTCTGTAGCCCAAAGTAGCGCCTGATGCCTTTTGGTGTTTTGAAGAAGGAGCTGTTTCAAATTGTAAGGAAATTTCCATTTCAAAAATAGCTACTGAACCATCACAATGACTGCTTTGCATATATTTTTGGTCACAAAAATACCATTGTTATTTTTTACTATGGCTATGCAAATGAGATGTTGATAGGATTAAGTTCTGTCACCTTCTGAGACAGTCTTATGTTCTCAGTATTGAAGTTTTCCTTCCCCCTACTTCCTTCACATTTAATTAAAGCCATCAAATTTATTGTGCTTTTCATTCTGGGCAGATTCCCTCTCCCTACTCTTTTTGCTTCTCCCCTACTGACTTTTCCCAGAATCCTATTCAGTCCTCTTCCTATTTGCTACAGCATCGTCTATTTTCAGTAAAAAAAAACAAAAAACAAAAAACGGTTTTCCACCTTATATTTAAAATACAAAAAAATGTCAATAGTTTATCATAATTGGTCTACTATGACTGATTATATTTTCCCACTACATTTGCTAAATGCTTTCATATCAAGTAAATTGTTTATTTGTTCAATATGCATTTTGAGAAGCTCATGATGGTATCAAATGTGTGTGTTTGTGTGTGTGTGTGTGTGTGTGTGTAAAACAAGTTATTCTTAAAGTTGTTATATCTGATTTTGTGTTTTTAAAGCCTACCAACCATTCAACTTTAACACACACACACACACACACACACACTTCAATAATCAATGTTCAGGTTTTAAAAGTGTTGCATACCATGTTCTTTTTTGTAAATGGCTAAACATACTTTCATAATAAGGCTTGAATACTCAACATTTTAAAAAATTTGTTGTTTTTGCTTTTTTAAGGAAACCAATTTAGGTGTGAATGGAATAAAATAGTCTAATTGAATTAGGTCCAATGAAACTAGAAAGACCTATCTAAACTGAGGCATTTCAGAAAGAATTTACTGGTGAGTCAAAGAAAGGAATAGTCCATGTAAAGAAAATATTATCATACCTCCTGTGTTGGTTATCATCAAGTAATAAATTGATGGTAATTAATGAGTTGTTATATTATATATATCTTATATACATAGCATACATGCATACATATATACCCACTTGTTATTGTAGTACAATTAGAGTATATAAAAATATATTTTTATGTTCAAAGCTATCTCATTTATCTTTTTATGACTATGACATAAATATTTGTATCCTTGAATTTGTTTTTCATAATTCAAATTAACATCAAAATTGTAATTAAAATAGTTTTTCATATTCAAATGTTATATGAATATATACTTGGGTTAAATCACAAACTGTTGAAGTTTCACTGCTCTTGGCAAACTGTTTTGTACACATTTATTTTTCTATTCATATACTTTTTTGGAACTTGGTGGATGCCTCTATGATTAATTTATTTTGAAATCTCTATTCTTCTCCCACAGTATCTGTAGAGTATTTTAAAATTAAAATGTACACCTATGCAATATTTAAATATTAAAATATTGGTGTCCAATTAGGATGTTGTGATTAGTGAAGAAAAATGTTCTTAAACCAAAGAATGAATAAGACTGCTTATAAAAACTTACCAATTCAACTCAATGTTTGGTCTGTAGATTAAGAAATTATAAACTCTATCAATTAAGACTTTCCCAATTTTGAATATGTAAAGACTATCAAATAACTTTCCATTTAAAATGTAGAGTTAGAGTTCAGATAGGTTGACAAAGTTATCCTTAATATTCAATATTTTCAAGCATTTTATTGTGAGATCTAAAATCTTGGTTTAGTCTCCTTGACTTGAACATCCATGTGAATTTTTTAGTTGTATATATGGAGAAAACAAAAACAATTTTCTCTTTTGATTTAGTTCTTTTTGGCATATATTAACTATGTTATAGGGTAGGTCTCACTTAAAAATCATTGAAATGCAATGAAAGAAAATGCTTTAAAAATTAGAGCTTAGTCAAATGAGTTATTTTGAAAATTGAGTTGTAGTGAAACCTTTACCATTCACATACCATTCACATTATTTTCTTCCTTACTAATTTCTTTCATTTCTCCCTCTCTTTCTCCTTCCATCCTCTCTCTCTTTTCCTTAAAAGTTTTTATATGTGGATGCAGCATATAGGGCAGTGGTCTAATTTGGAACAATGACTAGGCAATGTAAACCAATGTTGAAGTGCCATTGATTTGAAATTGGGCTCCTAACGTATTCATCTACATATGAGTATGTGGCAAGTCAAGTCAGAAAACAGTATATTTTTCATAAGCACTTTATTATAAAGTATGCATTATTTTTTAAATATATTTTATTGATTTTTTACAGAGAGGAAGAGAGAGGGATAGAGAGTTAGAAACATTGATGAGACAGAAACATTGATCAGCTGCCTCCTGCACACTCCCCACTGGGGATGTGCCCGCAACCAAGGCACATGCCCTCGACCTGAATCGAACCTGTGACCCTTGAGTCCGCAGGCCAACGCTCCATCCACTGAGCCAAACCGGTCAGGGCAAGTATGCATTATTTTAATTATACAGAGTATATATATGCGTATGCACATGTATATCTAAAAATGATTAAAAGAGATAAAGAAAAAGTTAATATATTATCTATGGTTGGTTGCATTATTGATAATTTTTATTTTATTTTCTGTGCTTTCCTATATCTTCCAAAATTCCTACAATAAACATGTAATTTTTGTATTCAGGGGATAATATATTTTTAAATGAAAAGGAAGGACAATAGGAAGAAAGGGTAAGGGGAAGGAGGGAGGGAGAGAGAAAAGAAATTAAAAAGTCTGTAATCTGGCAGGATGCCTTTCTGAAGCTCAGGAGGTCACTGTTGACTTCCTTATTTGTCAACTATCCTCTTCTGTATCTGGATTTTAAAAAGAATGAGTAGTTTTCATTTATGGAATTATATGTGCTAAAAAAGTAATTATTAGCATAGACCTACTAAAAGAGAGAGAAATGAATATAAGGGTATATCTGTGAATACATATACTCAGATATGACATTATTTTCTTAATCTGGTCTAGTTTAACTATAGTTTGTTTCCTTTAATTCTTTAACTCTGGGAAGAGAGAAAACACCTCTGGAACCATGAACTGGTTAGGATTAGGCAATAAGAACCTTAATTTAGATACCAGAACTACCATGGAAACCTTGAATGGGCAGTCAATACTTTTAGCTTTTTGGTTTTAGAACTCAAGAAATCAGTGTTCTGGATATCAAATTATCTTTATCTATGTCATCATATCATGGTGCTTTATCTGACAAAGAATCAATTTTAAAATCTCAACCAGGGAGTGAGTGAGAGTATTAAAGTTGTTTTGAATGCTTCCTCTGTTTCCTTCTTTGATACACACTGAATGACATCAGTGGGCTTTATTGGAGATATTTACTTTAACATTGGTTTAAGGCAGCCCTTTTTCATCTCATGTGCACATAAACTAATTACTAAAATTCTGTAGCACACCAAAAAAGATGTTTTTTTGCCAATCTGACAAAAAATAGGTATACATTTGATTTATTCACACCAAATTAATATTATATTGGCTATTGTCAATTTTTTTTTTTGACAAGCTAAGAGAAAAGAGGTCAGTGACCCTGACTAAATAGTCAGGTATTTTATGTTTTAAAAAATTCTTGTGGCACATCAGTTGAAAATCGCTTTTTGTGTCTATTTCTTCTATAAAAGCCCACGTGAATATAATAATACAGTAGGGTTTGGCACCCTCCACCTCTTGTTGTGGATTGCTGAAATGATGTTGGAAAGTGAATATAAAGGTAGTGCATAATAGTATTGCCAAATATTGACTTTGTTTGCTAACTCCATCACAGAAAATTTCTGACGACAACCTAAGTAAAGTTCAGTTGAAGATAAAATATTGCAAAATAAATGCCAAAAATGGAAACCATTTTTCAAAACACTAAATTAGGAAGTTAAGGAATCAGGGTAATTAATCAATATTTCAAAATGATGAATATATTTTACAAAACACCACTTAAAATGAAAAACTCAGAAGAGAGGTTTTTCTGAATGTTTAAAACAATGTTTATTTTGGGCTTCTGTGGAAGATGACAGATAAGGATTTTGGAAAACACTTTACCTAAAATTTTTGCTACAATTATATTCTTCATCAGAATTATCTGACAACATATATGAAAATCATTTAGTATTTGATGGTAATAATTGTACTTGTTTTTTATTGAGAATCTATTTCCCAGGTCCTTTACCTAGGCTTAATCAATTCACTATTATTAACTTGATTTAAGAAAATACACTATTATAAGACAACATTCCTTCAGTCATTCCACAAACTTTTGTTTTGTGCCAGATAATTTGATAATTTAACAGGCAAGTCAAAGTTACTTAAGCACATGGGCTTACATTTCTTCAGGGCAGGTGAGATGGAAAGAAGACAATAAATACAGAAATAACATTTTTTAAATGTGTTATTAATAATGATTCAAAAGATAGGACAGGGAATTGTTAGTAGCAAAATGACCCAGAATGTTACTGGTAATTGGACCTTGGTTAAGCAACCTCAGTATTGAATTCTGGCTAAGAAAGAATTCAGAGCCAATCTGAAATATAAGTAAATGGTTATTTAGAAAGCCACTGAGGTAGAAGTGACAGTGGAAGCAGTGAGCCAGCAGGGCTGTGTGGGCTCAGGAAACAAGTTACAGTGGCAAAAGTAGGGCCCTTGGAACTTAGGAGAAAGAAAGCAAGTATATATATCCATGCTGGGGAAAGAAGGTGGTGGAGAAAGGCACTGGCATAAGGAAAAACACAACCTTGGGGGAGAAAGAGAGAGAGAGAGAGAGAGAGAGAGAGAGAGAGAGAGAGAGAGAAGCTGGGTCCTCCACTCTAAGGGTGGGGATTTTCGGGGAGGTCCCAGGGAAGGATCTCAATAGAATATTCATCAGATTTTTAGATTTTCAGGTGTGTCCTTTCAGGGTTGTGGTCTCCACTGATTGGCCTGGAGCCAAAACACAACTGAGGCTTAGATCTTATCTCTACTTTGACCAAAACTCTGTCTTTATGGTCAACATACCTAAGGATTTGTTCCTAAGATTATTTGATGCAGGTCAGACCCTCCTTGTCCTGAGGGCTTAATGCTAAGGGAGTGGTCATGCAAGGGCTTGTGTGGGAGTCCTATAAGGCTAATCCCTGGCCCCCTTGTTCCTTCTCTAAGGTAAGGTATGGTACCATTGATCCACATGTAAGAAAACTTGGCATATCCAAAATAACCAAAGAAAACAAACAAGACAATGTGCCAAGAGCTGAATTTAGCATATAGTTGAGGAGACATATTAATATGAAATATTTAGACAAGACTTCAATAGTGGCTTTAAATAGCATCTATATGCTGATGACTCCTATATGTTTCTCTCCAGCCCAGTCATATTCCTAGACTTATAACTCCAAGTACCTACTTGATGTTTTCACTTAAATGCCACCTAGCTATCTCAATCTTTACATGCTAATTTATACAACTGTATCTTATAATTTTGATTAACATGAGTAATTTCTCCTTGACCCTGATTAATTATAGTTTCTTAGAGAAGACTATATTGCTGGACTTAGCAAAGGACTAGGAGTGAACTTGTAAACAAGTACTACTGGTAATTATTGGATAAATTCACAAGAATGCCCTGATTTCCTTAATATTTCAACAAATCACTGAGGACCTATTAGGGTCAGTCCTGAGACTCCAGTGGAAGAAAAGAAACCAAATTCCTGTCTTCAAGGAGCTTATATTCTAGTGTGTGAAAGGGCGAGGGCTAGGCCCTCCACCTTGCCCCAGGGTAAGGGCTAGGCCCTCCACCTTGCCCCAGGGTAAGGGCTACGTCCTCCATCTTACCTTGGCCACTGTGCTTGGCAAGGACCTTCTTCCCGGAAGTCTAAGACTCTGCTAGCCACACCCAGGAACAAGACATCGACTTGCGCCTGGCCAATCGGCAGAGCACAGTCCTTTCTCCTCCCCTTACTCCAACCCCCCCCTTTAAAACCCATCTCTAGGCGGGGTTCTGTCTCTTCGCCACTTGGCTTGTCGTTGTGTCGGTGAGTCTGGTGGATGGGGAGCTCAAGCTAGCTTGAAATACAGATTCTTATGCTTTTGCATCGGATTGGCTGGCTCCCTGATGTGGTTTCTTGGGAATCTTGAAATCTGAGCATAACAGTGGAGCAAAGGCAATGGACAACAATCACACACACACACACACACACACACACACACACACACACAGTAATGAGTGCTATAAAGAAAAAAAAAAATAGCAAGATAAAGCATACATTTATTCCAGCACAAGGAAAGGTCACTGGAAGTTGCTATAGTCAGGAAGGATGTCATAAGAAGGATGCCTGCATTAATTCTGTTGATCTGATAGGTGAAGAACTATAATTCAATTTCCATAAGACCTAAACATCACAAACTTTAATTTTGTCCACTCTATATTACTATCATTCAAACTTTATGCTATAACAACTTGTTTTTGTCTCACTCCACCTCTGCCATTTTATGCTGCAAACTAAGGTATAGCAAAGTACCAGAACATCTTCTTTAAAAATTCATTTATCTCCTTAATTGGTCAGCAATAAAGTAGTTAAGATGATTGCTAATTTAGACTTGAAACCCACCAATGTTGCCTCATTCTTCCCTTCCCAGTAATCATCCATGTATTTTTTAATGGCAATTAGCCAACTTTTATTATTTAGCACTTTATAATTACAAATTACCTTGTAGTCATCATTTAGTTATTCCTAACACGATTCCAATTAAATTTATTGGAAATCTATGCTTTGCATCTACCTGGAAAAATACTAAATTCCTTCCATACTATATTGCCATTTTCAATGAATACCCTTAACTACACCTCCCTTCACTTGATTTATACTTAATATCTTATTTGAATGTGCAAATCTTCTTGCTGCAAAAATACCAGTTTGGAGTTTAATCTCTAATTAGATGAACAGAACTTTTTAAAACATTAAAATAATTCATTTTGGTGGCATTGAACATTTTGATACCAGTATAAATTACACATGCTGATTTAATGGCAAACATTTTTGGAAAAACAAATAGCAGTTTCCTATTCCTTATTTTATTTTGCACTTCAAAATACATTCCTTTTTTTTTCCGTTTCAAAATGCCTGATTTATCATGATTTAATTGAAATCCAGAAACACAGCTAAAAAGTGAATTTCAAGTTCAGGAGAAGTAATTTTAATTAAAAATTAGATAAAGAAAAAGTTTGTTATAAATGGAATTATTAGAGACTTATTTTGTGTTATTTTCGGTGCATGTTTGATTAAGTTCTTGTGATTTGGAATCAGCTTATTTGAATCCCACAGAGCAAGTTCCTCTTCTCTCTCTGGCTGTGCCCTTCCTAAGTTCCAGTGTCAGGACCTGCAGAGTGAGATTAAATAGAGTAGTTAAATGCAAAGGATTGTCATAAGGATGTTCATGACTGCCCAATAAATGTCCCTTTTATGTTGGCAGAAGTAAAAGTCTCCAAGAATAGGGAAGACCTTTTCCTCTAAGGTTTTCTCTAATTTAGGATTACATATGCAGGCTCTCTCTTAGTAGCATATACTCATGATGAGGTTGTTGCTTGGAGAAATAAGCAGGTAATACTTGGACACTATGATATTCACAGCCCGAGAAAGTCAGTACTCCACCCTTAAACGACTCACAGAATTTTTAGTTCTATTACCTGAATCCACATTTCTCCATGATTCTTATTATAGAAGAAAAGGATTTTAAAAGCAGAATGCACCAGTTCATTTGATCAGTGAAGCCTTTATTGTATCCATAGGCCCTTAAAGCTCCCTCTGTAATCATCCACTTTTGTCATTTAACAGCCTTGTTTCTTGTTTTTGGCAACAGACCCCAAGTGAATGGGCCTATCTGGGGATGAGAAGAAAGGAAGCCACCCAAAGGCCCTTTTTTGCCTTTGCTAACTGATGGTTTCCAAGCAGTTTTCTGGTGTTTGGAAACACTGCGTAGTAACTGGGGGAAGAGGCAGCTGTGCTTTGGGCCACATGAGGTAATTTGCAGACACATTTTAATTGCCTTTTAGGGAGCATGAAGGAGTTCCAAATAGTCTAATGAGTTCCAGCAAACACCTGTGAAATGCTTTTAGACGGCCGTGTAATACTGAAATTAAGACTGTAATGCAGCATTCGGAGGCATGGTGGTTTGGTTTTTTCCCTCCACGAAAAAGGATAGAGAGCAATATTTTAAAGACCCCTTGCCAAAGTAGGCTTGCCTCTCGCAAAGGCTACCTTAGCTTGACTTCTTGGACTAATAATGAATTCAATCATGTTTGATAGCATCTTCATATCAAACTTTAGATTTAAAAAATTAAGAATCTTAATCAGACAATAAAATTCAAAGGAGAAGGATATCAGAGAGTTAATCTAAAACTATATACACTTATAGTAAACAATATTAAATGGAAAGATGTGAAATAGAAAAAAACTCATTATAATATGGTGATGAAAAATACCTTATAGTTTCTTTCCCTCCCTTCCTCCCTTCCTTTCTTCATTTTTTAAGTACTTCATTGTAAATGAAGATATTTTTGAGAGATGAACAAATTCTTATTCACAGGAACAAATGAATTGCAATAGAGAAAAGAGTGATAAAACTTCGAGGTTAAAAAAAATATAGCCTCACTCTAACTTCAGCCCCATAATATAATTTTGTGAGTGTGTTTGTGTTTGCCTCATTATATAAATGCATTACTTACTCTCCCTTTTTCTGAGAAGTAACAACTCTCCTGAAATGTATGTTTATCGTTCCAAAAGATCTCTTTACACTTTTAATATATGTGATATATAAGACTGCAAATACATACATATGCACTCCAGAAAAATAAAATAAAACACGCTAAAGTGACTCACCACTGCAGGGCTCTTTTTTCCTTAGCATATTTGTAGCGCACATCAATCTTAATAGATGTGGCTATAATTAATTTATTTTCATGGATGTATAATGCGCCATTGTAAGGCTGACCACACTTTATTCTTTTGTTTTAGATATTTAGGTTGTTTTCACACTTTCACTCTTATAAACAATGCCTCTCTCATCTATAGTTATAAAATTATTTCTGTAGATGGCTTAGGAATGGACTTGGTAGGTGACAAATTATAGGCATTTTTAACTTGATTAGGAACTAGACTACTGCAGTGATCATCTTGCAGTATATATTAATATCAAATCATTATGTTGTAAACTTGAAACTAATAGTGATATATTTTTTTATATAGGTGCATTAAATATATAGTGAATGCTATCATTTTAACAGATAGAAGTATAGATTTGACATTTCATATTTTGTACTTCATCTGGCCAGATTGATGTGTGACAGACAATCAAGTTATCAGAGGATTTTTATTGTTGTCAGTGTTTTAGTTCTCAAGTTATGGGGACACAGAGTTTTGCTGTACAGGGAGAAGGAAGTAGTTCTTTGGCTGATATGAATGAAATGACAGTTCATCCTAAGAATAAGGGTTGGTGATAGGAAACGTGTGCATCACTACTTTCTCGGCAATGAAACATTTTATTGAAAAACTAGAGGCCCGTTGCACAAAGTGTGTGCACTCAGGGGGTCCCTCAGCCTGGCCTGCACCTTCTTACAGTCTGGGAGCCCTCAGGGGATGTCCAACTGATGGGCCTAAGTCAGCAGTCAGACATCCTTAGAGCTGCTGTGGAGGTGGGAGAGGCTCCTGCCACTGCCACTATACTCACCAGCCCTGAGCCCGGCTTCTGGCTGAGTGGCACTCCCCCTGTGGGAGGGCACTGACCACCAGAGGGAAGCTCCAGTGTTGAGCATCTGCCCCCTGGTGGTCACTGTGCGTCATAGCAACTTGTAGTTCCCCTGTTTGGCCTATTTGCATATTAGCCTTTTATTATATAGGACTAGAAGCCCAGTGCATGAAAACTGTCCCCTTGAGGCGGGGTGTCCCTCAGCCCAGCCTGTACCCTCTTCAATCTGGGACCCCTCGGGGATTGGGCATTAACCGACATTAGGACATCCCTCTCACAATCCGGGACTGCTGGCTCCCAACCGTTTGCCTGCCTGCCTGCCTGATTGCCCTTAACCACTTCTGCCTGCTAGCCTGATCACCCCCTAACCACTCCCCTGCCAGCCTGATTGATGCCTAACTGCTCCCCAGCCAGCTCAGTCACCCCCAACTGCCCTCCCCTGCCAGCCCGGTTGCCCCTAACTGCCCTCTCCTGCCAGCCTGGTCGCCCCTAACTGCCCTCCCCTGCTGGCCTAATCGCCCACAATTGCCCTCCCCTGCCAGCCATCTTGTGGCTGTGGGCACCACCATCTTTGAGGGCATGGCAATCAATTAGCATATTCCCCCCTTCTTAACTGTGGGCACTGCCATCTTTGAGGGTGGGGCAGTCAATTAGCTTATTCCCTCCTTATTGGCTGTGGGTGCCACCATCTTTGAGGGCGGGCAGTCAATTAACATATTCCCTCTTTATTGGCTGTGGGTGCTGCCATCTTTGCAATGGTGTGAGGGTCAATTAGCATATTCCCTCTTTATTAGATAGGATTACCTCTATCATACATGTGGCCATAATGTGTAGTCAATTTGCTTAGTAGGGGCATAGCTGTTTAGAAAATGGAACATGAGGAAAGGAGGAGTCTAGTACAGTTTCCATATAATAAAAAGTATTCGCCCTTGGAAGATTTAAAATACCTGTTGCTCTGGTCTGCATGATCTAGGAACATTGTTTTACTTTATTTCAGGTGTCTTGAACGTACTCAGAAGCTTTCTTATTTCATTTTCTTCCCCTGAAATTACTTTTTTGAGCTAGGTAGACATGTTATCCCTGCCACATTTACAAAGAAATGAACAACTTAATGGGTAAGGTCCTATCAGATCCCTTTGGGCAGAGATCTTTCATCAGAATCAGCATATTCAAATACCAGAAGTGAGAATCTTAACGTAGATATCTAGGAAAACCAGGACCGGTTGATAGCCCGCAGATGGACCGGACTGATACCAATTTATCAGAAGCTGCCAGACCTCAGAAGATAGGTAACATACATGTTGAGGCATAAAATATATATGACATTTGATTTAAAATGTTATATGTGATTTAAAAATCCTTTGACTCAACAGGGTAAAGAAGAGGAGGGTCAGAAGGCATCAAGATGTAATATGATGATAGTCTGATTTTGCTTGTGACAAAGGTTAACAACATGCTAGACTTTGCCATAATATTTATATATATATATATATATATATATATATATATATATATATATATATATATATGTTTTCTTTTTTGAATCTATAGCATTGAATATTCTCTAACATACCTTTTATAAATGTTAGTGTAAGAAACTGCTCTTACAAGAGAAAATGAGAAAAGAACAATGCATCAAAGGATTTGAGTCAGGCTAAGATGATATTGAAGTGTGGTTATAAGTATGGATCTTTGAGTGATGCAGTTCATTTTGAGTGCTGACTCGGCCATCTACTACATTGTGGTCTTGGCAAGTTATTAGATTAATGTATCCTTTAGTTTCCAAATCTGTATAGTGGGCATAATGACAATAATATATGCACTATGGTTGTTTTGAATATATGAAATAATTTATATAATGTAATTAGAAAATGTGTTGCTTTAAAGATGTCAATAATTTTATATACTATTGCTATTATTATCAATATTATTATTACTATGTGCCTAAATATTTCTTAGGCTTAAAATACTCTTGAATATAATTAATTCTAAAAGAAAAGGAGATTTTCTAAATTGGCCATCATGGAATATGATTACCTTGACTTCATTATTCTACAGAAAAGTGAAGGACCCTGACCAGGCTATGATGAAAAGGTAAAATAAGAACTATCCTACATAATCTCATTATCACCTAACCAGGCTCAAGTCTACATCTTAATCTTTCTTTCCCAAGACATGTGCACTGCAATGGTTAACAATAACTATACGCTCAGTCTAGCCTTTCTCAACTATGTTGAATAAGTGGTGACTTCTCCACGCATGTGCTCTTTGCAATTTCAGAGTGAGATGCCCACAAACAGCGCAGTACCCACCATTGATTACCTAATTACACGATCACTCCATCAGTAACTCAGCACAACATCTGTGACCCTCTGTGTCACCGCCGCAGCCCCCTTGTCTATCCCCTGGAGCTTCACTGAGGCGGTTCTCCTGACATAATATATTCATTATCCATTAGATCTGGCACACGCTCCGCAGTGCTCAATTACGATACAATCGAGCGAAGGGTCTGGTGTCGGCCAGTATAATGACTTTCTGATTATCTGTCTTTAAATGATGAATGAAACGAAAATGTACTGCTCAAACCAAATATAAGATTGTTAGGATGCCAAATGAAAATGGTGCAGAGCCTCCTTTATGGGAGAATGGCAGAGGCCTGCTTTTATTCAGCAATAGCTCCCCGAAGATAGTTTTCCAAGTCATTCCCAGCCTTCAGTGATGAGATTACTATGAATCCATTGACTCTCTCTGTCCTGAATTGACATTTTGGAGCCATTGTAATTCACAAGAACTTTCAAATAATTTTGCATTTGCCTCGTCTTTTGGCTTTAATTATGTGAACTGACCTCCCCATGAGAGTCTTATCGCTTCTAGTTTGTCACCTGGGTCAGATTATTTTTTGAGCTGTTTTTGTCTCATGGAAAGCTGTAAAATAATTAAGCACATTGATACATAGACAGGCATTTTAAAAAACAACCTGCCAGTATTATAAATATGTGGGAGACTCAAAAACATTTTGTTGTTCAAATAATTATGAAGCAGGTGTTTGATAGTAGAGTCATTTCTGTTTCTGTTTACATCTTTAGTTATTATTCTGTTAATTATAATTGAAAATCCAATAAAGCTTTATAATGGAACACTCACAAATCTGACTTGAATTACAGCTTCTCCCAATTTATTCCCTTAAATAGAACATATTGGACTTTAGGTTATAAAATACTTTTTAAAATTCAATTCCCTTCCCAATTCTTTAAATCCTTTATAATAACTTAACCGTATGGGAGATTCAGACAAGAAAGAGTAAATGTATTAATTTTTCATGTCATAATTAGGTTTACCTAATGTTGTTTGGGTATCTGAAAATTTCCCATAGTGGTGGCTGCCATGATGTAGCTATATAAGATGAGGCAAATTTCTGCCTCACTCTGTGCTTGAATTAGGTAAATATATATATTCTACTGAATTAGAATTTCCAAAATAAATTTCTACTGTTTTTCCTTACATTAGTTTACATATTTGAGAAGCTAATATAAAATTCAGTTTTAGATCAGCTTCTCATTATAACCTAACCAGGCTCATGTCTACATGACCAAAATAAAATTTGTTTGGATCTTGTTTGATTTGAACAAAGAGATGGTCTTTGTGCTTGTGGGAGATGGATGACTCTGGTATAAGCTATCGGTAGCAGTCCTTCCTATTTGTTGATATTTGCAACAGAATTAAATCTACTCCATGGTGAAGAACTCTGAATATGTCTACAAAATGCTCCCATTCCTAAGATTAGAACTTCCTTCTTATCTTTTACTTTAAAGAATGACTACATTAGGTATTGGTTAAATGTCTCAAACCTTCTCCTTAAAGTAAAGAACAAGAAAAAATTGTCTCTAAGGGCACTGATTAAGTGAGCTCACTAATTAATTAAGTACATCTCAGCATTCTTGATTTGGAAATTCTAACACTAATCTTCTAAGCTTGTAGTTTGTAAAAACTAGAGAGGATATATAAATATTATTTTTTTTTCCTTTTGTTTCCAGCCAGGATGGAAAGTATTTAAATGGGGACATATTAGAAGCTGTAGGGAATTATGAATTAATTTTGAGGTCATTGACTGCTTTACTTTTATTTAATATTTATTTAAAAATAAATAAATATTTGAAAAAGGTGCTGATGTATTAGAAAGAAGGTCTAAATTTCCTTTTACTTGGTAAAGACAGAATTTTCTTGAAGCGTGTTTTTAAAAGAGTACAGGTTTAATGTAGCATCCTCATTACTGCTTCTCAATCTATTGTTACCTAGAAAATGAAAGCAAAACATACCAAAATTAGAATCTTGAACATGTTTTTCTTTTAATCACAGGACTTAAATATATTAGGAGATAAGTTAAGTCTATCAACAAAATAGCCAAGGTCATGTGAACTCTAGCTCTCTGTCTCTGGCTAGACCAGGGGTTCTCAACCTGTGGGTCACCAACCTGTGGGTCGCGACCCCTTTGGGGGCCAAACGACCCTTTCACAGGGGTCGCCTAAGACCATCGGAAAACACATATATAATTACATATTGTTTTGTGATTAATCACTATGCTTTAATTATGTTCAATTTGCAACAATGAAAATACATCCTGCATATCAGATATTTACATTGCGATTCATAACAGTAGCAAAATTACAGTTATGAAGTAGCAACGAAAATAATTTTATGGTTCAGGGTCACCACAACATGAGGAACTGTATTAAAGGGTCGCGGCATTAGGAAGGTTGAGAACCACTAGGCTAGACTAAATACAAATTATTCTAGAAAGGTATCTGCTCAGTGTAAAAAACAAAACAAAACAAAACAAAAACAACACACAAAAACACATCAATTTATCCTTCATGTAAAACTCCGGGGTCAGAGAAGAAGAATACTTCCTATGATTTTCAAGCTCCACAGGGTGATGCCAGGTGTCACCTGCATACAGGATGTGTGGTGTTACGTGAGGGCAACCCTGGCCTTAGGGAGCCTACATCTTTTATAATGGGAAGACAGCATGCCTGTCCTTTACTCCCAGGGAGGCACCATCTTTATCTTCCACAGTTCGAAGGAATCATGCCCTTTGTTCCAGAAAAAAAAAACACAAACATTTTTTCTGTATTCCATGCTGTTTTCCTATACATATATAGTCTAAAATAAAAGCATCCATCAAGACATGCTGACATATGACATCCATGAGGAATTATCTCCCAACACTTGTATTTATAATTTCTAAAAAACAGTAATATTAATTCCTTATATTGGTTTAAATATTATTCATGGTTAAACATTCACAAACACTTTATATTTTTTGACAGCACAGATCTGAGCTAGGTTTTACTAATCCCATTTTACGGATGAGTATACTGAGTCTAATAGACTATGTAAATTTTTCTGGGTTCCATGGCAATAAGTGGTAAAACAGAGACTTCAGTCCAGGTCTTCTGCCTTCTGATATATTATATTTCCTACAAAGCCAGTGCATTCCCTTTATTCTCCACACTTATTGGCAACTGCATGTAAGACAATCAGTTAATTATGTGATATGATTTGAGAAATGTTTTGGGAGGCCTGTCATCAACAAAACAAAACATTTTCCTCTGTTCCTATGAGAGCACATCATTGTTTTCTCTGTAAATAAAGTTCATTTATCTAGTTCGCACCAATATATAGTGTCAGGTAATAGTCCTGAAATAATGAGTAGGAAAGATGCAAAGCCACTACTAAAAAAAGAGAGTGACCAAAAATCCTATTCGTAGGGAAAACTTGTATGGAAGGGAATGCATTACGCAGAGTTGAACGGTCAGGGCTACAAGGGAAAGATTAAGGAACAAACACCTGAAACCTTAGGATTTTTTCTAATTGCATAATCACTTGATTAGTGTGGGTTGAATTACATAATTGCACAGTGAAACTTGACATTTCTAGACTAGCATGCCATTCAAAAGGGAAGTAGGGAGGGGTTTGGAGAAGGAGTTAACAGGGAAACATCACTGCCTGGCCCAACACTTGTATGCCAGGGCAAGCTGCTAAACACCACCAGTTTTCTTCACAGCTTCTGACTTCCTCTCCTGCCAAAGGAACAGATTACCTCTCCTGCCAAAGGAACAGATTACCACAGCAGGGTGTTCCTCCACTTAGTGAACTTTAGAAAAGTTCTGTGTGGTTGCAGAAAGGACAAATGTATCTATCTATCTATCTATCTATCTATCTATCTATCTATCTATCTATCTATCAATTGTCCCTACAAGTCCTTTTGCCATGCTTAAGCCTCCTAATTGTGCTGAATATAACTAGTAAGATAATTAATGTTTTAAAAGCATTTTAGAAAATAAATAAGGTCATATCTCTCCTTTTCTTCCTCTCTAATGTTTTCTGTCTCCCATCTGGGTAGCTTTTCTGACTCCATCATACTTCCATAAATTAAAAGGAGCCACAGTAAGTGAATGAGATTTTAGGGTCATATTTATTCTTACTCATTCTTTGATTTTTAAAATAGATTTCTCACCATTTTATACCATGGGTATTTTTTTTTACCACATTACATAAAATGTGTTTAATTATTTCACTTTCTCTCAACAGGATACTGTGATTCTTAAAGTTATAGTTAAATTATTAGTTCCTGAGAGAGAATTCAATAATAAATACTTTTTCTTCTTTATTAATACTGAAACACAACTCCTCTCAATTTATTTTCATTCCCAGTAGAAGAAACTTAAACAAGAATTTGTATCTGTAATTGCTGAATAATATCAGTACAATTTATTTTCTTCCTCTATTTCTGTGTTTTATGAGTCAGTGTTTTAGATTTTTTATGACCATGGTTTTCTATCCAATAAATGATTAGTTGAGCAAAGCCCATATTTTAATAGGAACTCATAGTTATTGCACTTTAAAGAATTAATAGTTGGACTCAACTCTAAGTTACAAATCTAGAAATCTCACCTGCTTCCAGCTAAATTTTCCAAGCCAAACACCTCAAAAATGCACACAGGCACACATACACACACACCACTAAGCATCACAGGTACAGTAGGTCCTCGGGTTCCGTTGGAGATCCGTTCCTACGGCATGACATCACGCGATTTTCACCTTGAACCCACCTGCATAAGCACTGATGACACTCACATGGAGCACATACACAGCAGTAATGAAGCAAAACAGTAAAAAATATAACAATTATTGACCTTTACTTGTGATAAATAAATTTTTAAAAAAAAGCACATAGGTACATACGTCGAAATGATGGAATTTTTTTATATATATAAATAAACTAGTGGCTCAGTGCACGAAATTCATGCATGGGGGGTGTCCCTCAGCCCAGCCTGCACCCTCTCCAATCTGAGACCTCTCAATCTGGGACCGCTGGCTCCTAACCGCTCACCTGCCTGTCTGCCTGATCACCCCAACCACTCTACCTGCTGGCCTGCTCACCCCCAAATGCCCCCCCCACCGCTGGCCTTCTTGTCCCCAACTGTCCCCCCTTGCCGGCCTAATCACCCCCAACTGCCCTCCCCTCCTGGCCTGATTGCCCATAACCACCTCTGCCTCAGCCCTGCCACCATGGCTTTGTCCCGAAGGTTTCCCGGAAGGTCTCCCAGTCTATTTAGCATATTACCCTTTTATTAGTATAGATGGGAGATGGCGACGTAACCACGAAATGACATATGTCGAGTCCGACGTAACCCAAGGACTGTCTGTATATCAGTTAAGATGCTTTTACTTATGAAAGAATATCTCAAGTCAAACTGGCTTAAACAATAAAGGTGTTTATAGCCAGAATATGTGAAGGCTCAGTTCCTCAGAATTTGATCTCCTCCTCTGGGATTTTCTTGGCTTTGTTTTCTTCCTGGGACAGCATGATGCTTAGGTCATTAGTTAGGTGACTTTAGAGCCAGTCATAATGGGAAGCAAATCATGGTGAAGTTCTAGTTTCTGCTATAATATTGAGGCCTGTTGTAATTTTCTAGCACTAGAATAGACACAAGTAATATTGTGTGAGAGAGTTACAGGGACATCATTCAACAAGTTTAGAAATCAGAGTTGTGTTTTCAAACTCAAACAGGGAAAAATTATGATGACAGACCCAAGACAGCCAAAGAATGTGAGACCTGGCAGAAACTCATGTGTGAATGTCATTGCTACGTGAACAATGGACACAAACTGAAAATAAACCAGAAGAAGACAAGGCCTGGAAGGATTCTAAGCCAGAATTCTGCTCCTGACCTGTCATGAATTTGGATAGTGACAGTTTTTAATGTGGACATAATAGAAACATTTAAAACATTCTATACTAATTAGGCAATGGAGAGTTGCCAACATGATCCAAGTTCAGTTTAGGAAAAATCATTCTGAAAAGTTGTTTAAGATTAATTACAGTAGAAAAAGACTACAGGTAGCAAAGCAAATTAGAAAACTTACGTTATTCTAGCCAAACATGACAAAGGCTAACCTACATCCTAACTAAAGAGGAGAAAAAATATTGTAAGGGCATCATTTATTAAAGTTATCACAATGGGAAAAACATTAAAATTTTTGCCAGATAATTTGGCTTTTACTTCTGGTTCTGGCAATAGCTACATGGTCATGATCAAGTGTATAAGGAAAAGCAATAGTTTGTAAATATCCATGAAGCTACTAAATGTATGAATTCCTACATTGTGTCTTTCCCTGCTTGTTATGGTCTTCCAATTAGAGATCAATTGTTATATTGCCAGAGAATACCGCAAGCAACTCAAATATTATGCCCTTCCCCACTATAATCTACAATAGAATAGCAGAGTACTAGAGCCTTTTAATGTGAGAGTGGCAAGTAAAACTATTCAAAAACTTTTTTGTATACTAAGAATAAATGCTGGTGCAATAAAAATACTTAGAAAAATATGTCATTAAATAAGTTCATTGGTACTGCCATATTAATTTACATCTGTCGGATCTGCAATCAGATGTATCCCACAGAAGCCAAATGCAATGTGACTCCATGGAGACTGTTATTTTTAAAAATATTTATTGTTTTCTTTTTTGTTCACATGTGAAGTGAATAAGCTGGCAAAAAGAAACTCTGCCAAAATTAATTGAATAAAAATATGAGAAATGTGCCTTTTCTTGGCTTCTCATAAACTAAAAGCTGCCATCTGATCTCAAAACTTAGATATAATCAAATATTTGATAAGAAGTGGTGAAGGTTCTCCAAGTGAACTGGAAAGCCTGAAAAAAACTGAGGAAATAGGGTATAATTAAAAGTTATTAAAAAAATGTAAAACAAAAGTGTAAACCAAGGGTCAAAGCATTGCATCGATATACTGCACATTTAATGGAGAACAATTGCAATGTAATTTGGTTTATTTAAACTATTTGTTACAATACCAATATGGTCTCCTTTAAAATAGTCATGTTTCCTCCAGTGAAGTTATTGTTGCGCACATATGTCGGAACTTCTCTTTTGTTTGTGTGTTTCCAGTGCCTTTATCATATCCTTTTAAAAATCAGCAAGAATGATAAATAAACTAGTATCCATTTAAATGGAAAAGTTATCAAGCAAAGCCCAACCATATGCATTTTAAATACAAAGATAGAGATAGATTGAAAGTAAAGTAATGGGAAAATTGTGCTTTGCAAACCATAAGCATAGAAGCTGGCACAGCTAAATTAATATCCAACCAAGTAAATTTCAAAACAAAGACCATTATCAGATATAAAGGGAGAGATTAAAAGAAGCACTTCAGCTTTAACCGTTTGGCTCAGTGGATAAAGTGTTGGCCCATGGACTGAAGGGTCCCAGGTTTGATTCTGGTCAAGGGCATGTACCTTGGTTGCAGGTTCAATCCCCAGTAGGAGGTGTGCAGGAGGAGCTGATTGATGTTTCTAACTCTCTATCCCTCTCCCTTCCTCTCTGTAAAATCGATAAAAATATATTTTAAAATCAGTAACTAAATAAAAAAGCACTTCATCTGAAAAACGTAGCATTCCTCAATACATGTGTACCTACTAAGTGAGTATTAAAATTCAAAAAGCAAAACTAATAGAACCAATAAGAGAAATAGAAAAATTTGAAGTCAGAGATTATAATATCCATATATCAGTAACTGATAAAACAAGCAGACAAAAAATTAGTGGAATATAGATGTAAACAACACTTTCAATCAACTGGACCAAATTGACAATTTATAAATCCCCAGGCCCACATGAACTCACATTAACCTCCAAAACTACAGACTGTACTTTACTTTAAAATGGAAGACTTCATGTGACCCAAGATTGACTGCAAGCTGGGTCACAAGATGTCTCAATAAATTTCAAAAGGAAATGAAATTGATCAAAGTACATTTTTTATCACAACACAACTAAATCATTAATAATGGTAAGATATCAATAAAAAAATACCCAAATGTTTGAAAATTGACTAATTTATTTTTAAATACCCTGTGGGTCAAAGAAAAAAACTGCAAATTAGAAACTATTTAACTGAATGATAACAAAACTGATATATCAAAATTTGGGGAACAAAGGTAAATCAGTACTTAGAAGGAAACATATAGCTTTAAATGTTTATGTTAGAAAATAAAAAAGGTATAAAATCATTAAGTTTTCATCCTAAGGAGATGGAAAAAATAAGAGCAAGCTAAGTAGAATTTTGGAATCTATACTAATAATAGGGTAATATGAAAATTGGTCAGGACACCATAACAGTAAGGACCGTTCAGCAGGCTGCGTGTGCAGCAGGCACGGGTGTGTGGGGACTTGCATTGTTGGGGACGGGGGCGGGGCCACAGCAGAGATGCCATTCCCCGCATCTGTGCCGGGGGTCTGCAGGCACACAGAGAGGCCCCTCCATCGCAGGCCCGGACAGGGGTCTGCAGGCGCGCAGAGGTCTGCAGGCCACTGCCGCCGCAACCTGGCCCAAGAGCGGGACCACAGCGGGGGCCTCCATGTGCCTGCACCAGGGGTCCAGTCCACAGGCCTCCACTGGCTCCAGCCTACCTCTTTGGGGCAAACCATCGAGAAGCCCCAGATGGGTAGGCGGGGCCTACTTCTTTGGGGTGATGGATTGCAGGGCTCCCACACTGTGACAGAGCACAGGCCAGTCTGGGGATCCACCCCCTGCCCCGAGTGCACAAATTTCGTGCACCAGGCCACTAGTTAAAATATAAAAGCAGATATTGATAAAATAAAAACAATAGATAAAATTTACAAAGCCAAAAGTTCTGTTTTTTAAAATATATGTGAAATTGATAAATCTCTATCAAAAGTTATCAAAAAAGGACAAAAATCACAATTAACCAATATCAGTCATAAAAGGGAGGGCCTCACTTTAGATCCTACAGACATTAAAGGACACTAAAGGAGTATTATGAACAACTCAATGCCAATAAATTTGACAAAGTAGATGAAAGTGGACAAATTCTTTGAAAACACTTTAACAAAACGTATGCAAGATTCTCCACAGTCATGGCTAATATTCATCTTTAAGAGAATATTTGACTGTTATTTAAAATCAAGTCAGAAGAATCAGGATAAGTATGAAGTTCAATAATAATATTTTATCTCAACAAGGTATGATGCCTATTAAATAATTAAGTTGCATTTCTAAAAGAGTCATAAAGTGATTACTAATTTCTAATGGAAACAAAAGTGTTTCAAAAATATTTTGAGCATTAGCACCTTTTAAGGAAGAACATAGCTTTTCAATACAATTATTTAAAGGGACATGATATTTATTATGTATACATTTTTATAAAAATTACTCATCATTTTTACCAGTTTCTTTGTATTCATGCATTGACTGTTCAGCATTCAGATATTCTCTATTGTATTTTTAAAATAAATGCTCTTTCTTTTGGCTCTCCAATTTCCTTACATGTCTCTTTCTGCTCACCCTTATATCCTCAGACTTAGAGAATTAGTGATAGCACATTTATTCATTGAAACAAAGGATGTGCATTCATGGACGGCAGATGTGTTTTTCTTTGCCATCCTAGTAATTAAAAACAAATCGAATGCCTTTATGGAGCATGCCATCTTCTGCTTGTCACAGTCTTCGCCACTCATTCTTATCTCTCAGTTAGTACTTCTCATACTTTCATTTACTGTCTGGTATCTATAGGTATGTGAATTTAAATATGCGTCTCTATCACCAGCAATGAGCACTATTGACCAATCCCATTCATCCTTTTGAAAAAGCCTGATCATGTATGTGTATCTCTCTGTGTATTTATATATATAAATTTGTGTGTGTGTGTGTGTGTGTGTTTTGCCTTCAGTATGACTTTTGTAGGACTAATGTAACAAAGTATAAACTTAAAACAACAGAAGTTTATTCTCATAGTTCTGGAGGTGAGAAGGATAAAGTCAAGGTTTTGGCAGAAACGAGCTCTCTCTGACAACTCTAGGGGAGAATCCTTCCTTGCCTTTTGTAGTTTCTGGTATTTGCTGGCAATCTTTGTCATTCTTTGGCTTATAGATGTCTCATGTCCAGCACAACTGTGTTTCCCTATGGGTTTTCAAATCCTGTTCCCTCTGTGTGTGTCTGTGTCCAGCTCTCTCCTTTTTATAAGGACATCAGTCATATTGGATTAGGTCCCACCCCAATAACCTCATCTTAACCTGGTTAAATCTGTTGAGACCCATTTCCCAATAAAGGCACATTCTGAAGTACTGGGAATTAGGAGTTTAAAGTATCTTTTTATTCAACCCATAACACCTTCTATCTCTTTGACACTACTTGGTTTCATTCCCTACTTGCCCTTTCTCCTCCTCATCTATAAAAGCATTCTCAAAGGATTGGTCTTTAACCCTCCGTTCTGGTTTTCTATGTTCTCTGTCTTGGCAGCAGTGTGATTTCAAATATTTCCTCTGTGCCCACACTTACTCAATCTCCATTTCCAGACCTGTTTTGGAACTTTCCTCTTACATTTAACGTTGTCTGCTGGAACTCCCTGTTTGGGTACTCGGGATGCATCCCAGACTCATTATGTCCTAAACATAAATATAAACTTTCCTTATGTTATTATAAATTTGAAATCCCTTAGGTGAAATAGGGGGAGACACTCTTCTTTTTACTCCATATCTAGAGACTTACTAAGACTTTAGGTGTAACTTCTGCACAACTAAGAGTTGCTATGAGCTTATGTTCAGGAGTCACATCTGGTTTCAAATTCTGGCTCTACCAGTCGCCAAGTGTGACCTGGGTGCTTCATGTTCTCAAGTGTAAAATGGTGTTACTATTATATGCCAGATAGGTTGATCTTTTGGAAACAAATAAAGTGATGCATTAGTGCTCTCAGTATAGTGCCTGAAACAATAAATGCTTATTTTGCCATTGGTAATTGTTAGCAGTCACTATATGTCACTGTATCTCTATTCTCACTTCCTTTACTCTGGTTTCAGACTTCATTGTTATTCAATTGCAATTTATAGCTCACTTGTCCCCTTCCCTCCAATTTCTCCACATTCTAATCCAGTCTGCTGACATCTCCCAGATTAATCTTCCTGTCTCTGTTCATTCCCCAGGGCACCATCCTTCACTGACTCCCCATTGTCTACAAAGAAAAGTAAAACTTCTTAGATTGAAATGAAAGGCCCTCTGGTCCCAAACCTCCTTTCCAACCTCATTTTCTATAACTCACCGTCATATATCAAATGCTTCTACCAAACGGAGCTGCTTGACATCCTCCATACATTACAGCATCTTTAGGCACTTGTGTGCTCTTGTTTATGCCACTTCCCTGCCTCTAACCCAATGTCACTCAAATCCTGACCAGGTTCAAAGGCCCGGGTGGAATGCTGTCTGCTACAAAAAGCCTTCCTCCATCAATCCAGCTAGAAGTCACCTCGCACTGCTCTGAAATTGAGTAGTGCCTCCCACTTATGCATTCAGTTCCCAAGTATTTCTTGAATGCTGATTATATTATATATCACGCCCTAAATCAGGGAAACAGTGGTGAAGAAATTGGACATGGCTCTTCTACCTTTATGAAGCTGTGATCAGATAGACATATTAAATAAAATTAGATTTCAGAATGGACTTCAAATGATGACAGCTACTAGGAGGAATTTTTTATTTTTTATGTTAACTCATTTATTTATTTTATTTCCCTAAACTAGAGTATAACTCACTTGAGGAGAGGCCACATATATTAGCAGTATTCAGATTGTAGAAAACTTTTGTTTTCTTTTTTTTGCCTGAAGAAACAAATGAACTGAAGAATGGCAATATGGTAGCTTAATCTTAGAACCATCTTTTGGTCATTTCTACCTAGTGAAATATTTTCTTTTGTTCTGTATTACTAAAACATTATTGATATACTAATTCTGGTGTATTTTGGTCACTATAAAGAGAGGTAAAAAAGTCACATTGTAATTCTATGGTCAGCAAGAGAATATAGCAAATGACCTATGAGTAAATGTATTTGCAAAGCAAGTAAAGAACAAAATTGCCAAATCAACTAATGAGATTTTTTAAAAAATATTCTGGCACCACCTAGGTCATATAATTTAATTCCTTTGTGTCATAATTTCCTCATCTGTAGAATGAAGGTGATTATAATAAATCAAAGTTATTTCAAAATATGATTAAATGGCCCTGGTTGGTATGGCTCAGTTGGTTGAGCATCATCCCATGCACCAAAAGGTTGCTGGTTCAATTCTTGGTAAGGACACATACCCTGTTTTCAAGCTTCATTCCCAATAGGGGGTGTGCAGGAAGCAACTGATTGATGTGATTGCTCTCTCTTTTTCTCTCTGGAAGTGGGATGAGATACCATGCTGTGAAAACCAACACATATCTACAACAAAATCTACTCATTTCCTACCACTCACCTTCATATATCAAATACTTAAACCAAACTGAACTAAATAACATTCTCCATACTTGCTGAATATTTTGGCAAATATGTGCATTATTTATTCTCCATCATAGTTGGTTGGATTTTTTCTTCAAACTTGGTTGAATTTCTTACCTAAAGATTAATAAAAAGGAGGCACTGCCACTTTAGGTAGTATGAAGAAAAGTTCAAGATATCATTACACTCACCCTAACAATGAGTGCAAGACAGTCATTGAATGAAAGCTGGGGCAAGGCATGGGAGCTGAGAGGAGATTTCTTAGGACCCTCAGGTTCTTACTGAGGGTAATCCAGTGGCTTCCAAAGCTGAGAATAGGGTAGAAGAACTGAGAATTTCACTGAGGTCCTCTAGGCCTTCATCAAGGGTATTCAAAGATTCTTCAAAGTTTGGGCCAGGAAACCAAGTAAAAAGAGGTTTTCTCAGGCACAGAAATCTGGGTATGAGTCTGGAGAGGAAAGAATACTAACTTCCTAATGATCCTCGAAACATTTGAAACCAATCACAAACTTCGTTTATTTAAAGCTGCAACACACTAAATAAATAAATAAATAAATAAATAAATAAATAAAGCAAGCTGCAACAAAACCTGGACCCAGTTCCACTAATGTTTAGATAGATTAACCCTCCTCTTACCAATACTGTCTCCTGACAGAGGAAAAGACATACCATGTTATAGGGGGTGAATATGATTTACTTTAGTTCCTAGTTTGTAGCTTACAAACCAAAAATTATGAAACATGTAAAGAAGCAAGAAAACTTCAAAAGAGGAAACACTCAATAGAAGCAGATCCAGAAATGTCCCAGATATTGGGGTTATCACATGAGGATTTTACAATAACTATTTTACAATAACTATGATAAATATCTTAAAGGATCTAGTGATGATAAATATGTTAAAGGACTTAGCAGAATAAACTAGACAACATGTATTAGCAAATATGGATTTAAACAGATGAAAATTGTAATGAAGAACAATTTGGAAATGCTACAAATGAGAAATACTATGTGGGAATACGTATTTTTATTATCTTAGACTGTACACAGAATAAAAAAGATTCAGCAAATTAGTAGATGATCAATATAAGTTATTAAAACTTAAAACACATAAAGACACTAGTTTAGTTTACTAGGGCTATCATAACAAAGCCCACAGCTGGGTGGCTTAAACAAGAAAAATTTATTTTCTTATAGTTATGGAAGATAAAAATTTGAGATCAAGGTGTCAGCAGGGTTGATTTCTCCTAAGGTCTCTCTTCTTGTAGATATTCATCTTTTTCCTATGTCTTCATATGACCTTCCCTCTGTACATGTCTATATGCAAATGTCCTCTTCTTATAAAGATAGCAGTAATATTGGATTAGGGACTGCCCTAATTACCTCATTTTAAGTAAATTGTCTTTTTAAGACACTATCTACAAATATAGTCTCACTCTGTGGTACTGTGGGTTAAGACTTCAACATATGAATTTTGGAAGAACACTATTCAGCCTATAGCACACACACACAAAAATATCAAATGGTCCAATATACATATAATTAGAAAGAGTGGAGATGGATAGTGGTACAGAAAAAATATTTAAAGAGATTATGGGGACAATTTTCCACAATTGATGAAAGACATCAATATAAAGATTTAAGTGCAGAGAATCCCTAAGCTGGATAAATACACCCAACCACTTTATAGTCAAATTGTTTAAAAAAACACAAGATAAAGAGAAAACAGTTAAAGCTGTAAGGTGGGGGGATGCATTATATAAAGGGAAATGGCTTATGAGAGTGACAAATGATGGCTAAATTCTTATCATAATGAAAGACCAGAAGACAATGAAACAAGTATATTAATGGGCTGAAGGAGGTAAGGAAGGAGGGTGGAGGGTGGGGACTGACAACTTAGAATCCTATATTCAGCAAAATTATCTTTCAAAAATGAAGGTGAAAGAAAACACTTTTGGACACCAAAAGATGGAATAATTTATCTTTTGAAACCTGCACTACAAGAAATGTTAAAATGAATTGTTTAGGTTGAAGTGAAATGATAGCAAATGGAGGAATGAAAAGCATTGGAAATTATAAAATTAGTGACTGTAGAAGCAAAAATGATAACAATGTATTATGGAGTTTATAACCCATTTACAAACAAGCCAAAAAACAAGTTATCTAGCATGTAGGTAGCTAATTTCTTCAATACCTAACTAGCATAGTTTCTATAAGAAAAATGTTATTGTAAAACCTGAAATACTACTGAGCATATATCAAGACACTAGAACTTCTTCTATAACCAAGAAGGAAAAAAAAAAGTATTCATCTTTCATGTCTTTATTTTATTTCTTATGTTTCTTCCTTCATAAAGCTCTCTATATAATATATAAAGATATATTATATTATATATTAGAACATATCCATATACAGACATACACATATTTTATGAGTTGATACCAACCAATACTATATGAAATTCTCTAATCAATAGCAATTTGAGAAAAAAAAGTATGGAGGCAACATCAACACCAGCTGGAGAGCTGAAACTGAGCTCACACAAGTGGCAATAGAAGTTTTCCATAGAAGTTTCTTTGGATCAATTATCTCCCCCTAAGCCACGGGCTTTGCCTTGCATTGGCGCCAGACACCTCATCATCCTGCCTCTTACACTGGACACTGATTATCAAACACCCTCTGTTGCGCTGTTTGAACTACCATCCAATTCCCCCGCAGTCAATCTCAAGTAAAACTGAAAGGCTATGTTAAAAGAGCACCAACCTTCAAAGTTGCATGTGGAAAATATTCATTTTTTGCACTCTGCGATTGAAGTCAGGGATGCCTTACTGTCAGAATTCTCAAATGTCACTCCTTCTCTGAGAGAATAGAGGCCATGGGAAGTGTGTGAAACTTTCCTTTTAAAAGAACTCCAAGTGAATACTTAGTGGACACCAAAGGTGCCAGGTTGAAAAATGAAAGCGTCAAGGACTTGTGAAAAAACAGAGCTCTGGGACCTCAGCTGGCTCGGTTCGCATAATGATGTCATTGGATAATGTGGCGTTCATTTCCGGACCCCCATTTCAAAATTGGAGGTGAAATGGTGACCTGGCTCAGGGGTCAGATGTTGAAAGACTTGATGGGTTAAGCGCTTCATATGAATTAGAGATGATAGCTGGCAGTGGTACCCAGGAGATTTGGCTCCCTGTCTCAGTTCTTTCATGATCTGTCTCTGTGCCCATAGGTACTTTCCATCTCTGAGGTTCCATTCCCTTGTCACAAAAGGAGGCGTTGGAATTGATGAGGGCTGGTGTTCTTTTAAGCTGAAACTTTATGAGTGAATGTGACGACTTTTTTTTTCCTATAAAGTTACTTATACATGGGGAGTTTTATATAAAGCAAACAACGGCTTATGATCAAAAAAGCAAAATTAACCTTGAAAACTACATTTTGGAGACAAATTTAACATCTATCAGTTTTCTATAATTTCAACACTGCCAGGTGTTTTGTTTTTGAATGTTAGTTTCTGGGGGTGGGGGTCATTGGCTGAACACAAATTGGGGTAGTTGGCTTATGTTTAAGGGCCATTTGAAAAAATACTAGCCCTTATGTGCTTAGTCCAGAAATGTCAAGTTTTTGTTGCCTTACTGTGCAGATTTGGACTACATAAACATTTATTTGGGTGTTTATTTTATTTCAATTACAATTTAATGCATTAATAACAAATTCACAAACCTGGTGCTTCCTTAAGCTTTTTAATTCAGTATACTAAACCCACTATTCTATTTATAAGTATAACAAATTTTAGCAATTACCTTTAAGGAATCCTTTGATTACTGCTTGATCCTATTTACAAATTTAGTTCATTAAACAACTTTAAACTTTTAAATTGCATGTGTATATTTAATATATTTCATTTCCTTTTAATTATTTCAATTGTTTGATGAGTCTTATTAAGAAATTAAATAATGCTTATATATCTTATAAATAAAACTTCCAAATATAGCATTGTTAAAATTCCCGTATATGTTCCAATACTGAAAATAAGCACAATAAGATTTCAACTTAAAACCCATCTAAATTAATTCGTCAGTTTTATATTATAATTGGAATTATAAGACTCTCCAGTTACTTTAAGTCAAAATCTTGTATACGTTTGTAAGTACCTGAAAATAATAAATATACATAGTTTCCTTAACATAAAAGTATTAATTATATGGTTTTATTCGTGTAAGTTTTTTTTCTATATTTCATTTCCAGGGTTAAAAATATTACCCACAAAGAAAATCATTATGTCACCTTATGCATGTAGGGGATATCACCTTAGCCAGTTGAAATCCAATAATGGAAAAGATATTAAGCAATAGGTATGCCTAGATGTGAAGACAGCCAGGGTAATTTCTCTTTGCCCTAGCTGCCGGTGAGCCCATTCCAACAGTCACTATACCTTCAACTCAGTAACTTAGACGATGTTCATAAGCTCCACACCTGCAGTGTGAGAAATAGTACTACTTCATCTACTACTCCATCCAGACCACCACATTACTTGATTGAATTGGCACCTTTATTCCTCTTAAGATTTTGAAATATGTTTGTGTATAGCTGCAAAAGTACATTTGGAATGATAAAACCTAGCACAGAAATAGTCTTCCTGTTTTGTGGGGCTGCATAACTTTTATTTAAAGACATTACAGAGCTGTCTGACTGATTCTGTAGGTCAGGCATCTCTATGTGCTTAACAAAAGTGGGAAGGCATTCTCATTATGAGGCTCATGATTCAGGTACTGGGGCATATGTCCATTGAAGGGATGGGAAACAAAATTCCCCCGCTTTATTTATTCATTTTTATTTTTATTTTCCCCACCTCTGTTATTCACAAAAGGTGGATTCTCTTAAGATAAATAATCTTGTGATGCCATTGCTCCATATTTTCTTCTACAAAATGCTGTAGTTCCCTAATGCTGTTCTAGGAAAGGTAGAGCTTTTGTAAAGGGCATATCCCTAAGATCTTTCCCCAGAGATTCAGCTTTACAGGAGCTCAATTTGATCAAAGTGTCTATACATGTTTAAAATGTGTGTAAGAGCAATTCAGACATAAGTTTAGAATCTCTAGTCTGTTGGGTCAGGTGCTGGGAATTCTTAGTACCCATGTTTGGTAACTGTGTAGATAGGAGACCCTGAACAACTCGTTTGGTCCCTCTGGGTATAACATCTTCACACGAGGAAACTGAGAAAGGTGCCACCTTCTCCCAGTGTCTAAGAAGCTGCTGTCACTCCGGTGCCCAAAGCTACACACTCCCTCAAGTCAGAGAGTGAAAGTGGGGACTCAGCAGTTACTCCAACTTTCTATTCCAACTGGAATCCAAGAACTAGAAAAACAATACCAGGGGGATCTGTGGCCTCACTAGGCTAACTGCAATATGGAAGCATGCCAAACTCCATTTATTATCTAACTTCCCCTCTTATTGGTCACCACAGCCTTTGGGATCCTCAAGCATTAGCATCAACTCAGAGCCCATATATAATAAGTCCTGAAGATCTGAGTTTCCTTTTCCCCAGTGCATGTTTATCTGGCTGAATAGATATAGGCTATGTTACAGAAAGTCCAGAGGAATATTTTCAGCATATACTACAGCAGGGTCTCTTGGAGTAGAGGGATCTTTTGGTAAAAACCCTGACTCCCTTCATTCAAAGGGTATCAAATTGGTTCACCTGTTCAGGTCTAGACACTGGGTAAGAGGCCATTAGTCTCCAGTATGGTGACTTAAGTAAAGTCTCTTCTAACAGTTCTGAATGTTTGACTGATTATGTATCTTAGTCAATATAATAGTTATCATCCAATTCAGGGTCTTTAAATATTTTTCTACAATAGGTCAGATAGTAATTCTTTCAGGCATCACAGGCCAAATGATCCCTGTTGTCACTGGGGTATGAAAGCAGCCATAGAAAATACACATGTGAAAGATAGTGTTTCAATAAAACTATTTACACCCAGCCAGCATGGCTTAGTGGTTGAGCATCCACCTATGAACCAGGAAGTCAGGTTTAGATTCCAGGTCAGGGCACATGCCCGGGTTGTGGGCTCTATCCCCAGTGTGGGGCATGCAATCAATATTTAATCAATTTTTAAATATATTTTAAAAAACAAAAAACTATTTACAAAATGGCTGGCATGTCTAATTTGGTCTATGGGCCATCACTTCACAACCTCTTGTTCCTTCCAAAAAACCTCTGATCTATTAGCTATTACCCCAAATCTTTCTTTAAAAATAATATAACAGCCACTTCAGCATTGCTGCCCATTATTGTACCTGTACTCTTGTCATTTGACTTTTGCCACCTAATTATTTCCAGTGAAATCAGGGAGCTTCTTCAGGGAAGTTACTTTCCATAGTAGTCACCTACAGACATCAGCCACCACAAAGCTTTTCAAGGATCCTAGCAGTCCCTCTTGCAGGCTTTCAATGATTGAAGAATTGTCTGGAGTCTTCCAGGGGACATAGAAAAGGAGTGGGTAGCATATGATAAATATACTACAGCACCCCAGTGTCCTAAATCTTTGAATTCCTTTTTAAACATTATTCCAGGGAAGATCTACTATCACAGTCTCATGAAATATCTATCACTGTTGAGTAAATGTTTCAGTCAGCCAACCAAGCAAACTGTTAAAGCCACCGCTAATCTCCTAACACATTAGTACACTGTTCTGTTGTCCCCTCCTTGGCTTAACAATCTCAGAATCCTTTTCTACACACACTAGAGGCCTGGTGCACAAAATTCATGCATGGGGCATGGAGGATGGTCCCTCAGCCCAGCCTGCACCCTCTTGCAGTTCAGGACCCCTCGCTCCATACCACCCACCTGCTCGCTGCTCCTTACTGCTCAGCTCACTGATCCTTAGCGCTGCTGTGGAAGTTGGAGAGGCTCTAGCCACTGCCACTGTGCTCGCCAGCCGTGAGCCCGGCTTCTGGCTGAGCGGTGCTCCCCCTGTGGGAGTACACTGAGCACCAGGGGACAGCTCCTGCATTGAGTGTCTGCACCCTAGTGGTCAGTGCTCATCATAGCGACCAGTCATTCTGGTCGTTTCACCATAACAGTCACTGGGCTTTTATTATATAGACTAGAGGCCTGGTGCATGAAATTCGTGCACGGAGGGAGGGGGGGCCCTCAGCCCAGCATGAACCTTCTCAAATCTGGGACATCCCTCTTGCAATCTGGGACCGCTTGCTCCTAACCGCTCACCTACCTGCCTGCCTGATCACCCCTAACTGCCCTCCTCTGCCAACCTGATCGCCCCTAACTGCTCTCTCCTGCCGGCCTGATTGCCCATAACTGCCTCTGCCTTGGCCCCTGCTACTATGGCTTTATGCAGAAGGAAGACAGGACAATCGGGAGATGTCTGGTTGACCTGGTCTAATTAGCATATTACCCTTTTATTAGTATAGATTACCCAGGTTCTGCCACTATAAATTAACTGAGTCTTTCAATTCCTTAAGTACATAAGATATCTCCTTCTAGACTAAACTTTGCTCTCATAATCCTGGACCTACACAGATCTGACTCTAGTTTTGGGCATGAAGTCAATAAGTGGAAATGAGAGTGTATCTTGAAAATAATTGGCATCATCATGCAAAGTAACTGACTCAGTTGAGCTTATTATAGGTTCTTAAAGCAAGAGAGAGCTAGTTTCTGCTTCCTTGGGGAACAAGAATTGCTTCCCCTTGAAAAGGAAGCTCAGAGGGAGTTGGAGTTTCAAACTTTTGGATTAATTTGAATCCACTTACAGATCCTCATTACAATTTTTAGGAATTTTACTCCTTGTTAACCAATGCCCTGACACTTATATAAGAGACATGCTGAGGCTGTGTATTCAATGTATGTTGTTTTTCTACAATTTACACGATCAAATTTTGGGTCTGATTTTCAGTGGCTCAGTTCTGTGACCCCAGAAGGAACTGTACAAGGGCCATCACACAATCTCTCTGTCCACATTATGAGCTGAGTATTGAAAGCCAGGAATTTATTTTTTCTCTTTAAGTCCTCCAGCATAGTCGGAAGCTATATGACTGCCCTTCGGTCCTTGGAATCATGTCGACTATGAAGCAGTCACTTGGCATCTTCAAACTGGGCATTAATAGGCACCTCATTCCAGGTGATGACAGAATAATTTCAGTTACTGTGTTGTCACTGCATGACGTGTATTACCAGTTTCCCATTTTTTACTGTCAGTAAGATCACAATGGACCCTACCTGGTTTGGCTCAGTGAATAGAACATCAGCCTGTGGAATGAAAGGCCCTAGGTTCAATTCCAGTCAAGGGCACATGCCCATCCCCAAGGGCACATGCTCAATCTCCAGTAGGGGGTGTGCAGGAGGCAGCCAATCAATGATTCTCTCTCATCATTGATATCTCCATCTCTCTCTCTCCCTCTTCCTTCCTTTCTGAAAGTAATAAAACTATATTTAAAAAAATAAGATCACAATGGTACTTAGACCCAAACAGATTTATAACTAATTTCAGATTTGGGGGACTTCTGGCAACATTCTTGGTGTAATGCTCCACCCATTAGTGTTCAGTTAGGAAAACAAAACATGTAGACATTTCAAAAACAGGAAGGTTTAACACAAAGAGTTGGAGCAACAGAGAAAAGAAAGGAGGGCTAGAGAATCAAAGAGTAAATTGTTATTGCTTAACGTTCCAGGAGCTGCTGAGCCTGCCCCTGTACTGCTGCCTGTGGGAACACTGCTGCTCCTGCTACTGCTTCCCTAGAGGCACTGAAATAAGAAAGGAAGGAAGGAAGAGAGGGAGGAAGAATGGAGAAAGAAAAAGAAGAAGAAAACCTCTTTTGCTCTGGTCCTCTATCTCCAACTGGTACTCCCATTGGCAAAACCTAACAGGAACCCAGTTGGCAAGAGGATCTGAAAACAGTTTTCCAGTTTCCAGACCCAGGAGTAGAAAGGAGAGTATAGTAATCCCCTCTAATCTGTGTGGACACAGTCCAAGACCCCCAGCACATGCCTGAAAGCATGGGTAGCACCATGCCCTATAAATATCTATCTATATAAAACCCTAATATGCAAATCGACCAAACAGTGGAATGATGGATGGAATGACCAGTAGCCATGACATGCACTGATCACTAGGGGGCAGACAATGCAGGAGCTGCCCCTAGCCCGCAGGTCCTAACCAGCAGCGCTGGCAGGGGGCGATGCCAGCAAACAGGTGGTGCCAGGCCAAGGCAGGTGCGAGCGGAGGCCCCAATCATCCCGCCGGTTGCCCCACAGATCGGCCCTGGTCACCAGCCATGCCTAGGGGCCCTCCTCGCGCATGAATTTTGTGCACCAGGCCTCTAGTACATATGTGACTATGATAAAGCTTATAAATCAGTCACAGTAAGAGATTAATAGTCACCAAAGACAAAGTAGGACAATTATTACATTAGACTGCATTAGTGTTATATGAAGGTCTCCATACCTCCCTCTCGCCCTCTCTCCTTCCCTCCTTCCCTTTTCAGTCCAAACCTGTTCCTGAATCTGTGAAACCATTTGCAGTAAGTAGCTTGGTGTCACTTGCTTCAGTGGATCCTTTGCTGAAGTCTTGGTATAGGCTCAGTGCTTTCTGGTAAAACACATTGCTGTGACTTGAAACATGCTTTCTGTTCATGTCTTCCTTCTGCAAATGTAAAGCCTTTTCCATCTTAATTAAGCACTTATTACAAGCTGTGGATGTAACTTTTGCAGTTTGAAGTGTGACAGCAAAAAAGAACAAATTTCTTTTTCCTTCTTTACAAGGTCACAAATAGAAGATTCCTTCTTACTGTAGATCTTAGCCACCTTAGCATATCATTTTTTTCTTTCCTTATTAAATTGAGAACTTTCAACTTTTCATGTAAAGGAAGCACTTTACGGCTCCCCTTTGGCATCTCTGATGTGCTAGCATCAGCACTCTTGCTCTTTGGGGCCATTATGAAGTAAATAAGGTGACTTGAACAACAAGCACTGCGATACCTGGACAGTTGGCCTGATAACCAAGACGGCTAATAAGGGCGATGCTAACGGCAAGAGAGTGCGCAGCGTGGAGGCACTGGACGGGAAGGAGCTCAACAGCCCAAGATTTCACCATATTATTGGAACAGAGAGCAATTTAAAATGCATAAGTTGTTTACTTCTGTACTCTTCTATTTAATATTTTTGGACTGTAGCTGACTTGGGTAACTAAAATCACAGAAAGCAAAACAGCAGATCAGGGGGGACTACTTGTACCAAAAGGTAAGGTGGAAGCCAAGAGACAACAGACAATGCCTAGAATTCCAGAGAAGCCTCAGGCATTGCATGGACTCTCTCCAGCTGCAGAAGATTTGCTGAGACAGCCTGTACTCTCTACACGTATAACCATCGCTGGATCCAGTCGTCCCAACGTCTTTGCTTTCCACATGTTATTAGCAGTGGTTTTTGTTTTATATGTGGGAACTAAATCTTCTGGTATTTTGTTTTTGTGGTAACCGAAGCAATGAATTTATTATGCATACTCGAGTTGGCTTTGTGGAATTCATTTTCCTATTGTAGCCAATCACTACAAATTTTCAAATGACAGACTGTTTCACCCTCTCAATCCCCTGAGTCATTTATTATGGCTGCAAATAAATAAATTGCTTGGGGCCCAATTCTGCTGGTGATATGTGAGTGAGTTAGACTAGTGAACGTAAATACCCCGCATATTGACTTTAAAAAAGGAAAAGGAAAGAAATGGATCCTATTTTCCTTTAGCTCTTTGCACTGTTAATCAAAGCTAATTACAATGCAGTGAATTTTTAAAAATAGCACCAGGTTGGTCTTTTGTAACGGAGGGTATATAGCTGCCTATATACTCTGATTTAAGTGTGTGACCCAGAAACATAATCTGGCACCACTCTGATATTCTTACTTAGTTCTGAATTATAAGTGACTTTAAAATTTCTTAGGTACCTACTGTGTGCAGGGAAATGTCCCATTTACTAGAGGAATTTAGAGCATGTTCTTTGACCCCAGAAAGCTAGAATTAATTTGAAGAGGCAAACATGTACAAAATGTGGTGGGTGCCTTGTTCTTCATGTGGAAAAAGGCAGGAACAGGGGCCAAGTAGCCCTTGACTGCAAACTCAGTTTGTAGTCTCGACATTTCCATGTTCTTTACCACCCACACCTCCCGCAGGTGAGCTCATGCTTTGCTGATGGTGCTCAGACTCCACCCAAACGCTACTAGGATTCTCCCAGAAGGCTGAGCGCCCAAGAGCGCAGGTGTCTTCAGGTAGAGCAAGCGTGGGGAGGTGGTGTGGCCAGTCTCCGTCCTGGAGCGCCCTCCCCCGGCCCCAGATGTGTGTCAAAGCAGAAGCTTGCTCCTCAGCCTGAGGCTGGAGGACTAGCAGACACGTGTCTTCCACACACTGTCCCCGGAAGCCTCTCGATGGGTGCTTCTGCGCTGGGCCACGAAGAAGGTGAGTCCGAGCTCACTAGCCTTTTACTTAAATCTTAGCCCCGTGGGTAGTGGGCACGGGAGTCCTGTTGATTTTCAAAGCTGGATGTTTGGGGGCTGGTATCTCACGTGCAGGCCTTAAAAATGTGCAGTTCAATTCTTTGCCCCTTAGGGAGAAGCTCCGAGTTGATTGTCCTCTGACCGAGGGTGGCCGCCACAGGTGGGTCTCTCTGAGATCGGGTCCCAGCCTCTCCTACCAGCTTCCATGGGGGCTTCTCTCCTTTCCCCATGCGTGCCCCGCGCAGCCAGTTTTTAGGTTTTTATCAGAGGAAGTTGTTCCATGTGTAGCTGTGGATTCCGTGTGTTCATGGGAGGAGATGAATGCAGGATTCCCTTACATTGCCATCTTGAACCAGAACCCATCCATATTTATGTGAATGTGGGCATGTGCCTTACGATAGGAGAATCATTTCGTAAAGGGGGAAAGGGAAGTCCTCTTTTCTCTGAGTTGAGGCATTTATCACTCTGTCCTTGGCTGATCCTGCCCTTATGACCACAAGGATGTCGTTGCTTGACAGTCTCCTGATGTTTTCCTGTGTCTCAATGTCTTTTGACCAAGTCACGGGAGTTTAAGGTAACCTGAGAGGGCATGGCACGTGATCTGCCTCAGGTGCAAGCAATAAAGGGGAGCATTTCTAATGAGAGTTTAAAGACAGTATTAAGACCAACTAAAAGTCCATTGCTTTTTATTATGATCCTGTTCCAACAGTATACACAGTGCTGTTTCGAGTTAAATTGCACTCTCCCAGAAAGATACGTTGAAGTATCTAACTCCCAAGACCTCAGAACGTGATGCTAATTGGAAATAAGGTTGTTGCAGATGTAATTAATTAAGATGAGGTCATACTGGAGAAAGGTGAGCCCCTAATCCAGTGGTTCTCAACCTTGGCTGCACATTAGAATCACCTGGGAATCTTTTTAAAATCCTGACTTCTGGGCCTCATCCTCCGGAAATTCTGTTTCTTTGTTATTAATGTTGTGGCCCCACCCCATAACAAAGAAACAGAATTTCAGGAGGATGAGGCCCAGAAATCAGGATTTTTAAAAGATTCCCAAGTGATTCTAATGTGCAGGCAAGGTTGAGAACCACTGCCCTAATCCAATGTGAGCGAGGTCCTTAAGAGAGGACAGCTGTGTGCAGACACAAACAGGGAAAATGCCACGTGAAGATGTAGGCAGAGATCGGAATGAGGCATGAACAAGCCAAGGACACCAAGGACAAGACGGTGTTCCTTCACCAGAAGCTGGGAGAGAGGCGTGGAACGGATTTTCCCTCAGCCCTCGGAAGGAACCTTCCCTGCCGACACCTTGATTTCAGACTTTCGGCCTCCAGACCGTGAGAGGAGAAATTTCTGCTGTTTTAATCCACCCAATTTATGGTACTTTGTTCCGCAGTGCAAAGGAATACAGATGCTAATGATAAAATACTTCTCCCTCTGCCTCTTAAAATCACTAGTTACTAATATAACACAAATAAACTAATAAGTATTAGTAAATATTTAGAAATTCTCCAGGCAAATGCATTCTATTTCCAACCCAAATAAAATCCTCTACTGTGAGATCATAGATTTCCTTCCGATTGGATCTTCACCGTGGACTTGGATAGGGAATCTAAAGGTAGGAGGAAGGGCGTGACAAGCATGGAACCAAGAGTAGACTAGAGGGAACCCATGTCTGCCGTGTACTGGCAATTCCTACCAAGTTACTAGGTGCAGTGACAATGAATATTTGTCGTGATATACATTCGAGGGTAGTAAATCACTGCCCTCAGCAACCACAACCATAGTAAGACTATCTGTAGTTTTTGCTCTGGCTTATCCACTTCTGCACTTGAACTTCCAGTCTCATCTCTGCACTTTCCAAAATACTGGATAAAATAACTTTGGGTTTAGGTGTGTGTGTGTTTGTTTTGTTTTGTTTTGTTTTTGTTTGTTTTTTTGGTCTTAATTTACCTATTTCACGTCTAAGATTCTATAAACAGTCAGTCTGGTGGACTATAGAAGGAAGCCAGAATGATCCAACGTCTTGTGCCCAGTCTTCTGGGGCCAGAGAGGAGGATTTTCCAAATAAGTTACTAAAATTGATAAATTGCTCATTTGTAAAATTAACTGAACATAACAGTCAAAAAAACTAAAAAGAGGAAAGAAATATAAATAAACATCTCTTAAGTCTTCTCTTTTATCCCAGCAGCCTGGTTTGACTATCAGTACTGTTTGCCCCATCCTTTTACCCACATTCAAAATACCCAGGATGGATTATGCATTCCCAACCTGTCAGCTTTGGCTGAATTACAGAGAGCTCAATTATGCTCTAATCGAATAGCTGCCCAATGCAGGCCACGTAATGACTTCCTGATTATCTGCCTTTAAATGATGAATGAAATGAATATGTAACATTCTGTTCAAATATAGCATACTTAGCATGCCAAATGAAAACGGATTTTGTGCTCCTCTCTCTGAGAAACGTATATTTTATTGTAATTCAGTTCAATGGTTATTCGGTTGCTTGTTTTCTAGTCATCAAGATAAACACAGAATGAGCTATTTCGGAGAACATTAGTCTTCATTTTTGCTTCCCAACAGATGCTAAAAGTGTTAAACATTGTTTAGATTATTTGGGTTTCTCTCTTTGCACCACCTCATTGGAGAAAAAGTGAGGAAGGTCGTATTTTACGAACAGTTCTACTTGGCAATGCTCCAATATACAATGGCCAAAAATCTGTTATGATAAATGTGTTGCAAAAACAATCTTAAAATATGAATAAATTATTTATTGGTAAGAGTGCTTTTTATAAAGCAGCAGTTTACAATATCAACACCCCCCAAAATGAATACATGCTTTGAAACCTGATTGTATGTCTGGTCTATATTCACAGTAGTTTGTTTGACAACAATATTTAATTTTATTATTTTTACGCGATTTTACTTTCAATATACTAATATTCAAAAAGCAACTCAAGAAACTGTATGGGGCATCTTATTGTATGTAATAATAACTTTTATGAGTCAACCTTTCCACCTAGGAAGAGAGAAAAAACAACAACACTCAGGTTACTAAGTAAGGAGCGAAGGAACTATGGAAGGAAGGAAGGAAGGAAGGAAGGAAGGAAGGAAGGAAGGAGTCAGGGAGAGGAAATATGTTTTGTTAATAAATAGTTAATACTGTTGCACAATTGGTGCTTATGTGGTGGTCCCAGAAAAGGTTTTGCATGATACATATCCTGGATCAGCTTCCAATGAAATGCTGTCCAAGATAAAGAAGATAACCTCCTTTCAGAGCCTCTTTACCCTTCATTTTACTATTAGGAGAATTTCTTAATTATCATGAAAAAAAAGCCTTTACATATGATGTTTATTTCAATTTATACATCATGATTAAGTTAATAGATTTCATACTCTCCTCAGAATACAAGGGTAGGCAAAAGTAGGTTTAGAGTTCTCCATATGGAAAAAGATATGCAGGTTATGATTATATGATTTTACAAGAATAAACTGTGTTTTGTGTACTCAAAACTGTAAACCTACTTTTGCCCACCCCTGTATATAACTTAATGCATTAGGTTATCGTGTGTGTGTCTGTGTGTGTGTGTGTGTGTGTGTGTGTGTGTGTGAGAGAGAGAGAGAGAGAGAGAGAGAGAGAGAGAGAGATGCTATTATTAAAATTTCCATTTTGGTAAAATAGGGACAGTACTTGTCTCCTAGAGCTGTTATAATACTGAGGTAACACTTGTTCAAAATGCCTCCCACATCCCATAGATCAGGGGTCCTCAAACTACAGCCCGCGGGCCACATGCAAATACAAATATTGTATTTGTTCCCATTTTGTTTTTTTACTTTAAAATAAGGTATGTGCAGTGTGCATAGGAATTTGTTCATAGTTTTTTTTTATACTATAGTCCGGCCCTCCAACGGTCTGAGGGACAGTGAACTGGCCCCCTGTTTAAAAAGTTTGAGGACCCCTGCCATAGATAGTACTTCACTGTAGCTTCTATTGCTATGATTTTTATTTCTATTATTCATACTTGATAGACAAAGAATATGTTTCACAGAAATTAAGATGCTTCAAAAATCTACCTAAGATGACAGGTCTCAGATTTGAATCAAGGACGGAAATCCTAGTATATGTATCCATGTTCCCCCTACCTCCCACCTGGGTATTCTGTTTGTTTTGCTGTATTTTTGTTTTGTTTCGCTGAGCCATGTGTCCTCTTGGTGAAGTTCCTGTGCCGTGCACGCCTCCTTTGTTTGTTTTCTTGCTCCATTCTCCTTTTCCTAGAGCCACTGACTATGCTTCTCTCCAGTGCACCTGCGTAGGGGGAGGGATGAACAAGGTTAGGAAATAGCCTGCCAGGCATTTCCTTTTCACACCTGGCCTTGTTGCTTACCTCTTCTGCCTGCTTCAGGTCTGTGCATTGATTTTCTCAATGATATGTTGACATGCATGTTTTATTTAAGTTGTGATTGTAGGGAACCACATTGTCTCACAATTCTGTCAATCACATCAGAATTATTTTTATTATTGTCTAAATGTTTATCAGTAAAACTTTTTTTATAGATATTTTTTCTTTTTCTTTTATTGATTTGAGAGATAGAACCACATCGATTTGTTGTTCCACTGATCTATGCATTCATTGGTTGATTCATATATATATATATATATATATATATATATATATATATAATTGATTTTTTACAGAGAGGGAGGGAGAGGGAGAGGGATAGAGAGTTAGAAACATCAATGAGAGAGAAACATCGATCAGCTGCCTCCTGCACACTCCCTACTGGGGATGTGCCCACAACCAAGGTACATGCCCTTTGCCAGAATCGAACCCGGGACCCTTCAGTCCGCAGGCTGATGCTTTATCCACTGAGCCAAACCGGCTAGGGCTCAGTAAAACTTTTAAAATGAACACCATTACCAGACGTACCTAAGAACTCAGGGCCAGGACCAGGGTAAAGTAGACAAGGTGCCTAGGGTGCACAACTTAAGGAGGCCCTTTCTCTTAGCTTCCTGCAAAGGGCTGAGCCAGCCACTCCACTCTGTGTGAGTGCCTCCTTAAATTTTGTACCGTAGGGCCCTGAAAGTTAGACAGTCTGGGTATTTTTTCTTAGAATTACAGTTTCCTTAGGTAATTCCTAGATTGAGAAGGACACTTTGTTATTTCAGCTTTTTCATAATAATGGGTTTAACTTACAACCCTCTTGGAATTTGCTGTGGCATGATAGCAAGTTTAAAACCAGACAATGTTCTACTAAAGGCCAGGTGTTCAAAGTATAATAAACAGCTCCCTAAAGATGAGAAAATGAATATTTAACTAGATGACTACATTTGATTTCCTTCATTCATTTTTTATTATTTCAGTGAAAATCTTCTGGATGGAAATCACAGTGACAGGGTTTTAATATCTTCTGGTAAATGAAGCCTTTCATTCTAGCGGGTTAGTGTTTCTTCACAGTACCATTTGGTCAATTCCGGTGGCTGGTAATTTTCTCCACAGTTAAGATTTAGGGGATTCAGGGCAGATTGTACATCAAGAGTACAAAATTAGTTCTGAGTTTGATAATTACGATTAAAGTAGTTATATTAATTAGGTTGTGTTTACAAGGAGCCTGATGATTTGAAAACAATAAAGAGAAAAAAATCCCTCTTCTATGGAAGCGTTAAGTGCTTAATTATTGTTATACGAGTGGCCCGGTACACGGATTCATGCACATTGAAAAGAAATTAATTAGAAGAAATAATTTAATATCACTGGTCACCCTTTCTCTATAATAGAAGTGTCAACCAAAGTCACGATTGACAACGACAGATCGAAACATACGCGTGCGATAGGTGCCATCGAGAGCTTTATATGTATCTCAGCATGCAGGAGTCAACTTAGCCTTTTATAGATATAGAACAAACTTGCTTAATTAGACCTACTTTCTGATGTAGCTAAACTTTTTCCAGCCCAGTGAAGCACCCCAACTTCTCTTTCATGTGATTGTCAGCAACACAGCAGTAAATATCAACATGAATCAGATTATTGTAGATCATGCAGGGAGAACAAAGAGTGAAATATTTAACTGCAGCAGTGTTTGAGTATATTCTGCACAGTGAGAAAACCTGAAGTCATTTGCAAGGTCCACCATTTCTTCTTTTTAGTCGGGTCAAGTTTCTAAACTTTCTAAATCTCTGTTTTCTGGCTAATGAAAAGAAAATAGGATTCTACCAAGTCTCCTAACTACCAACTCCAAGACTTCTGTGAGGATCAAATGAGATGAGGCATGGAAAAATACTTCACAGACATTTGATTAAAGTGTAAAATATTTGCACTTGGCTATACAGTAAGTCATGTTCCTGGGCTGAAGAAACTGTAAGGAGGGTAGTCACTAGGGAGAGGAAGCCAGGTGTTCCTACATGACGTTGTTACCCAGCACCCACAGCCACTGTTTTCAGGCTGGGCTGGAATGTAGGCTGCATTTTGCACCATGGCAGCTTCGGCTGCAATTTTGTGGGCTATCGCTCCAAAGTGGTGGTGGGGCCTGTGTCCCACCTGGGGGAAAGCCGAGTGTTGCTTTGTTGGTGCCAGGTCCATGCTGCTATTTATCTGTAAATGGCCAGTGCACATCATGGCAGCTCCTACATTGAGCATCTGCCCCCTGGTGGTCAGTGCGCATCATAGTGACCTGCCGGATGGGCAAAGGGACACTTAGCATATTAGCTTTTCATAGAGGCCAGGTGCATGAATTCGTGCATGAGTGGGGTCCCTCTGGGTGGCCTGAAGAGATCGGGCCAAAACCCGCAATCCAACACCACCTGCAGCTCCTACCTGCTGCTCCCACTCATCCAGGCCCCACTGTGCCTGCCACGGGCTTGCTCCCAATCAGTCCACAACAGCGTTCACCAACCATGATCCCTGTGTCTGGCGCCCTCCCAAGGGGATTAGCCTGTGGGATCGGGCTGAAACTGGCTCTCCAACATCCCCCAAAGGGTCTCGGATTGTGAGAGGGCGCAGGCCAGGCTGAGGGATCCCACTAGTGCACAATCAGGCTGGGGAGGGACCACAGGAGGGCTCCAGGGCATGTCCAGCTCATCTCACTCAGTCCCAGCAGCAAGCTAAACTACTGGTCAGAGCATCTACCCCCTGGTGGTCAGTGCATGTTATAGTGACTGCTCGACCAGTTCACTGTCTGCCCCCTGGCAGTCAGTGCACGTCATAGCGAGCAGTTGAGCAGCCTTAGCATATCATTAGCATATTACACTTTGATTGGTTGTTCAGTTCTGCCGTTCGGTCTATTTGCATATTACCCTTTTATTATATAGGATTTCTTTCAAAGGCAAAAAGAATAATCATGTCCATCAAAACAGAGTTCATTGCAGAGGATTTTAGGTTCCTTCTTTTTTTAAATATATATTTTATTGATTTTTTACAGAGAGGAAGGGAGAGAGAGAGTTAGAAACATCGATGAGAGAGATACATCGATCAGCTGCCTCCTGCACACCTCCCACTGGGGATGTGCCCACAACCAAGGTACATGCCCTTGACCAGAATCAAACCTGGGACCTTTCAGTCTGCAGGTTGACGCTCTATCCACTGAGCCAAACTGGCTATGGCTCAGGTTCCTTCTTAAAACAGGAGGCCTAAGAAGTAAAGCACTCTAGAGTTGACATTCATTAAACATTGGCAGTGAGTATAGTTACCTTGGACCAAAACATCTGCTTTTACATTTCTGCTGTTTATCTTAGGATAGTGGTTTCAGAAATTCTAATGCAATGAGAAACGTTTTAGAGCTCCAATATTAGATTTTCCTAAGTATTTTCCAGTTACTGCAATTGACAGTTTTTATCTAAATGCCTATCAGAACTCAGAAAAGTCCGAAAGCAATATAAAACCCTGATAAAAGTCATCAGGTTTCCCTACACTTGTACATTTTCCTAAATATTGCCCAGTCACCTTCCTTCCTTCTGACAGTTATGCTTGGAGAGGATCCAAATGTAACTTTGCTGTTGTTTTTAACTTTTGCAACCAACACGGAGGGTGATTCACAAGTGTGTTGTTGTAGTATGTAAATTATCTAAGATTCTCAAGGAAAATTGAACCCAATAGAAAGTCATGCTCATGGTATATTAATACAATATATGGGGATTTGTGTTGCACCTTTCATAATGCTTGTCCATGGCATCCCTTTGCACTGAACTGAATTAAGTCCAAATCTAAGACAGATAATGACTTTCCGATTATCCTATATAATAAAGAGATAATATGCAAATTGACAGTCATGCCCTCACACAAGATGTCCACCCCTATGTGGTCCAAGATGTCCACCACAAGATGGCCGGCAGGGGAGGTCAGTTATAGGCGATCAGGCCAGCAGGGGAAGACAATTAGGGGCAACCAAGCCAGCAGGGGAGGGCAGTTGGGGGCAACTGGGCCTGCAGGGGAGGGAGGGCAGTTGCAGGGGGTGGGGACCAGGCCTAAAGGGGAGGGCAGTTAGGGGTAACTGGGCCGGCAGGGGAGGGCAGTTGTGGGCAACCGGGCCGGCAGGGGAGGGCAGTTGGGGGTGACTGGGCCAGCAGGGGAGCAGTTACGGGTCGATCAGCCTGTCAGAGGAGTGGTTAGGGGGTGATCAGGCTGGCAGGCAGAAGCAGTTAGGGGCAATCAGGCAGGCAGGCGAGCGGTTGGGAGCCAGCGGTCCTGGATTATGAGAGGGATGTCGGACTGGCAGTCAGAAATCCCCTGAGAGGTCCCAGATTGGAGAGGGTGCAGGCTGGGCTGAGGGACACCCTCCCCCCCAAGTGCACAAATTTCATGCACCGGACCTCTAGTTGCTGTATAAATGATGAAATGAAATGCGTAGTCACCCAACACAGAGACAAATAAATAGCTTGTGAGACTTTTGGTAGGAAAACAAAATTATTAAAAGTTAAATGTGGCAATTTGTTCTTTTAAAATATTGTTTCTTTACTTTCCATATCATGTTTATTACTGGTTATAAGAACAGTCATTACATTTTAGAATCTGCTCAATTACTCATGGGAATAACAGCTAAGAATGAAGCAAAACTGGCTCTCTCAGGTTAAAGTAGGCTTTCCATACTGGGTTCAGTTCAAAGAAGAAACTCAAGGTTTCCTGGTGAATGGGGAACCTTGGTTTTATTCACATAGAGCTTTTTCATCACCCACTCCAGCATGGTGCTTCTGAAATGCAGACACCTGTCACCTCTGAGATAAACCCACTAGTCCACTTCTCTCCTTGGCATCCTCTGTGTTCCGTGGGCAGATCTTTTTGGTGTGAATATTTCCTATCACTTATTCTCAGTGCTACCTTTGTGTCATAAGTTGATAGCTTTAACCAATGCTTTTCTTGTCTTCCAGATTCACCAAAGACATCCCGACAGCTCTGGGTGGCATTTTGAGAGCAGCCCCTGTTGAAGCTCATCTAAAGGTAATCCCCTGGAATGACACCACAAGTGTCCTAAGCCAAATGAGCTGCCACTGTGCTCACCCAATCAAAGTGTCTGAGAATTCGGTTCCTAAGAGGATATGCAAATCTGTGGTCACCTCATTTAGTATTTTACTTATTCTTAGGATTCTAACCTTTCTTGCTGCTTGTGAATATGTGAAAATATGTGAAAAAATGTGCGTGTTTATAAAATAAAAAATAACAACCAACAGCTGCTCTTCCCTCCTCTCAGGCTGCGTTATAGGGGGCCTTCGTCACACTCTCAATTTTCCACTTATCACAATCCTCCTACACATTGACTTCATCTCTAGACCAGGAGCTACTTCCTGATGAAGACAGTGTTTTAATCATTTTTTTAATCCCTAGTGCCTGACATGTAAGTGTTCAAAGAAAGTGGTTTAAATGAACTAATGATAACAGAGCACTTTTAAAAAATTTATTGATATCCTTATATAGACCTAGATATAGAATCTACCACCTATGGCTCCATCAAGTTTAAATTTTATGTGTTCACAACTTTTACGAGTGTAATCTCATTTTTTTTCAATCTCAGCAACCACCCTGCCTTGGCTGTTTTGTTAAATGAGCCCATGACCATTCATCCTTTTCCTTTGTGGTATATGTCACACCTCGGCCCTGGAGAAAGAATGTCCATATTGGAGGGAGACCTGATGTGTCCTAATGAGGCTGCTCTCTAAGACTGGTGATTCCTACCCTGAGAGTTCATGTCACCCAGGGTATTTCAGCCTAAGTGTTAGCCAGTTGGTGAATAAGATTTTGGAAGCATTCCAAGCGATAGTTAATGATGTGCTTTTTGGAAACTCAAGCTCTTTGCTGTCTTCATGGATGCCTTTCCCCTATTTACTAAATGCTTTACTTCGCTTATTTGCACATCTAACCTTATTTACAGTTTTCTTCCGTAAAATAGAAACACAACATAGTACCGAGGCAAATTGCACATTCCATTAGATTTGTTTAAAGGGTTTAAAAATGCGGCGTGATAGCATATGTAACATGCAACAAACAGCATGAGGAAAACTATAAAGAATCCTACAACTAAAAGGAGTTTATCATTTTCTATTGTTATTCATTTTGCTTTTTAATAAACTCTTGGGAATGTCTACTTTTGAACCCATCACATGAGACATTTTTTGTATTTCTTGGTGGGGTTTTGATGGGCTTTTCTGGTCCTTTGTCTTTAACACAGGATGGGTTGTTTGTGCATATGTGTGTATGTATGCTTTCTACAGATTTCCAAAGTTACTGTTTGTTTTGGTTTTCAGCTCATTGTTTGCATTTTGGTTTTGTTTGTTCATACCTATGGATAATAAACTTTATGATAAAGTTGATACTTCAACTCTATGACAAGTCTATGGGATTGGTGTGAGGAGTGGGGGTTGCTAGGAAAAAGAACAAGTTGAGGAAAAATGAAATAGTTCCCAAAGAGCATTTTACTTACAGAAATAAAATCCCAAAGGAAGCTGCTCTAATGTAAAAGACTTGGTGTCAGGACTCTTGATATTAGATACATGTAAACTATGGTCAGAGGAGCTAAGAAATTGATGAGTTGCAGATAGTATCGGCTGCTGTGTTTGAGGACATCTCATGGGTGAATTGGAATGGAGGCCTCTGTTGGATAGATAGTTTGGCAGCCTTATTATTGATCTATTGAAGACAAAGAAGAAAATGTTCTGATTGGTATGCTAAGAAGAGTCTGCTTCCTGGGGAAGCCAGGCAGTTTCATGCTTCCTAACTTTGTATTGTAATTGCAAAGCCCACCTAGGAAGACAGAGGTTTGAATTATTAAAGAATCTGGAGTTTTCCAGCCTTGCTTGAAGCAGAATTTTCAATATACTGCAATTTTTACAACATCTTGTTTGGAAATACACATGTCCCCCTCATGTTTAGAGATAGAAAGAAAGATAATTCACTCAGGAATGAGAGAAGTTAGCTCTGACACCAAAATTCGATTGAATATATTAAGGAGCAACTTGGGTTTTAGACACTTAAGAATTGATTCTATAGAGTTTGAACAGCTGGCCTGCTGTTTGATATAAATCCCTAAATAACCTGTAGGGAAAATTAATGTTGTTATTAATATTTTAACTAGGTAGTATACTAATAATTAAATTTTCAACTCATACATGAAACTTTTTCTTAAGAATCATTTTTTAATATTATGACATGGAATTATATTTTTTTTAAACATAAGAAGAAAGCATAGTAGATAGCATGGAGAAATAAGTGTTTCCATTTCTTCTTTTCTGAGTAACACCCAGCTAGTAGCTAAGGGTGCAGGTTCTAGAACAATGCCAGCTTCAGTTGAATTCTGTCTTTACCATTGTTCTAACTTGAGAAAAATTCCATTTACCATTTTTCTAACTGTACTTTTTTGGCAAGCTATTTAACACCTGCAAGGTACAGTTTCTCAATGTATAAAATGGGATTTATAATGGAAGCCATCTTATGAGCTTGTTATCAAGGTTAAATCAGAAACACATAGAAAACATGTAGGAGTGAAACACAATAAATGCTTTAAATATATGGGTATTCATAGTATTCCAGTTACCCTATGGAGGATACAGTGAAAAATGGGTGGAGAGTCATGGCTGGTGTTGCTAAATAATTAGAACATCAGCCCATGAACCGCAGGGTCACTGGCTTAATTCCTGGTCAAGGGGATGTACCTGGGTTGCAGGTTCACTCCCAGCATCTGGTATGGCATGCGCGAGAGGCATCCAGTCGATGTCTCTCTCTCTCACCTTTCTCTCTCTCTCTCCCTCTCTCTCTCTCTCTCATCTCTTTCTCCCTCTCCCACTCCCTCTCCCTCCCTCTTCCTTTCTCCCTGTCTTCCTCCTACCCACCCTCCCTCCCCCCTCCCTTCCCTTCCTTCTTCTCTCAAAAGTGATGGAAAAAATATCCTCAAGTGAGTAACAACAACACCAACAAAGGTAGACATTTGACTCAAACGTTATAGGCACTGGCTCAGTTAGTAAGGTATATCCTGAGTAGAATCTGTGTGTGTGTGTGTATGATGACAAATCTCTAAATATATTTTGATTCCTATTATTCTTTGGGTTGGATGCGGGGCCTGGTAGTACATAAGTTCTAAGAGAGGTAGGAGTCTCACAAGGTCTTCTTTCTGCTTTAAGTACTTATTAGTGCCTGCTCATGAGGAAAGCTTAGGTCAGAAGCCAAAGAGAGTACACTCTCAAGGTAAGAAATGGGGGGGGGGCGTGTAGAAAGGCAAAGGTAAAAAAAATCAGGGATCCAGGTCAAATCATGGCATTGCATAAGCCAGTGATGGTGAACCTATGACACGCGTGTCAAAGGTGACACGCGAACTCATTTTTTTGGTTGATTTTTCTTTGTTAAATGGCATTTAAATATATAAGATAAATATCAAAAATATGTCTTTGTTTTACTATGGTTGCAAATATCAAAACATTTCTATATGTGACACGGCACCAGAGTTAAGTTAGGGTTTTTCAAAATGCTGACACGCCGAGCTCAAAAGGTTCGCCATCACTGGCATAGGCCAACGTTGAGAATCAGTTGGCCCCAGCATTCATGGAGGAGAGAAATGAGCACAAATTGTCACAGCTGGGATGAATTAAACAGTGTATTCTTTGACATTGATCAGAGAGTATCATTAGAAGAGTTTCCTTTGGAGATCAGGCAAAATCTGAAGCATATAATGATTTGGATGCCAGATAAAAGAAAAATATTGCTTTCAAAGCAATATGCCCGTATAATATAAAAATTTTCATCTGATGGAATGGGAATTGGGGATAGGATTCTGTTATAAGTAATAGTTCAAATTGAAGGATCTTATTTAGGGATAGGTATTCTGTGGTCTACCCATGATGCTTGTAGGCCCTGTACAAATAAATGTCTCCGTTCATGTCTGGGTGTGATTTACTCATTTGTTCATTCACTTTTTATTTTATTTTGCTTCTGTTAAGTAACAGAATCGTGGCGTAATCGTTTTCTGTCAAATGTTTCATTTTCACCTCAGTGAGTTGACATGTTAGTTCTACTTTATTTCCTTTTCCTCCCGCAGTCAGGACAGAAAGAGAGTGTCTCTATTTACGGAGCCAGATGAGCATTGGTGCTGGGGGTATTTTCCTGCTATCAGGCCCCTCTGCGATGTCCTTCCCCACCAAACTTTCAGAAGGATCTCTGGAAATTATGCATCCCACGGTGGCATTCCCCGCCAAAAACCATTCATACATTTCCCCTTGGTGTCAGAAGTCAGCTGAAACTCTTCACCTGGATCTCAAAGGTCTTGCTTGAGTTTACTCTTGCTTAAACTCTCCAGCCCCCTGACACCTGCCTCCTGCTTGCTCACCACTGTCCAGCCAGCACGAGCATCCTTCTCAACTGAGATTTCTGTGTCTGGCTGCTCTTTATCTCTGCTCCCCAAAGTGGACTTGCTCTCATCCTTCATGCACATCTCAGCTCAGATATTACTTAATGAGAAAGAGCTTTTTTGACCTACATATGTTATTCTGTCAACACTCCGTTTTTGTTTCATGCATTTATCACAATCTATTATGTTTGTTTACTGATTTAATAACTGTATTATGGTCTCTTTCAACCTCATTAGCATGTATACGCCTTAAGATTAAAGGCTTTTTCTATCTGGATGTGACCCTGTCTTCCAGAACCTGAAAAAAAATGCTTAGCAGTTTTTGGGTGGTTAATAATAGTTTTAACAAATGAATGAAGCACAGCCTTATTAGCTTTTCACTGTCCAAGTTCATGATCTTCCTTCATGGTTTGAGTGATTCATTGTTTATTGAGCACTTATCTTGTGAAAAGAACTTGGACCTAGGAGACGTGCAAATTAATAAAGACTTGTTTCTTTCCTCTATGATAGGGCTAACAAGTGTGCTGCTACCCGCACTGTGAATTCCTGGAGTGCGAGGTGTAGAATTCTGGGGTCATGTCTCAATTCATAAAAGGATTCTGGCAGCACGCAGGAGGGAGGAGAGAATCCTTGTGTCATAGATTTGCCTTTTCTGCTTAACTATCTAACAAAACAGAAACATTTCAAAATACTTTCCTTATAGGAAAAAAAAAGGCTTTTTGTAAGTCCCTTGTCTATGCCATGCCACTTTCAGCCATGGAACTTTTTTTGTGAAGGCAGATATCACTCCCCTTCTCCATTCTCACGGCCCCTTCACCTGGTGTTTTCAGGGATTTGTTCGAGACTAGTCCGTGGCCTCCGAGACTTCCTTGTAGAGCATTGTTGTCATGATACATGGGATGTGTGTCATTAGGGGATTGATGCCTGGCTCTCCAGCTGGACTTTGAACTCTGTGAGGACAAGTCTGTCTGTGTTTTGGTCACTGTTTCCATGGGGTTCCACATGCTTCCCTTGGGAACTCCCTGCTCATCTAATATTATGCTAATTCCAAAGCACTGAATCTAAAATAACATTTTTAAACATTGCTCTTCATGATGTTGATACATTCTCACCCCTATGGTTTTGTGTTTGTATCTAGACATGACGATTTCTTCAAGTAAACAATTTTTAAATCTGGGAAAGTAAATGATTATGACACAAAGAGAAAACTGCAAAAATAAATAGATATTTATACCACACAGCAAGAGGTAGAGACTTTCTGGGTTTAACCAAATGCTTATCCAACTACTTTTGCCTACATCATGCACCACCATTTCCCAATTTCTTTCACATCTTATATCATGGTGATTAGCAATGAAAATGTTCCCTCTTCATAATCAGCCATGCTACCTTGTGTCATTTCTCCCCCAAATGTTTTATTTTTATTTTTTTTAAAAATATGTTTTTATTGATTACAGAGAGGAAAGGAGAGGGAGAGAGAGAGAGAGAGAGAAACATCAATTATGAGAATCATCAATAGGCTGCCTCCTGCATGCCCCCTACTGGGGATCAAGCCCGAAACCTGGGCATGTGCCCAGACAGGGAATTGAACAAGCAACCTCTCAGTGCGTGGGATGATACTCAGTTAACACTTGGAGTGCGGGAAACGAGTTAAGTCGGCTCGCGTGAATTGCGCGTACTCCGCGGGAGCCGTCTTAAAACTCGGTTCATATAGATTTGCGGTGGAGTGCGGGAAACGTGTAAACTCGGGCCGATTGTAACTGCGTATTACCAAATATTTGTTTGTAATCCACCCTTTTGGTGGATGGAACAAAACCAAAAGACAGAGCCATCTTATATTTTGGCGGGAAATTCACCCGCACTCCAAGTGATTTACTTCACTTGTCAGCTGACTTGGCTCACTTATTAAAGCATTCTTCAAAACCCCCATCCCACTTCTTTTTTTTTAAGATGAAGAGATGCCATGAGCAAGATACCTATACTTTCAGAGCCAGCTACTTATATTTATAACCTTGAGATTGCCTTTGATCCTAAATCAGCTTTTAATTACCATTGTAGTTACATCGGTGAAAAAACGATTCTATTATTTTCAGAACACAGCAAGGATATGACCAGTACTGTCTCCTGAGTACAGTTATTTTAAGGCTTTTATTACTAATTGTAGTTGGTTTATTATCATTCATTGTTCGCTGGTCTTCTAGGCTACTCACTTAAGGTTCTATTCAGCATCACAGCTGCTGCTGCAGCTGCTATTCCTCGTGAGGCTGTGACTTCATGAGAATAGCAGGGCTCCTATTTGAAAGAGGGTGTAATTGGGCTCAAGGGAGATACTTAACTTGGTGTCCCCTGGAATGTGCCACCAGAGAGTGCATTATTCCCAATTCCAAGAAGAGGTTAGGAATGGAAGGAGGAGGTAGATGAGCCCTTTCACCATTACAAACGGATGTAAGCAACAATGAACGTGTTTACTTTCCTCTCTACCCATCCAGTTAGCTGCTCTCCATGCCGGGTTTCCCATTGTGTTAGAACCCCACTTTGTAAATAAAGTTTACTGAGTGTTCAATTTCCAGTCCAGCTACATTTCCTCTTTTGCAAATGAAAAATAGTCGTGTGTGTGTGTGTGTTTTTTCCCCATTTCCTGTGGCAATTTATTTACTCTACAAATACTATTGGACACCTATTAGGTGCCTGGAACAAATGTTGCAACTCATGCAAGCGTTTATTAGCAAACAGTCACAAAGGTAGTCACCGCTTCTCTCTGTGAGCTTGAGCACCTCCGACTCTGGCTACTAGGTCCTTGGGCAAGTCTTCACATGAAAGTTTTCAGCAACATTCTGATGGCATAGTCCCCTCATTTTCTAACCGACTCAAGGAACGGAATCCTTCCAAAAGTTTAACATGGAGGCAAGGGCAGGAGAGAATGATGGGTGTCATAGCCTAAAAGCATTTGTCTAATTGTGTTACACATTGAGGGTGTCTGGATTCATTCTGTTTATGCAAGGGAAGACATTTTGGCCACCCCATATTTTAAATGTTACTTTTTTGATAAACGAAAAATATATCCATCTGTAGATCCCTGATTGAAATCATCTATGCTAGCTAGCCTCCAGTAGGCTATGCGTTTCTGATTAGAGTCGATCAAATGTAAACAAATATTTCCAAGAGAGTGACTTCAGTGCACAAACCATTATATCCCCCCCTCCCGAAATATTCCTACACTGAAATATTTTAAAGTAAATTACAGGCACGTGAAAGGAGAGGTTGGTATGTCCCTTCCCGCCTGGGTACTTGCTGAGTTACAGACTCAGCAGTTCTGCCACAGGGTTGCAAAGTGAGCAGAGCCAAGCAGAGTGAGAGGCTGGTTCTGGGAGAATGCAACACACCTACAGAGGCCATCGCCAGCAGTCAGACGAGAGCAAGCCAGAACGATGTGTGAAGCATGTCCCTATCAGAATCAGCAGGTTTGTTCCATTAAAATCAACCCTGAGCGCTAGAACGTTTGGATCAGTTGATAGACCATCAGCCTGCAGACTGAAGGGTCCCAGGTTCGATTCCACAAGGACACATGTCAGGGTTGCAGGCTCGATCCCCAGGTCCCCAGTAGGGGGCATACAGGAGGCAGCCAATCAGTGATTCTCTGCCATGATTGACATTTTTATCTCTCCTTCTCCCTCCCTCTAGCTCCCTCTCTGAAATATAGGTATGTGCTCTGAAATGTGTGTGTGTGTGTGTATACACCCTGATGTCTCTCTCTTCTCTTCTCCTGGACTTTAACCCAGAACAGCTAGAACTAGAGAATAGGGAGAGCCAAAAGCAAAAACAATCAACATCAAATATAGCTTTCCTTCTTCACCAGACCTGCCACCACTTTAGGACCCTGAGTTTGAGGTTCACTTAGTGACAGAAGCATCAGTGTGGGGTGATTCTAAAGATTTAAACTGGTCTGAAATGAGTTTAATTGCTTATAAGGTGTTTGTTTGATCATTGTATTGTGATAAAAGATACATAATAGGAAAGTTACTATTTTAACTACAGTGAGTATACGTGTATGTGTGGGTATACCACATTTTGTTTATCCACTCATAGGTACTTGAATTGTTTCCACATTTTGGCTATTGTGAATAATGTTGCTTTAAGCAATGATGTACAAATATCTAATAGAGTTCCTGCTGTCAGTTAGTTTGGGTATAAAACCCAAAGTGAAATTTCTGGTTTACAAACTAATTCTATGTTTAATTATTTGAAGACTGTCTTTGAAGAATACACCATTACCCATAGAAACTGCACCAGTTGGCATTTCCAACAACAATGTACAAGGATCACACTTTCTCTACATTCGCACCAATACTTATTATTTTTTGTTGTTGTTTTTATAGTGGATATTGCAGTGGGTTGAAGTGGTATTTCATTGTGGTTTTGATTTGTATTAACCTAATGATGTCATGTTGAGCATCTTTACATGTGCTTAGCCATCTGTGTATCTTTTTTGGAAAAATGTATATTCACATCCCTTTGCCCATTTAAAAAATGTGATTTTTAAGATATTCTAGATAGGAATCCCTTAGTGGACATATCATTTGCAATTTTATTTCATTCTACATGTTGCCTTTTCACTTTGTTGATAGTGTCCTTTTATACATCTTTACAAATAAGTGCTTTCAAATTTTTTGGATAGAATCCAGAAGAGGGATTGCTGGGTCATATGATAGCTTGATTCTTTATTTTTTGAGGAAACTCCATACTATTTTCCATAATAGCTATACTAATGAAGATCTAAAGTCTATTGTAAAGGAGGAAGGGGAAGAGGTGGAGTTAAAAAAATCTTTATCTTTTGATATATGTTTGGATTTATTTTGAATAAATGTACAAGTGTTGCTACTCACTGTACACTGTAGTGCCTGGTTTCCTTACTAATTGTAAAGTACTTGAGTTCAGATGCCTTATTATCATAAAAACTACCACTAATAATAAACAGTATTTATAAAGCAGTTACATGTGCCATGCTCTGTGCTAAATGCAGTACAAATAGTATTCTATTTAATCCTCCAAACAATAATCTCAAGTAATACAATCTCTTTTCATGGGATAAAAATTAAAGCATAAAGAAATTTAAGTACTGGACTACCTCATACAACTTCTTTAGCTGGTAGCTAGCTGTGAGTAGATCTATATGTTCATTGAGGGCAGGACTGCCATGATGCATGGGCCTGGGGCACTATTTCTGCCAACTCTCCCAAAGTAAATTTTCCAATGAGAAAAAAATTTATTTCTCAGAAAACTATAGCAAAACATGTATTAAAGCATCATAAGCAAACAAACTACCAATTTCACTGGATCCTTATCATGAAAAAAATCACAAATTCCTCATCTTTATAAAAGTAATCTATTATAGCCCTGGCCCTGGCCGGATGACTCAGTTGGCTGGAGCATTGTTCCATGCACCAAAAGAAGGTTGCCAATTCCAGTCAGGACACATACCCACATTGAAGTTCCCTCCCCAGCTGTGGTGTGTACAGGAGGCAACCAATCAATGTTTCTCTTTCACATTGACCTCCTCCCTTCTTCCGTCCACCTCCTTTCCTCTCTCTAAAACATATCTTCAGATGAAGATTAAAAAAAAAATCTATAAAGGCAAACTATAGACTCTTTCTTGGAGAGAGACTCACCACTACTATCCTATATAATAAATGGGAAACATGTAAATTGACCATCCCTTTGCTATGGGAAACATGTAAATTGACCATCCCTATGCAAATTAACCCGACAAAGATGGCGGGTTAATTTGCATACACGACAAAGATGGCGGGTTAATTTGCATACACAGGCACCAGGCTTAGAGAAGAAGCTGGAGAGCTGGCAGCTTGGGGGGATGTGGCTCCCTTGGTCACTGGGCGGAGAGCAGAGCAGGAGAGCCGGAGGCTTGGGGGGCTGTGGCTCCCTTGGTCACTCCCAGCGCAGGGAGCACCAGGAATTCTGGGAATAGTAGTTTTGATGGCAGCCCCAGGACCGGAAGTGGAAGCCTAGAGTGCAGGGAGCATCAGGAATGCTGGGAATCGTAGTTCTGGTGGCAGATGGATCTCCTAGACACTAGAGCAAAGTGAGCCTGGAGCAAGTTTCTGTAGCAGTGGGGGATGGAGGGAAAGCAAAGGTGAGAGACATAAGTAAAATCAAAGTGTCTAGGAAAAATTAAAGGGAAGATATCCTAAAACTTTCAGGAAATCTCCTCCAATGAAGTAAAGAAAAAAAATGCCTCTATTATTCTGTGAGCAACAAACCAAACTGGGTTGGGAGTCTCAGACAATTAGCTCATATGATTGCAAAGACAGACAGAAACTCCCGGATTGGAGAGGGCTCCCCTGAGGGCTCTCAGATTGGAGAGGGTGCAGATAGGGCTGAGGCACCCCCCCCCCCCCCCGTGCATTAATCTTTGTGCACCGGGCCCCTAGTGTGTATATAATACCCACCTTTCAGGTTTTTCTTTCATTTTATTTATTTGTGTTTTTTTCATATAAACTTTGGATGCTTAGTAAATTTTGACTGAATGAACAAATGTAATATATAATTTAAATGAAAAAGACAAACTCACACTAAGGTATACAAAACATCTCTTTTGCTTTTAAGTTCTCACATTTTCTTTCACTAAAACAAAGTTACACTAGTTCCACATTGAGTTATAATAAAATCTTTGGGTTTAGATGTATCCTGTTTTCCTTGGTTCATGAATTTATGCTTAAAGACTCAAGGAGAAAAAATACTCCTGTAACCATTTTTACACAGCCTACAATTATTTGAATTCAAAATAAGATATACAATTTTATGTTTATTATGAAAATGATACAGTGAAATAGATTAAGATGGTCTGCATGATTAATTTCATATGGCCAGGACACTGTGTAAATTGAAATATCAGTGCTTTCGTTTTTTTTACATAATCGATATTTACAATTCTTAATAGTTAAAATCTGCTAGAAAAAACAAATGATTCATGATCCTGAGACCATGAGTAACTGGGGATTATTGTAAAAAAGAATTTCAGGTTTGGCTACATATCTTTGATCGAGGTCAAAATTCTGGACATTGGCATGTTAGAGGTCTAAAATAGCTGCCCATGCTTTCTAACTTGTTCGAATGACAGCAGTCATTATTCTTGAAGCCTATAGCATCCAGCTGTTCTTTTTTTAGAGTTGTCTTTAGTCTACAGAGGAGAAACTGGAACCCCAGTTAAGCTTTAAACAGGGCTATTTTTATGATGCTAATGATTTACACTGTGATTCCTTTTGAACTGGTATTTTACCTTTTCTAAAAATATAGTCCTTTCTAAAAAAAATCAATAAGATAGACATAAAAACCCCTCTAAATATTATTAAAACTTGACCAAAGCATATTGATAACATAAAAAATTATTATTTCTGGAGGTGAGCATGATTATAACATTCTTCATGAGACCCCATTTTCTGTTGCAAAGGATCAGAGTACAACCAGAAAAATAGTGCCCTAACCAAATGCAAAACAACTAGTTAATATTTTTTCTGTGCATTGGAAATAAATCATTAAATGCATTCGCAAGAGACACTGACTTTTTTCTTTTTAGAATTTTTCTCTGAAGCATAGATAAAGCTAATTTCTCCCCACATCAAAGATTCTTTCTTCTTTTTTATAGAATAAAATGCAAAGCCTTTGAAAGCTGACAGTAACATTGTTTGAAAGGCACAATGAAGTGCTTCTAACTTTTCCTAGGTTAGGAAAGCAAACGAGATAGCTTATTAGAATTGTGTTTAAGACAAGGATAAATGGTCTCTAAAAGGGACCTAAGAATGAGATCCCTATGAGTAAATTGCTTAAGTTATGTGATGTTCATTTGGCCTTATTTCTGTGGTTACTCATTTTCCAGCATTTGCTGTGTTAAAAATAATAGAGCATAAGAGAAGGGTGTTCCTCTTTTATCAGTAAGCTAGAGGCCTGATGCACGAAATTCATGCAAGAGTAGGCTTTCCTTCACCCGGCTGCCGGCACCAGCTTCCCTCTGGCACCCAGTACCCCAGCTTCCCTCTCGCCACCTGCAGGAACCCGGGACCCGGGCTTCCCTCACAGCCCTGGCTTTGTCCAGAAGGATGTCCAGAAGGTACATCTGGTCTAATTAGCATATTACGATTTTATTATTATAGATGGACTGATCCAGACTGGGCTGTAGAGGAGCATCCTATATAATAAAAGCCTAATATGCTAAGTGTCTGGTCATCCAGTAGACTGTTCAACCAATCAAAGTGTAATATGCTAATGATATGCTAAGGCTGCTCAACCACTCGCTATGACGTGCACTGACCACCAGGGGGAAGACACTCGACCAGTAGGCTAGCTTGCTGCTGGGGTCTCGCCGTGGATCTCTCCTGTGGTCCCTTCCCAGCTAGCCAACCTCATGTGTTCCTCCCCAGCCCTGATCGTGTACCGGTGGTCCCTCAGCCTGGCCTGTGCCCTCTTGCAATCCGGGACCCCTCGGGGGGATGTCAGAGAGCTAGTTTTGGCCCAATCCCCACAGGCCAGAAGAAGGGACCCCACTGGTGCACAAATTCATGCTCTGGGCCTCTAGTGTTACATAAAGTTGAGTGTGAATACTTGATTTAGGACAGTCCTTTTATATGTTTTACTAGAGGCCTGATGCACGAAATTTGTGCAGAGTAGGCCTTTCTTCCCCTGGCTGCCGGCACTGGCTTCCTTCTGGTATCCAGGACCCAGGCTTCCCTCGTAGCCCCAGCTTTGTCCGGAAGGATGGAAGGACATCTGTAGGAAGGATGTCTGGTCTAATTAGCCTATTATGCTTTTATTATTATACATGTAAAGCCCAGCTTGGATTTTTCCTACCCAGTTAATTATTATAATTTCATTTCATTTGGTTAATGTTTTCTACTTCAGTCCTTCCTTAGAGAATAAACTGTTAGGACTAATCCTCTATCTCTCCCTACATCTACCCCTGCAGAATTTAATTGACTTGTTACTGAGCTATATTCTGTTGGTGCTGATAGTACCAAGTTTATGTCCAAGTTTATATAATTCAATTTGTGTTTCAGGGATATAGTTTTATATCAGTCACACTTCTGGGTTTTTTTTATTAAAAAAATATCAAATAATTTTAATTGTCTCAAAACCCCAATTCCTTAAGCAAAATATTATTTAAAGAAGTATAGCAAGGTTACATGAAAGTTCTTCCACACATGGAGATACTTGGCAGACCCATTCACCGGTTTCATATAAAATGTCACCTCTGCTGTGAAGCCCTCCCTGAATCCACTGGGTAGAGTTTGCCACACTGTGCTATATCTTTTGCTGTTTTAATACCAAGTACATAATTATCATGGAACTTACTTACAAATCTTATATTTCCCACCAGATACTGTAGCCCTTCAAAATATGGACCATATAATGTTCATCATTATTTCTCCCATGATTAGCCCCCCCAAAAAATACACATCCAGCAGTTGAAATAATGCTTAATAAATATTTATTGAGTAAATTGTAATTATATGCTTGGTTGTTTCTTTTTTTCTTTTTCAAATTTACCTTTGTATTTATGTCTGTCTCCAGACATAAATTCTGAAGTGTGAGAATCATATATATTTTGTTCACCACTGTGAGCCAATGCCAAGTACATACCAGGTCTATAGTTGGCATGCATTAAATGCTTAGAAAGTGAGCAAATAAATTAATAACTAATAATGTTAATTGTCGATAATGGCTTTTACTGTTTAGCAGGGTTTCTAAAACCACAATTCTTTAATTTAAAAGAATGTACCTTGCCCTAACCGGTTTCGCTCAGTGGATAGAGCGTCAGCCTGCGGACTCAAGGGTCCCAGGTTCGATTCTGGTCAAGGGCATGTACCTTGGATGCGGGCACATCCCCAGTAGGGAGTGTGCAGGAGACAGCTGATTGACGTTCCTCTCTCATCGATGTTTCTAACTCTCTATCTCTCTCCCTTCCTCTCTGTAAAAAAATCAATAAAATATATTTTAAAAAATGTACCCCTATGGATAAATATATCCTGACATCATGGAAAAAAATAGCTTTAAGATACAACTGTGATTTTCAAAATGTGGTTTGTGACCCATACTTATTTCACATGCTATCAATTTAGTTGACTATGAAGAGCACTTTTTTAAAAAGAAAAATGAGGTTAGATTTCATTAGTTTTCTACTGCTCTGTATCAAATTATTGTGAGCTTAGAGGCTTAAAACAACATTAATTATCTCAGTTTCCATGGTTTGAGTGTTGGGACACAGATTAGCTGGATCCTCTCTTCAGGATCTTACAGGCTTCAGAAATGGTGTGGCAGGGGATGCTTGGTCTTATCATACATAGTCTTGGGATTCTTTTCTGTGGTACTGTGATTCATAATAAGAAATATATATTTGTTCTTCCTGTTTCTGACACACAGCTCCGAAAACCTTTGGAATTTCCTGAAAGATAAGAGTGACAAAGATGTATTTGTTATGTTAATGAGGCGACTTTTGGACAGGGAACTGGTTGTCAGGAGAACCAACCCTGTGATTTGAGGGTTGGAGCTTTGATTCCTGTTCCACAAACTTCTTGTTTCTCTCCAAAAAACCCCTGACCTACAGAGACAGCAAGGCTACTGGAGGTTGAATCAATTGCCAGTGGTCAGTGATTTAATCAACCATGCCTAAGCAACGAAGCCTTCATGAAAACCCAAAATGCCTGCGTTCTAAGAGCCTCCAGGTTGGTGGTGGACAGGTGGAGATTCCTGGAAAGCGATGTACCTGTAGAAAGCACGGAAGTGCCTAGCCCTTGCCCCATACTTTGCCTATTGCGTCTCTTCTGCCTATTCCTGAGTTGTATTATTTTAAAATAACCAGCAGTGTAGAGAGTAAATGGATGGCTTGAGTTCTGTGCTGTAGGAAATGAAGCAAACCCAAGGGACATTGTTTGATTTATAGCCATTAGGTCAGAAGTTGAGATAACAACCTGGACTTTTGACTGGTATCTGAAGTCCAAACAAGGGGTCCTGGGAACCTCCAATTTGTAGCCAGTTGCTCAGAAGTCCAGACGACAACCTGAGCTTGTGACTGTCATCTGGGTGTCTGTGTATGGCTGAACTCTTAACCTGTGGAATCAGAGGTTATCTCCCTGTAAATAGTGTCAGAATTGAGTTGAATTATAGGATGCCCAGATGGTTGGTGGTGTGGGGAAATTCCCCCACGTTGAAACTGGTACCAGAACCCCTTTCTGTTCCAAAGTCATGTGGTTGGTGGAAAAATTTATTTCCTTGATGTAGAATTAATGCTGTCTAGTTTCTTTAAGGCTAGAAGAGGGTCTGCTACTTCTAAACCCTCCTTCAAAGGGATCACCTGATTAGTGAGGTCTAACCAGGACAATCTCGCTTTTTATTAACTTGAATTCAACGGATTAGGAGTTAGAGACTCTAATTACACCTGAAAAAAAATTAACCTCCCCATATACTATAACATAATCAAGGTGTAGCATCATATCATAGTCACATGAGTTGCCCCTACAAAGAGGAGGGAATTATACAAAGGGCATGACTCATTAGGAGTCATTTTAGAGTTTTGCCAACCAACTATATTGCTATGTGCTTGTACCTGTATAGGTTCATGTGTTTAGGTATGTGTGAATGCATGTAAGCAGTGGTTCTCAACCTTCTGGCCCTTTAAATACAGTTCCTCATGTTGTGATCCAACCATAAAATTATTTTTGTTGCTACTTCATAAGTGTAATGTTGCTACTGTTATGAATCGTCATGTAAATATCTGATATGCAGGATGGTCTTAGGTGACCCCTGTGAAAGGGTCGTTCGACCGCCAAAGGGGTCACGACCCACAGGTTGAGAACCACTGATAGTGGGCCATAATGCAAAATCTATTTTGCACTGTGAGTTACATTAAATAAAATTTGAAAATATCTGAGATAAAGGATAAATTTATAATGCTTCTCATATCTCCAAAAGTTAGAAAATGCCTAGTCCAATTATAGACAGTGCTAAGCAGCTTTAGAAATTCATTTTCTAGTATTCATTACTGACTGTAGCAATATTTGTGTTCATTCATTCATTAATTCAATCAATCAGTGATTATTAAGCACCTACTATATGCAAAGCTTTGCATGAAGCAACAAAGACCATTAATTCCTGGAGAGCAACACTCTTTTTTTTAATATATATATATTTTTATTTTTTAATGTATTTTATTTTTTACAGAGAGGAAGGGAGAGGGATAGAGAGTTAGAAACATCGATGAGAGAGAAACATCGATCAGCCGCCTCCTGCACACTCCCCACTGGGGATGTGCCCGCAACCAAGGTACATGCCCTTGACCAGAATCGAACCTGGGAACCTTGAGTCCTCAGGCCGATGCTCTATCCACTGAGCCAACCGGTTAGGGCAGGAGATCAACACTCTTGATGGAAGACACTAAATAAGCAATTGTTATATAACCAAGTAGGAAGTAGCGGGAAACTGTTAGAGAATTTTGAGAAGAAAAAAAGGTAAAAATTCTTATTTTGAAGAGGTTTCAGTATTATGATGTCTGCTAAAGAATCATGTTTCTTTCCCAGCTTCCTAAAACTCAACTTCATAGTTCAACAATAGAAGAAATAATTAAAAAGAGAATAAAGGAAAAGATAAAAGTAGAATATATAAAGGAGCCACTGTCTAGAAGATACTTCTCTCACAGTATAAAGAAATAATATCATTCTACTCAGCAATTAAAATAGAGAATTTAAAGTGCATTTCTAATATCCTATCTTTTATTTTTTATGGTTTTATTACTTGCCTCAAGTCACTTCAAGTCTGCCGGATGGAGGCAAGCACCTACTCAAGTTACTATCAATAAGGCTTATGAGTGGTTGCATTTGCTGAATTGGCAATTGGTTTGGCACAAGCTGTGAAAAAAAACACAAACAAATGAAACACAAATGCTGTTCTCATCTGTCTGTGCCACCAGGCAGGAGCCAGTGGCAAAGAGGAGATCATACACATTATACTTTGATTGTTATGTAGACTCCACACATTGCTAATAAATGAGTGTCAATTTTCCTAAACCAGAGCAACTTTTGATTAGCTAATTTGGTGTGACAGTATCCATCCTTAATGCACCTGAATACCATTGTACTTCACAGCTCAGGGCCGAATTATAAAGCCTCTGTCTCATGTTCTCATACATCATCTATGGCAGGGGTCCTCAAACTACGGCCCGCGGGCCACATGCAAATACAAATATTGTATTTGTTCCCGTTTTGTTTTTTTACTTCAAAATAAGATATGTGCAGTGTGCATAGGAATTTGTTCATAGTTTTTTTTTAAAAAACTATAGTCCGGACCTCCAACGGTCTGAGGGACAGTGAACTGGCCCCCTGTTTAAAAAGTTTAAGGACCCCTGATCTATGGAAAAAGGGTGGTTTTTTCTTTAACACTGAGGTATTGTGCGCTGTGGGAAGAAATGTTTTGTTTTGTTTTTCTTAGCGTCTTGAGACTTTGTTTCCAAATGAGCTCAGATTCAAGGTTAATGCCCAACAATCATTTCCTGGGCAGTTAGATGAGGCTATGTTCAGGTTAATGATTGTGAACCAATTGTCAGAGGACTGGCAGCCTGCAATTGTCATAAAGTGTTCTTTATTTCCTTATTGCCGTAATTTTTTTTTTCAGAGCCATTGTCTTTCATGATCCCTTGATATTTCTCCCATGCTATCAACAGTATTTTTCTTTTAAGGATCTCAAAGAACTTAATGAATATGTCTCAGTATTCTTCTATTATTGGTGTGGATTCGATTCATGGATTTCTAACTTGGGCTCTTGAAAACTTTTTTCCCATTGCCAAACAAAACCGGAGAGATTAATTAAACCCCATCCTCCCCTCCCCTCCTGTTCCACCTCTACTAGAAAAATAAGCATGGAATGCAAAACAAAAGAAAAGATTATAGTTGTCACTAATTGATTGTTTTTCAGCAATCATGTGCAGTGTATAATTATCCAAAATTATGTTAAGATCCATAATTTTATATGAAATGAAAAAAAGAAATAGAAACATTATAAACTCTATTAAATCTAACAAAGTACCTAGAACAGCAACCTCGAAATACTTGACTCAAACCCTTTATCTCCTGACCATGAGTTCGGTAAAGGTAGCTAAAAATAAATTGTTTACTCATTTTTGCTGTAATTGAGATTCCAATTGGCTATTTGCACAGTTTTTCTTAGTGATGTTGCAGCTATTTCCACTTCTGTGCATATTATTGCAAAAAAGAGTTCAAGGGTAGATGTCCTTCAGATAATTCTAAATACATGTTATAGTTGCAAAAGTTCAGTTTCAAATGAAAAACCCGCACTTAGTGCAGAGTGGCATTTAATTTAGATGTTCAGTGGTATAGCTTATTGGTTCTGGGGGTTATACCTTGGCTGGTAATGAGTGCAGAAGTGACAGATGACTGATGTTATTGTTTGCAAATTATTATACTGCCAGTGAAGGTAACTATTAAAGATAATCAAATATAGCCCAGCTATATGGTGAAATCATTACTTTCTGTAAATATCTTGTGATTTATTCAAAAGCTTTTGCATTATGAAGCGCCAAAGTATTTGAGAAACTACCCACCATAATCTAAAGATGTCCTGACCTTGTAGATTAAATGGAATGATGAGTTTCTGTTTTCGAAATGACACTGCCTTGAAGACACAGCCTTGGCAGTATAAGGTTAGCTCGATGGCATTAAAGCAATGAATGGGTTTACATAACATTGTAAATGCTGGTATATGATCTTCTTTGTCAAATAAAATAGTGACTTATCAGAGATCGATTTGCTGTTGGAAACAGCCATTCCTAGTGTAGAATAAAAGTCTGAAAAACATTTGTCTTATTAATAGCTCTTACTCTCCAAATGTTTTTTAAGGGCAGTTTCTGTTTGGCTGGGCTACAGCTCCATTAATCTCTACATTCATATTATATTCAAATTCCTTACCATGATAATATTCTCCTACCACTCCCCTTTCTTCTCCCTGAGATCCACAGAATAACTTAGCAAGGATGGTGATTGGCAACTTTATAAATGATCTCAGGTTTTCAGGTATTCTTTACTAGAGTAATTGAGCTCTTATCTGAAGTTCATCAAATCTGAGTAGCTTGGCTCATCAAAAGAAGCCAAAAAATAATAATAAAAATAAAGAACAAATGCCTCCAATTCTCCAGTTTACCATTTTACAAGGATTAATGACATATTTAAAATTTCAGTTTTCCAAAGAAGCTCGTTCATTGTTCCCCACCACAGTGCTGAGTTTGTACTTAAAGGTTTCAGCTTGTGCATTTCAAACTGTCAGGATGAAGAAATACCAATAAGTTTGTTAGGTTTAGATAATCGAAAAATTCCCTTTACTCAGCTTCTTAGTCTATATTTATCTGTCTGGCTGTGAAATGTATTCCAAGAATATTCATCTACCACCTAAATCTATTCACCAAGCATCAAGACTCATCAGTGAGATGGAATAATGCCATTTAATTAGTCTTTGATATACAGCTTAATTAGGTCTTAATAAGGGGTAGTGTATCCTAAAATCAATTATCTTGCTCTTTTTAATAAGAGCAACTAATTAGTAGGAAAATCACTACAGTTCTCTTTTTATCCTGAAGCTTTTCATGGTGCTAGAAAGAAGGTTATGAAGAAGAAAAAAAATATTTATCTCCCAAAATATTTGGAAGAAATGTCATATTGAACTTAAAAGAATATACTCAAAATAGTTGCAATAGGTTAGAAATATTTTACAGAAAATGCAATGCTTCCAATTCAGTCTCTTTGCATGTTTCCTAATTTTTCAGTTCATGCAGTAAAAAGTCAAGTGCTTTTCTGTGCGTGTGCCTAGCTCTTTCCTTTGCATTGTTGACAAGTGTCCAAGGCATAGGTCCATTGCAACTGTCTGAAGTTGTCCGGGTGTCACACTGGGGAGTCATCTTCATTAGCTGGTGCCTCTTTTGCTCTAGCCCAGGAAGTGGCCCCATGAGTTACTACGTGACTGGCTCTGTGTTGCAAGTCCTAGGGGGTTTTATGTTTATATTTTGTTTGCTTTCCCCAACACAGTAGATTCTAATTCGCTGTGCAAAATGATTGCCTTTTCATGATATTCATAAATTAACTCGACAGAATTATTCAACTCCTACCATGAACTGGGTTGTGCTCAAGCCACTGCATTTTTTAAAAAATATATTTTATTGATTTTTCACAGAGAGGAAGGGAGAGAGATAGAGAGTTAGAAACATCAATGAGAGAGAAACATCGATCAGCTGCCTCCTGCACACCTCCTACTGGGGATATGCCCTTGACCGGAATCGAACCTGGGACCTTTCAGTCCGCAGGCCGATGCTCTATCCACTGAGCCAAACCAGTTTCGGCAAGCCACTACATTTTGGATATGAATAAAATAGGCATGATCCTTACTGTCATTGAGCTCACATTTTAATGAAATGAGATAAGAAATGAACACAAAAATAAGTATGGACATTTCAGAGGATGGTAGAGGCTCTAAATTCAGTCAAGTATGGTATTGTGGTAAAGAGTGGCAGGGCAGATGATGTACTTCAGCTGGGACAGTCAAAGGAAGAGTCTCTGAGAAGATGCATTTAAATGAAATAAGAAGTTCGGAGACAGAGTCAGTTAGGAGAAGTTCTGAAATAAAGGCCCAAGTCAGAGAAAATCGTGATGAATATGGAGAATGGCAGTGCTTTTGGATGCCAATAATGGAGAGGAGGAGGGGTAAGAAACGAGATCATGTACGGTCTAGAGATCAGGTCAGGCTGAGCTGAGTAGACTATGACAAAGAATTAGATGTTATCCCAAGTACAATAGGATGTGTTTATTTGAGGAATGGTGTGTTTGCTCTAACTTACAGATACTAAAAAATCAATATAAATATTGATTAGAGAATGTGCATGGTAGGTTTATAGGTTTTTATAGTACAATTGTTTCAATATCTCTGTATGTTTGAAACTTTTCATAATAAAAGGCTGGAAAGAATCAAAGTGGTGGTAGTCAAGGAAGAAGTAGAAGCACAGCTTGGTCTAAGCATTATATTTGCTTAAGTTAGGATCTGATTGGGAAAAATGGAGAAAGATTCCTCCTCCACCAAGTTAGGAGACATAGTGATGGTATTGAAAATTAAAGTCAGATCATGATGCTCCTATGGGGGGGTGGGGGCGGGGAGGGTTTTATAATGATAATTTCATTGCACTTAGAATAAAAACAAAGTTCCTTCCATGGTGTAGGATAACCCAGCAGAAGAGAAATTCATTGACACTTAGAAATGCCTGCCTTGTCCAGTTTGTCAAGAGTTGGAGGAGTGCTGCATGGGGAGCAGACTGAGCCTGTGGAGTGTACTCTGAATTCTGCTCCATTACTTATGAAATGAAGCAGTAAAAAGGAAGGAATTCTTACCATTTGCAGCAGCATGGATGAAACTGGAGAGCATTACACTAAGCGAAATAAGCCAGTCAGAGAAAGATAAGTATCACATGATCTCACTCATTTGTGGATTATGACCTCACTCATTTGTGGAATATAATGAACAACATAAACTGATGAACAAAAATAGATCTAGAGACAGAAGCATCGATCACACCGTCAAACCTCAGAGGGAAGGTAGAGGAGGGTGGGGGTAAGGGGAGAGATCAACCAAAGGACTTGTATGCATGCATATAAGCCTAACCAATGGACACAGACACCAGGGGGGTGAGGGCATGAGTAGGGAGGTGGGGGGGGCATTGTGGGGATAAGGACACATATGTAATACCTTAATCTATAAAGAAAAAAAAAGAAATGAAGCAGTGATACTGTCTGCCCAGGTGTATGTGACTGGTTTGAATTGAGGCATGCTTATGGATACAATAAAGAACATGGACACCAGGTTCAGCCTTAGTCTAATTCCCTTTGGAAAAGTCAGTCACCTCAACAGGCAGTCAGCTTCCAGTGAAGTTGTTCACAGAATCCATTAATACAAGCTGCTTGCTGCTGACTGCTTCCTGGGAACACATGCTTCATGGAGGGAACAACAAGTGAAGGACCTTTTTGAAGAGCCTAGAGAGCAAGCTCAAGAAAGAATAGGTCTCAGAATTTCTGCTTGGCCCCCAATACAGTCATGTACAATTGATACTTAAATGAAAACAACTCTATGGCGATGAGGGCGCCTGTATCAGAGAGAGCAAACACATTAAAATGTTTCAGTGGTACTTAAGGCAGTAAGCATCCTCTCACTCTTGCTTGCTTCAGCAGTATCCAATCCAAAGATGCACTAATACCCACACAACGTGGGTGTATGTACCCTTTGAGAAGTTTTTAGTGAACTAAGTTTTTCAATAAAGTTAACCTATATTTTTACCTTAATGATTTCTGTTACAGAATTCATTAGGTCTTACCTGGGAGATTTAAGAAAGCAAAAAAGCTGGAAAGAATCATGTTAGCTGGAAAGAATCATGTTATGCCATAAAGGAGTCTTAGTTGGTTACCTGGAGTTCAAGAGGCTATAATCATGATGCACAGGTGTATCCCTGCTTCAGCCCCCACCCCCCTCCTGCCACACACACACACACTTAACACTGCGTCTTTTTGCTTGGCCTCCCATAGCAGTCGTTGAGCTCAGTGAACTACTACTATTTAACAAGTCCAGCATTCTCTGTGTCTCTTTGTTTCTTCTGTTCTAAACATTAGTCATGTTTTGTTTTGTTTTGTTTGTTTGTTTTTTGAGAGAAAAGAATTGTTCTGAAAATCACTTTCCCTCTTGAGGCCCAGTAATTGGTTGCCTTCCTTTGACAGTTAATCCTGATTCAAATGTTGATCCTGGTAGTTAAGTTTTGGTCTAACACCCTTGGGAGTAGTAGCTTCTGAATGAGAAGAGCCTTAAAGCTGCTCAAAGACCACTTCAGAGGTGCCATAGAATAGCAGACTGGGGGGTGGGGTGGGGAAGGGACATTTGTAATACTTTCAACAATCAAGATGATTTTTAAAAAGGAGACTAGAAGACTAGAGGTTCTGGCTTCATTTAATCCAAGCACAATGGGATTTAGGGAGAGAAGATGAGTGTGGAGGAAAGGAGAGCCTATTGTTGAAAGAAATGGGAAAACTGCTGCAATTCCTTCTAAGAAAGAGATTGGATTGAACTTGGCATTGACACATTGAGAAGGAACTAGCTATCTAACCTAAGCAAGAGCAAAGGATTTAAGGAGGGTTCTTGATGAAGTTTCACAATTAGAAAATTATCAGAACAAGGTTTACAACTAACAAGCTTGTGCTTATTAGTATTCTGCCAATGCACACACACAAGTCACACTCAAGTTTAGGGCCTCAATACAGAGCTCAGCTCCCTACAGGATTGACTGGTGGAAGGACAGATGGATTGATAAGTATGCAGGTGAAGGGAAGCCCTCATAATTAATGAGTGAACACAACTTCTGACCTTAAAATATCATTACTGGTACATTTGAGAGATGAGAGTGAGAATTCCACTTCATTATTGTAGCCAGATGCAGGAAACAAAGATTTATGCCAAAAGTCTCCAAGCTCATCTCTTCCCAGGCAATTGGTGAAATGTCACGTTTGCTGTATCCAGAGTAAGCCAAGGAACTGCTAATACTGGAAGCTCTGAATAATCATCACATAGCAACTGCCTGGAGAAACCTGGCTCCAGTTTTAGAGGACTTCCGTTGACTGAGGCCTTAATTGTTGGCTCTGGCTTACTGCTGCCTGCAGTCTCAACTCCCACCCTCTACTGAGCCTCACTATTGCCTTTTCCACACCAGTTAACACGTTATTTTAAGATTTTATACTCATTGCTTTTATTTTGGATTGTTGTTATGTTTGCATTTCTTCAATAATAGCTGATAGAAGATACAGTTAAATATAAAGAGTTGGCTGTAATATTTCAGATTTAAGCTCCTTCATTTTTCTTGTTCTGTGACCCTGAGTGAGGAAGTTAAGTTCTCTGAGCCTCACAGATTATAGTGAGGAATGAGAAGACCCTTATGGAAACTGTTAGAATAATGTTTGGTGATAGTAAACCCTCAAGTAGCTATTGTTATTATTTTAAAGTTTTAAAGTATATTTATCCCTCTCTTTTGCATTATTATATTCTATAACTGAGCATAATGTTTCAGCTCTTTTTTGTATTTCCCATAGAAAGCATTTTTTTCTTTTTCCTGTTATATTCTTTATAAAATATATCCTTTGATACATTTTTTCAATATCCACACATAAATTTTGAAAGTTAAAACAGTGCTCTCTCACTATAACGTTCTCTTCCTACCCCCACACAGTTGTTAAACCAAACATATTAGTATTGCTTCCCTACAAATCAATGAATTAACACAACTCGAAAGCTTTCAAGTCAAACTAACTCTGCCATAAGACCAATCACTGAATGGTCTTAGGTATCTGATTAGCCTCTGTGGATTCTCAAATAACACAATCTGATACAAGAATAAAATAGATAATTGATTTGCAATGATGATGGGAAGCACAAGAATGCCTTTGGCATTGTTTTTTTTTATTTCTATGCAGAGATCTATGAAGAACAGAAGAAAAGAGAAGCCTGTTTATATGGCTCACTTCTGTACAGCTCATGCAACCATTTATGGCTTCTTTTGCTATTCTCTTTAATTGATTCCTTATTCAGCAAATAGAAGTAAGATACACTTAACCTTGTGAATAGTTCTTTAGGGGGGTACATATTCAGATTTGATTGGGTCTCAATTGGGTCACTTTCATTGACCTGAAGGTCATAAAAAGAGCATGCTGGCTGCTTCTGGGTAAGTGATATTGAATTAAATCTCTTCAGAGACTAGTTTAAAGCCTGGAAAAGTCTTCTGGCTTAAACAGCGCAAGATAATTGGAGTGTCTTGTGGCATCGAGTGTTTGAGTGCAAATTAATATTTCGGTGTGATTGCTTGCTGTATGTTTTAAAGAACTCCCATTGAAAGTGAGTTTAGTTTACACACAAGCCTCACAGTTATCTATTGAGAACAGTTGCAAGTAGCAGTTACAACACTAATTACTGGACAATCATTCTTTTAGGATATGAAGTTCAGGTCATGTTCCCATAGCACCTTAAACAAGTATCTACATGAGTCAGGGTGTTTCAAAAGTTAAATGCCTTCTGAAGACATAAATTTAATTGAAATTCCACAAAGCCGTATTTCTGTTGTGTGTGTTTTCTTGTTTTGAGATAATGATTCCCTTCTCTCTTGTTAAAGAATGAATAGCGAAATTTGGGATTTGGAGGACAGATAAAATAAGGACAAGAGGGATCCTTGTGAAGTCTTGGCATATAGATGTCTGTGAAACGACCCCCACATAGAATGGCCTTCTTGAAGTTTTTAGCCCCATGCAGCCACCCCCCCTTGGCTTTTCTGCACTCTGATTCTCCTAACTAGATGAATGATTTTAATTTATTAAAATAGATAGCTTTCCTGCTCATTTCTCAACGTATATTTTAACTTTAAAGCATTTTTATTCCTCAAGGTAACACTCTAGACACACAACACTCAGAAAGGACCATCTCTAAATCCATTTATTTTCTCATATCCCAGATTAAAGCCTCTAGAGACTTTGTTTTTAATGGGTTTAGAGGTGGGACAGTTGGTGCTCAAGCGTGTTTTATTCATTAGATACCGGTTGGGTAAGGCCTATGAACTTATCAAGGAACTTAAAAAATGCTTGAAACATGAAAAAAAAGTATTATTTCAAGTATGTAAAAAGGACCCTGAATTTGAAATCAATGCATGTTTAATTCAATGCCCATTACATAGTATAGCAATTCTATTAACTGTTAAGTGTCATAACATTGGAAAATAACTTGCAGATTCAGTGCCCTTTTTTTCTTTAATTCTTTATTGTTTAAAGTATTGCATATGTCTCCTTTTTCCCTCATTGAGCTCTCCCTGGCACTCCCACCCACCATGCCCTCACCCCCCCAGTGTCTGTGTCCATTGGTTATGCTTATATGCACACATACAAGTCCTTTGGTTGATCTCTTACCCTCACTCCTCAGCCTCCCCTGCCTCCCCTCTGAGGTTAGACTGACTGTTCTATGCTTCTGTGTCTCTGGATCTATTTTTGTTCATCCGTTTATGTTGTTCATTATATTCCACAAATGAGTGAGATCGTGCCCTTTGTTTTTTCATAAGAATTCCTATGAATGTGCAATGCCTGTTAACGAGGCACTGCCTTCATAAGTGAAGTGAGTGACATATAGCCATATAATTTCTAATACAAAGTTACAAATGATCATTCTTCACAAATTTAAACTCATTTTAATGTCAAACATGGATGCCTGTTCATATTTTCAATATGATGTGAGGTATTGCCTCAGAAAATAAGTACCTTGAACATCTCAGAAACACAGAAGTGGTCCTCTTGACCCTGAGCAAATGGAGATGTTTTCTACTTACCTTTTATCATAAAATGCATTAAGAATAGAAAGCAGGATCTTGAAGAAATATTTGCATACTTATGCTCATAGAAGCATTATTTATATTAGGCAAGAGGTACAAGCAATGGAATGTTTATTGATGGATGAATGGATAAACAAATTATGGCATATACATGAAATGGAATATTATTCAGCCTTTAAAAGAAGGAAATCCTGACACCTGCTACAACATGGGTGACACTCCAGTACATTTTGCTAGGTGAAATGAGCCAGCCACAAAAGGACAAATTTTATGTAATTCCATTTCTGTGAGGTATCTAAAGTATTCAAATTCATAGGGACAGAAAGTAACATTATGGTTCCTAAGACAGGGGGAGCAGGACATGGGGAGTTACCAAGCATCAGTTCTGTGAGATGAAGAAGGTGTGGAGATCTGTTGCACAACAGAGTGAATGTGCTTAACACTGTTGCACTGCATACTTACAAAAAGTTAAGATGGTAGGTTTTATATTATATGGTTTTTACCATAATTTAAAAAATCGTATTATAATAAGTTACTGACTCCTTGCTTTATTCCTGGGAGTGTGCTGTATAGAGAAATACTTTGATAAGCACAAAAGTTCTCTTACTCATATCACTTTTTCTGACATAGTGTAAGAGAAAACCATAAGGAAGACTAATTTATTATTTCTCAAACTTGAATAATTTAAACCCATTTTAAATTAAATATAAAGTATATAATTCCACTTATATTGAAAAAATCACTGAAAGGTAGGACATAAGTTAATTTTGTTATAAGGTTAATAACATATGTACATAAGTAAAACCTGAATGAACAAATGGCATTTACCTTTTGGACAATTATACAGCAAACAAAAATTATAAATGACACTATTCCTTCGCCTTTATTTCCTTTAAATATGTGATTTTTTTGTATGGCAATGTAGGTACATTTGCCATTCCTTTACTTGGGAGAAATCATTTTCACATTGCTCCATTTTTACATGGTCTGCCTTACGTTCTTTTCTTGTTAGTGCAGCACAATAAAAATAGTATGAGATCTCCAACATCATGAAAAAGTATATGCAAACGTCAGCATTTACATAGTGCCACAGTACTTAGTATAAATGCTTTAACCTGATGATTTGGAAATGCTTATGTTTTAGGTTATTAATGAGAGAAGAAGCCCATTTCAATGATAGACAAATACTCATTTATATAATTCAAAATTGTAAAATGGATGACCATGTCTGAGCTATTTGAAATTCACCCCATTATATCTATGTTTTGTCTGTTTTCCAGTTTAAGCCTAAATTGCTCACTGGACATAACTGATAGTTTGAACCAATTAATTATAATTGATAAAGTGTATGGTTCAGAAAAGAGAAAAGGTAGACATACTTTGCATAAGGATAGTGGCCACAAAATATTTGAACACAAAGGAGATTTAGATCAGAGGTTTCTTGGAGACCAGCTAAAGAAACCAAAGTGTTGTGGTAACTGGAGCAATTGAGATTAGGTAAACTAATTCCATGGTTCTCTCTTTTTTTTTTTTTTTGAAATGGTCTATTATTGCTTTGGTTCAGTTTCAAAGAAAGCATTGTATTGTATTGATATTGGCAGGGAAAACAAATGGTTGGGAATTGTAATTAGATTGTGGGGAAGAAATTATGATGATACATCTTCTCTTATTCAGTACTAGAGGCCCAGTGCACGAAACTTGTGCACTCAGGGAGATGGTCCCTCAGCCCAGCCTGCACCCTTTTGCAGTCTGGGACCCCTCAGGGGATGACCAACTGCTGGCTTAGGCCCAAAATCCCCAGGGATCTGGCCCAAGGCAGCAGTCAGACATCCCTCTCACAGTCCGGGGCTCTCGCAGTCTGGGACCCCTCGCTCTTTACCACTTGCCTGCAGCAGAGGCAGGAGAGGCTCCCGCCACCACCACTGTGCTTGCCAGCCGTGAGTTTGGCTTCTGGCTGAGCGGTGCTTCTCCCCCCCCCCCCCCGTGGGAGCACACTGACCACCAGGGGGCAGCTCCTGCATTGAGTGGCTGCCCCTTGATGGTCAGTGCGTGTCATAGGGACCTGTTGTTCTGCTGTTTGGTCGATTTGCATATTAGCCTTTTATTATATAGGATATTCAATTTCTGGCTTTGATGCTTCTTTCATCATTCTTGGATTATCAATTTTTTTTTCTTAGCTCCCTCTTCTTTTATAAAAACTATAGAGGTAAGTGAACTCTCAAAAATGGTCTGTATGCTCATGAACTTACTTTGTTCTAAAATAAAAGGTCCTAAGTTAAAATTGGGACACGAATTGCTCCACAATCAGAAACTCATTCCCAAAGTAATACTGAAATCATTGGTGACCTCCTAAAGAGAGGGTATAGTATGAAACATGGACATAATTGTTTTTTCTTGGGAGAAAGTTTTAGCAGAGACTCCTGTACATTCATTATTCTAGAAATCTATAGCCTGTCTCTCTCTCTCTCTCTCTCTCTCTCTCTCTCTCTCTCTCTCTTTCTCTCTCTCTCTCCCTCTCTCTCTCTCTCTCCCTGACACACTGTTTTATTGGATGTCAAGCATTTTGAATTTTATTATATTGAAAGCTGGATATTTTTGTCTTCCTATAAAAATTCTTGAGGTTTATTATGAGATGTAATAATAAAGGAGAGAGGGATAGAAGCATCAATTTTGAGCGAGAATCATTGATTGGCTGCCTCCTGCATGTCCCCTGCCAGGGATCAAACCTGCTACCATGTGCTCTGACTGGGAATCTAACTATGACCTCCTGGTTCATGGGTTGGCACTCAATCACTGATTGTCCACACCAGCTGGGCAATCCTTTCAAGTCTTGTTTTTGAGATTTGTTGAGCAGACTAACAAGGCTATATTCTTGTTAGTCTAGGGTTAATTATTCTCCATTATATGGTAGAAGCAAACTCTTCGGAGTACGCTACCTAATTCCTTCTGAATTTTGAGGGTCTCCAGTTTGCCTGGGAACAGATATTTTTCTGTGCCTGTCTGAACACTAAGTATTTTTTTCCCCTCATCATTTTAGGGCCACTGCTTGTTTTCTTGCATGCACACACAGATCACCACCCTGCCAAATATGGAGAGATACTTGCTATAGACTCATGGAGTTCTCTGTGTGTTCTTTCCTCCATAAAACTCTGGCTTGCAAACTCTGTCTTTCTTAATCTTCCTATCCTCTTGGCACAATCTCCTCAAATCAAGCATTCTGCAAGGCTCGGCCCCATTTCCCTCTTCCTGTGCTACAGTGTGGAAACGTTCTCAGAGCAGTAAACTGGGGAGATTGTCAGGCTCAGCTTGGGCTCAGGAAGCATTGCCGTTCATTACTGATATCCAGTGTCTTGAAAAGCATCATTTCATATATGTCCATTTTTGGATGTTTCTAGATAGAAGTTATTCTGGTTTCGTTACTTCATCTTGGCTTGAAGCAGATATTCCCTAAGGGTAATTTTAAAATACTAAAACATGTTTACTCTCAGGGCGTAACTAGGATGTAATTTCATGTTTGATATTCCTAGGAGGACAAAGAATATTTCCTTGTCAGGTTGTCAGGAAAAGTATTCTTGCAGAAGGAGATCTTATAGTTTTGATAAACTCTGGAGAAGATAGCGATAGTAAAATATTTAGTGACTTGTATGAGATTGCTTCTTACCAAGAACAGCACACATTCTTGGAATCTTAGCCAAGATTTAGTGTTGTCGTGCATGGTGCCCTGCTGATTGCTGGAATTAGCTGAATTGTCTTCTAACCTATCTTGTGATTGGTTCAACGTAAGGAGTGTTTGTTTTGGATTCACACTGCTCTACTAGGTGTTGGCAGAATACTGAAAGAATGGATACATAATCTCTTGATTTCAGAAGGTGAAAGTCTGGTGGACAATAGAATACCTTTCCCTAAAAAATAGTATAAAATTAAGAAAAAGTTTCTTCAGAAACTTCATTTTTAAAATGTTAACAAATACTTTACTTTTATTAATGTCTTACTTTGAATGTATTAATTAAAGTGGTAGGACTTAGGGTGATATTAATTACAGTCTTAAATATATACATATAATATCTGGCTTATTGTTAAGAAGGCAAAGATATAAGTGATAACTTTTAGAATATAAATACCTCCACCTATTTATTCCCACCTTACCACATAGCACTGTATTGTCTAGATAACCCATAATTTATTTCACAATATTCATTTTTAACATTTATATACATCTCATTTTTCTCTTCTATAGTTAATGCTTTGACACACATTCTTATTTATATGCATTTACAAAATTGTATGAATATTTCCATGAATTAGACTTTTAGGCGACATAGAATTACATAATTTTACTATGATCATAACTGCCACATTGCCTTCCCTAATTAATTGTTCTTGGTTTATAATATATGTAAAAATTAGTAATAATAATAATGCTTGCCCCTTGGATCTGTAAGGTCTGGTATAAAAAAAATCACTTGAGATATAATCAAACTGTAAAACATAATCTATACATTTTTTTAGTTGTTTATATAAATAATAATTATGTAATGATAAGGTGTCAATTACTAATTTAGAACTACTCAACTAAGTTGATAGTCTAAATAATATCTATCCATTATGAATCCATAATTATATGTAATTAGCCTATTACAAAATAGATGTCGAATCTTCTGTGTCAATGTCTTAAGAGACCAAATGAGAATATTTACCTTCAGAAATAGATTTGTGTGTCAATGATGTATAGTAAATACTTCATTACTTTCAATTTTGTAGTATGAACTAACATCATAGGCAATTCTCTCCACTTTGAGAGTTCTGGCATATAAGTAGGTGGATTTTTCATGCAACCCTTTCCATGTCTTTATTTGCATCTGTTACTCTGATTGATAATCATAAGAACAGCAAATGAAGAGAGAAGAACATAGACCTACTTTCTCTCTTTCAGAGTATTACCAACAGTAATCCTATATAATAAAAGCCCAGCAACCGAACGGCGGAATGACTAGAACGACTGCTCGACCAGTCGCTATGACATGCCCTGGCCACAAGGGGTCAGACACTCAATGCAGGAGCTGCCCTCTGGTGGTGCTCCCACACAGAGCAGCCACTCAGAGGGCAGGTCCATAGCCTCTCAGCTGACCAGGATGAGCAGCGCTCCCACAGCTGGCCAATCCCTGAAGGCCATGCCCCCCACCAGTGCACGAATCCTGTGCACTGGGCCTCTAGTAAAGTTAATAATTGGAGGAAGGTAGGGTTGTTGCAATTTATTGGGCATGTTGCAACAATGCTTCCTCTGGGCACAAAATAAAATAAACCAACAGCCTGCATTTTAAAAACATTGAGTTTTCCTAGTAATGTTTTATGTGGGTAAATAGATCATATCCTCATAATGAGGATATATTAAACTTTTGCTCTGCTGCCTGATGTACACCCATTGTCAGCCCATATATATCTCCATCTAACTCTATCTATCTATCTATCTATCTATCTATCTTAGCATTTCCACGTGCTACTTATTAGGAAACAAGTTATGAAATCATCAGAAAGATCTTTGGTTTGGAAGCTGATGCGATATACATAACGCTTTGGGCTGCAGAATTAGCATGAAAAATTTAGGATGCTTATACACTATAGTAGAAGCCAGTGCATGGATTCATGCACTTGTGGGGTCCCCCAGCCTGGCCTGTGGGGATTGGGCCAAAAATGGCTCTCCAACATCCCCTGAAAGGTCCTGGATTGCGAGAGGGTGGTTCTTGGGTGACACACACTGGAATCAGACTCCCTCCTCTCTGGTTCCAGGTGTGTCACCCAAGAACTGCAGCTGCCAAGTCACCACAGCTAAGCAGCTCCTGCATTGAGTGTCTGCCCCCTGGTGGTCATTGCACATCATAGCTACTGGTCGGATGGTCGACCGGTCAAATGGTCGCTTGGGCTTTTATATATATAGATTTTAGCATTTCTATGTGCTACTTGTTAGGAAACAAGTTATGAAATCATCGAAAAGATCTTTGGTTTGGAAGCTGATGAGACATACATAAAGCTTTGGGCTGCTGAATTAGCATGGAAAATTTAGGGCGCTTATACTCTGTATGATAAAATCTCTCCTGAGGATTTTGTTACACCAGACTGCCTTAATAGAAGGTTGCCTAAAATGTTCAGTGACTGTTTTTCATTACGTTATACACCTGTTGCTGTCTGCCAGTGCCCTGTCTGCATTTCAGTAGTAAGAATTTCATTGAAACTGAATCTCCATCAGGAAATATTGTGAAACTGTTTTTGAGTACAAAATCAGAGTGGTTGTCAGTGTGTCCTTATTTCCTGAGTTTTCAATTATAATGAAGATCTTTAACTGAAAACTAAACAAAAAATGGATAATAATTAGTATCTCCTTTTAAAATGAAGGCACATGCATTACTTGGAAGGAAACTAGATATCCCATTTATTAGTGCAAGAAATTTTCTGAAACTCAATTTTGTAGACATGTTCTAGTCATCACAGGGAAAATATGATGACAGTAGGTTCTTGAAGCAAAGATCAGTCACATGTATTCGGCTGGATTTGTTGATTTTTACATTGATATCTATACAGGGTACCAGGTAGCCGACTTCTCTCACTTAATTCTATCAGGGGAAAAAAAAAGCCAATTCAGAAATTATCAAACATGCTCACACTTCCTGTACCAATTTATGCAATAAAATAATCTCTGTACTCAGTTTGAATAAACTTTACACAAGAAAAACTTTAACATACTTTATACCAACGAAGATACAGATACCATCAGGGAATGCCAGGAAATTGATAAACACCAGTAAATTTTATTAAATGGAAAGTTTAGAAGCAGGCTTGGGGGAGCTTATTCCAGTATGCAATATGAAACCAACCATTTATATTCAGTAATAATTAAGCAACCCTCCACTGAATCTTTTTTTCCCCATGTCTCTCTCTTGATTTCTGCATCTTAGTTTTTATGATGGTAGGCTATTTCCTGAATATATCTGTAGAAATATTTCAGACGGTAATGCATTTGGCTAGGAAGAAATCAGCAGAGAGATTCCATTGAACTGTCAGGCTACTGGGGCTGTGTTTTAAGTATTTTCTTTGGGGTAATTGAAAACACCACTTATTTTCTCATTAACGTTTCACTTAATGGAAAATTTTTATTAAATGTCAGACTTCCCATTTTCTGAGATGTATTTTTGGAAGTAAGTACTAGGAAAACATTCAGCTGCTTCCCTGACATTCGCTACTATATACTCTTTCAAGAAGCCTGGGCCATGGGGCGCAGGCACTGTATACTTTTTAAAATTTTATTTTTCAATTGCAGTTGACATACAGTATTATATTAGTTCTACAGAATGATGAGACATTACTTACGAAGTGATCACCCCAGTAAGTCTAGTACTTATCTAACACCAAATATAGTTACAATATCATTGCAATATTATTGATTGTATTCCATGTGCTGTACTTCACCTGACCATGACTGTTCTTATAGCTGAAAATTTGTACTTCTTAATCTCTATCATCTTTTTCATCCACCTTCACAAGCTATTTGGCAAACATCTATTTGTTCTCTGTACCCGTGATTTTGTTTCTATATTCTTTGTTCATCTATTTTGCATTTTAGATTCCACATGTAAGTGGAATAATGTGGTATTTGTCTTTCTCTTTCTGACTTATTTTGCTTAGAATAATACCCATTAGGTCCATTCTTGTTGTTGCAAATATCTGAGTGCCGTTCATTGTACATATGCACCACCTCTTCCTTATCCATTTGTCTATCAGTGGACATTGATGTGGCTTCCATATTTTGGCCATTGTTAATGACCCTGCAATGAACATAAATCTTTTTGAGTTAGTATTTTGGATTTCTTCAAATAAATACCCAGAAGTGGAACTGCTGGGTCATATGGTAGTTCTGGTTTTATTTTTTTGAGGAACCATCATACTGTTTTCCATAGTGACTGCACCAATTTGCATTCCCACCAACAGTGCACTAGAGTTCCCTTGTCTCCACATCCTCGCCAACACTTATTGTTTGTTGATTTATGATAGCCATTCTGACCAGTGTGATACCTCTTTTGGTTTTACTTTATGTTTCCTGATGTTTAGTGATAGTGATAATTTTCCATATGTCTATTGGCCATCTGTATATCCTTTTTGGAGAAGTGTCTATTCAGGCCTTCTGCCCATTTTTTGACCATATTGTTTGGGGGATTTTTGGTGGTAAGTCCTGTGAGTTACTTATATATTTTGTATATTAACCTCTCATCAGATGTATTACTGGCAAATAGTTTTTCTCATTCAGTAGGTTGTCTTTTTGTTTTGTTGATGGTTTCCTTTGTTGTGCAAAACCTTTTTAGTTTTGTATGTATTTTTTATTTTTTTCCCTTTCCCTTAGATATAAAAAAAATACTAAGAGGAATGTCAAAGAGTTTACTGTCTGTGTTTTCTTTTAGGAATTTTATGTTTTCAGCTGTTTAAGTCTTTAGTCCATTTTTAATTTATTTTTGTATATGCTGTAAGAAAGTATCCCAATTTTAATTTTTTGCATGTACATGTCCAGTCTTCTCAGTGCCATTTTTCAGAGACTGTCTTTATCTCATTGTATATTCTTGCCTCCTTTTTCACAAATTAATTTACCATGAAGGCATAGGTTTATTTCTGGGCTTTCTATTCCATTCCATTGGTATATGTGTCGGTTTTACGCCAGTGTCTTGCTGTTTGATTACTATAGCCTTGTAGTATAGTTTGCTATCAGATAATGTGATACCTCCGGCTTCATTCTGCTTTCTCAGGATTGCTTTGGCTACTTGGGATCTTTCGAGGTCTCATGTAAATTTTAGGATTATTTGAGCTTGTGTCCTGGTCTCCCATAGCCTATTGTCTTTCTTGGACACAATCCCTGCTAGTTTTCACAGCCAGCTCATCTGGTTCCTCCTCTTCCTATCAGTGGTGCCCCAGCTGGTGAGCCTGGGATGGGGCTGTCACCCCTCACTCCTCAGGGGGAACCTCTATAGCCCAGATACTCCTCCCAATTCTTAATCACTACACGGTGGAGGTGGGAGCTGCCCATTCCTCATCTTAGCCCGCCCCCCGCATCTCAATGAGGCTTCTTTAAATCCTTAGTTGTTGGATGTCAGTTTAGTTTGTCTTTAGATAGTTCTCAATGACAGTCGTTCTATAATTTAGTTGTAATTTTGATGTGAGCAGGGGAAGAGGCAAACACAGAGTTTAACTACTGGAAGTCACCTCAGGCATTTTATACTTGGCAAGTAAATACATTTCAGCCTATGAATTTAAAATAAGCTCACCAAAGTTATGGGCAATTTATTAGAGAAGTTGATGAAGAAAAAAAGTTATCAGAATTATTTTAAATCAGGAGACGTTATAAACAACTTTAAAAATATATGACAGTCTCTGTCAACAGCAAATCAGTGAGCAAATATCAAGAAGACAAAGATTATCACCACCCCCACCTTATGTAGATTTTAAGTGTCATGTTATCCTTTCTTTTCACAAACAACCTCAATTTAGATTTGGTGGTTTTCAGTTCCCTCTCTAAGACATTGAGAGGAAAATGGACAGAAACCAAGTAAAGTGCTGGGTTTTATGAATTTTCCTTTAGAAATAGAAGCACGTTTATAAATCTTAAGAAAGGGACGAAACGCTTGGTTTCACCTTTCAAGGAAACCTCACTTAGGCTAGGGGAAGACTGCTGATTGACTTTAAATTGATATTTGCCCATATAGTTGACACTACTTATGTTTCTATAAATTAATTATAAGATGGATTGCTGGGGTCAGACTTTAAGGGGTCTGCATGTCTATGTAAATGAGGGCTAATGAGGTAAAGTTAGATAAAACACAGAAACCAGGATTTTTTTTTAAAGCATTTTTTTGTTGTTACTGTCAGTTGCCTATACTTTTTTTTTTTAATCTGGAAAGATCTGTGTATATATTTTCCAAAGGGTCACTCTCCCTGTAGGAACATGAACTTCAGACACTTAGAGGACAGTCTTCATTGTGCCATTTTGATTTTCTATCCATGTGGGGTTTCATTTTCCAATTCTCATTTGTGATGGTACGTGAATATCCAAAATAATTTTGACCTACCAGGACATGTCTTTGCAGTAGACTGATGTTACCATGAATATAAAAGGACACGTTCCTGCAGGCAGTGGCGTTGTTTTTAAAATGCTAGAACTATTTATTTTCAATATAATTATGCAAAATAAATGAAAGAAATCTACCCTGCTGATATTTATGTAACAACTTCTGGAATAAATCTTCTGATTTACAAATATATTGGGACCATTAGCTAGAAGCCACACCACATCATTATTTCGCAGAACTTTAGGCAATTGTGATGACTTTTTTTAAAAAAAAAAAATCAGCATTATTTTGCAAAGTAAAATAAAACAGAAAAAGCCAATTGACTTTTTTCCCCCCAGCATTTTTGAAGAAGAAATAAAGCTGCTTAAAAATCAATGAAGGTTGCACTTTTAGAAATATTTTTAGAGGTGCTTTTTGAAACGACGATTCCTTTTCCACACTTTATCTCTTTTTTTTAGAGCCACTTAATATTCTTAAGCCATTTTTGACTTTCCTAGGAAACTGTAAAGAGTGGATTGAAATCCATAATTGTATTAAAGCTATGGGTCCCCGTCACAGTAGCCTTTCTATAGGCGCTGGCAAAAGCCTTGTCATAAGAATATAAAAGAAGAGAGAAACTGAGATTTTTTTTCTCTGCTTATTTTTAAGTAGTACCAACCCAGAAGAGGAAGGTGAAGGATTTGGGGAAAGATATTGATGGAAAGGATGGGTCCTGTCCAGAGAAAAATGGTCACTTGTCAGTTCTGTGCATCGTCACATACACAAACTGAAATACCCCATCTCTCCGTCCCTGGGGAGTGCCCATGCTGTCCTGGCTGCTGCAGGCATATCCAATGTCCTGTCCACTTCACACATAAGAGCCCTCTGCTATTTGCTATGCCTTTAGCATCTGAAGTCTATACCAGGTGGTTAGAATTTATTTGACCAACTAAGCCCTAGTGGGATTTTTTTAAAATGAATGGATGACATATTAGCGTTTTTATAAGAACTTTCTAGAAACAATGTCTTGACTAAAGGTACGACTCCAGGGATAACAATCTCAAATGCAACGTTATGAGCAAACACTCCGGTTACAGATGGTATTCATTAATACTTCAGTCTCACCCAGATGGCATATTCCATGGCCAGGGGCACGTAGCCCTGGAGATGAAAGGTCATATGAAGGTGTGAGGAGTATTCTTTTAAACAAAAGGTGTCTTTTTAACTTTTCTTCATATATAAATATATATATGTATATATATGTACATATATGTGCGTATATACTGTATATGTATGTACATATATGTCTATATGTGTCTATATGTGTGGGGGGGGGCCTATTTGTGCACGGGTGGGGTCTGGCTGCCCCGCCCCTATCAGGCACATTGGGCTGGGCCAGCCAGGGGGGAGGGGATGTGGGTGGTTGGCGGGCTGGCCCTGCCCCCTGGTTGAACTCCATTCAAACTCCTCGTGGAGGGGACAATTTGCATATTATGCTTATATTATATAGGATACACACACACACACACACACACACACACACACACATACATACACACACAATATCACCACAGTGTGCCTACAAATGGCCCAGAGAACTTGTTAAAACATGAATTCCTGAGAGATTTTAATTTGGTAGGCAGTCCAGCAGGGCCTGAGGATTCATAGACCTAACAAGTTCCCAGGTGATGCTGACGCTGAGCACATTTTGGTGCTGAGCACTGACCTAAGGGACTATACAAATCAGCAAGATAGAGAAGGCTTGTAGACAGTTTATAGGAATGAAGGCTCAAGTTCCTATAGGGTTTGGCTTTAGCTACAAAATACAGCCATGTTTCCCTCTATAAACCCAAGTGATTGTAGCATGAATCTCTGCTATTCTATGTTCTGGTAAAGACTCCCCACATTCCTACTTCCAGTCACAGCTACAACTAAATAAAACTTTGCTAGGACCTGTGTGCCCAAATACTCAGGAAAGTGTTCCTTGTAGCGGTCCCCTCAGCAGACTCATCTCACTGCTAGGCCACTGATGCTCTTGCTAAGAACTTGGCTTCTTTGGATCAGCTAGGTCCTTAAAGAGCCCTTCTGGCACCTCCCCTCTGGATCCCTGGGAGCTCCTATTGCTCTTTCCTATCTCCCTTTGCTCAGAGGAGGTGCTCAGGCCCTTTAAGTACAACATACAGCTCTCTGCCCACTCAGACTCCCTTGCTAGCTTGCATACGCATGACCAGTGTAGGGGCACAAAAAATAACTTTCCTCCCACATTCTAAATTCTTCTAGCGGGGCTGATGATCAAATTAACCTGAGAAAGATTACCAGAAGAAAATAAACAGAATTTATTATCAATGTATTACATTCAGGAATGTCATAAGACATGAGACCCAAATACACTTTGGGGGCCACTCCCATTTTTGTAAGGAAAAATAAAAGAAGAGAGAAACTGAGGTTGCTTTATTCTGATTTAAGAAGTCACATTCTAACCTGGCTGGGAGTTGCACATGGGACCTGGGAGCTCACCTGGAAATGCAGCCCATCCTCCCCACTAGGGAGCTGCCTATTATGGAAAGATTAACATCCTTGTTGAAGAAACCAGAGCCACCAGCCCTTTGAAGACCCCCAGCCCTTTGAACACCTCCAGCCTTTGCATACCCACAGGCCTTTGCAAATTTCCAGCCTACATAACCTGTTAACTTCCCATTTGGCATACCCTTTTGCCTACTTCCCAATGTAATCATTGTCCTTCTACCCAATATAAGCAGCTGGCTTATAGGGAGAGGCAGAGCAGATTTTTGTGGATGACCTGCTGCTCTCCCATACTGCTGGCAGTATTGGAACAAATGCTCATATATGACTCAACCCTATCTCTGCTTAATTGACAAGTAATGAAAGGCAGCACAGGCCCATTGATTATCCAGTTACAATAACTTATGCTCTTGGAAGAGACCTATGGGTCCTGTTAACACAGCTGTCCTACCTGAACCTTTTTCTCTTAAGATTTTTAAATTTTTTATGGAACCATTGAGAATATACAATGAAGAATCTGTTCTGTATTTGGAGGACAACTTTCATATTTCCTCCATTAAAATACCTACCTTCCTCTCTCCAGGACTGGTTCTTGGCCTCAATAAATAGTATAGGTTAAGCAGTTTTAGTCATATCTAAGGACAGTAGTTGCTGGAATATCACCATTAGAACTATTATATGTGCCTACTTCTCAGGATAGTGTCAGAATTACTGTAGAACTTTCAGTTGGCCATCCCTCGATTTGACTCCACTCTTTATAAGAAAGAAGAAAATAAACTTAGTTCATACCTTTGTCTCGCTGCCCATTGGAATTAACCCTTCTGAATGCTGTGACATATCCATCTATGCATCCATCTACTCTTAGAACAAACATTGACTATCTGCTGTCTTACCTAGCCAATTATCAGTGATATGTAAAACTCAGATGATATGTCACCCACATTTTTCATGCATCTCCTCTATATTCTCTCTTCCTGAAAGCTTCTTTATCTGAAACTTAGAATATCACCTTCTCTACCCTGTCCTCATCCAAATATAATTTTAAACTGTTTCTATTAAGGATGTCACCATTCTACTGGAAGAAGTGGCGTTGATTATTCCTAAGTACAATTCAACACATGAAGATAAAGCCTGTGTTCAAATAATAAAAAAAAAATAAGAAAACAGGATTCCTGTCTAAAAAAAAAAACCTCCCAAAATTATTTCTCTATATATACTTTTCTAGAATTCCTCCAAATGTCCAGGGAGGCAATCTGGGAACCTATTCCTAAACATGTTCAATGAGGTTTTTACGCAATTACTAATGTAGAGCAAGGCTTTAAAAAAAACAAAAAACAAAAACAAAACAAAAAAAACAACAAAAAAAAACAAAACAAAAAAAAAACACTGAAAGCTACATTCTGTGCTAACTGATTAAACTAGTTTTCTTTCACTTTGCATTTCTCTTCTACCAATGGCTATAGGAGAGAAAAATTTCATATAAAACAAACTCAATATACAAGTACTAATAGACTCAGTAGCATTTAGCATTGGCAAATTGCTGAAAATTTGTCAGGTAATGTGATTTTGTTTTCAATTTATGCCACTGAAAAGTAATGTTATGTCTAATGCCAAGGGGGGAAAAAAACTACACTCCATAAAACTATATTACTGTATATGGGTTTGGCATTTAAGAAGCAAATGAGAGCAATGAGAGCAAGTTGCCCTTTTCTATATTTCTTAAACAGTGTGTAAAGTTGTTAGATTATACTGTAACATTTTAAGAAATTCTTTGTACTATAAGAAAATTGCGATTCATATCAGACATAAAACGTGTGAGTTAGAACTCCAGTGGCCACATGAAAAGAAAGGATGCAGAGCTGAGTTCGGAGAACAAGGCCACCCAATGTTCAATAAATATGTCAACCTGGGATTTTAGTTTCTTGATAGAAAAAGGAAAAAATGGTTAAATGCCAGATGCATAAATGAAATTCTTAGTAATGCAGATTTAAATCAAGTACCTCCTTAGAGAAGTTCTGTATTCTTTTAAAATACTGTACATGCAGATTCTTTCGGTTAAAATATTAACCATTTTGTTTAAAATCTTATATGCTGCTTTGAGACATAGGAATGGGTAAATATGGGAACTCCATTATTTGGAGTAGCTTAAAGTTCTAGAGAAAATCTACATGTTACTATTCATTGTCATGTACTTTGTAAACTTGGATAGCTTTCTTATATTTTTGAATCTACTTAATTATTAGAGATATTGGGATAATAACATTCTTTTTATGTCTCTCATAATCTATATAAAGAGCCAGGGGCCGTCACATCCAAAACAACCAAACAGACGACCGAACAGGCTGAGTGGGGCGACCAGGCTGGCAGGGAGGTTAGTGAGGGACGACCAAACGACTGAGCAGCAGGCTGCATGGGGCGACCAGGCCGGCAAGGGGGTTAGTGAGGGACAACGGCACCAGGCTGCATGGGGCGACCAGGCCGGCAGGGTGGTTAGTGAGGGATGACCAAACGACTGAACAGCAGGCTGTGTGGGGCAACCAGGCCAGCAGGGAGGGCAGTGAGGGGCGACCAGGCCAGCAGGCAGAGCAGTTGGAGGCAACCAGGCTGGCAGGGGGGACAGTGAGGGGCAACCAGGCTGGCAGGGGGGGCAGTTAGGGGTGACTAGGCTGGCAGAGGGGGGCTGTTGGGGGTGACCAGGCTGGCAGGGGTGGCAGTAAGGGGCAACCTAGCTGGCAGGGGGGGCAGTTAGGAGTATTCAGGCAGGCAGGCAGGCAGGCAGGTGAGCAGTTAGGAGCCAGCAGTCCTGGATTGTGAGAGGGATGTCCCAGATTTGAGTGCAGGCTGGGCTGAGGGGACCCCACCCCCTGTGCATGAATTTCGTGCACCAGGCCTCTAGTGTTGTCATAAGGGTCATTTTAACAAATTAAAATGAGCATGCTTTTGAAATAAGTTATTGGAGTCATGAGTCTTTAAAATCCTGTTTGCTCATGTACATAGTTGTCTAGACTTAGGGCTCAAGGATGACCTTTGACACTAGGTGCCTGACTTTATTTGTTTAAAGTGCAACAGGTAATGAAATGAAAGTCAGACCACTTGGATTCTAACTGCAGCTCATTTGTCCTAAGTTCAGGGTGCCAGAATGGCCTGGTGGAAATAGAAAACAACTCTGATGAAATGCTAAGGACTGTGTGGTTGGACTCAAATCCTCAGGCAAATTTTGAGTGGCCAGTCCTGTGTTCACTCAATAAAGCTTTCTTCAAGACTTATCCAATTTGAAGATGACTTTTTAGTAGTTTCTACCAAACAGCTGGTGGAAGTGTTGACCTTATCCTATTGAAAAAAAATTACAGTCAGCCCACATAAGCTCATGAAAAATGAGTCAACATGATGTTCATGCACTTAGAGATACCACCCTGCATTATCTCAGCTAAGATTTCCAACCATCCTTTCCTTTCCCATTATCAGGCTGCTTATTATCAAACTGGATATGATATTTCTTTTGATCTTTTGCTTTGCTTTGCCTTCTGATGTGGTGTAGTCTTTCCTCAGGCAGTTTTTTCAATGATTGATTTCCACATCTCAAAATGTTAACTTTCCAAACTGACTTCAGTATTTTCTAAGCTCTTTCTAAAAGAACCTTCTCTTGAATGTAACAAGGTTGTGAATAACTTTCATAGTTTGAAAGGTATGATTTCCTATTCAGCCCTTCTCCTAATTTTTTCCATAGTAATTATCACTCAGGTTCACATTCTCCTTTTTTTTTTTTACCAATACTTTTTTGGTGAATATTTTATTAAATAAAAATAAACTGTTGGTGTGTCTGTTTCTTTAGATGTCCAATGTGCTTTTCTGTGTTGTCCATTTTAGTTTATATAAATTCCCTGTATTTTACTATATTTCGATCAACTCATAATCTACATATGTAAAACACTAATATGCAAATAGACTGAACGATGGAACAACCCAACAGCCGAACAACCAGTTGCTATGATGTATGCTGACCACCAGGGGGTGTGCATGGAACATGGCAGGCGTCTGCAGCAGGTGACAGATCGCAGAACATGGCAGGCATCAGCCGCGGTGGGAGGGTGGAGCAGGTGAGCGGGGGCACCAGACCAAGGCGGGGTGCTGGTCACTGTCACTGGGGTGAGCCTCTGGTGGTTACTGAAAATTCTTTGCTCCCGTAAGCTGCGGTCCCGCCTGGTGCTCACACCCACTTCCAGCACCCGGTGCCAGCCCCGATTGCTCGGCACCGTCAGTGGGTGCCGGCCCTGATTGCCCCGAGGGCTTCTCCACCTCCCCCTGCTCCTGAGCAGTGATCAGGGCAGCAGCCACCGCTCACACCCACTGATAGGGCCAGTCCCACTTGCACCCACTGCTGGTGCTGGCCCCAATCACTCTGCCCCGTCAGTGGGTGCGAGTGGGGCTGGAGTCGTCAGCACGTGGGAGTGGTGGTGACAGGAGTGGGGCTGCCGGCAGACAGGGGACCAGGGGGCTGTGGCAGGAGGGGCTGGGTGGGGGCATGGAGGATGGGCCGAGACCTGCTTCTGTGTCCACTGCAGCCTTGCGGCCCACAGTTCCTTTCAAGGTGCATGAATTCATGCACTGGGCCCCTAATATAGTTATAAAAACATGGGAATTTAAAGTTTAGTCATATGTTCAAGGGTAGCTTAGAGTGCTCCATGCCCAGTTTTAGCAACAATTCATTGTATTTTATGGTGTTTTTATTTTTAAATGTCTTTATTGATTTTAGAGAGAGAGGAAGGGAGAGGGAGAGGGAGAAACATCAATGAGAAAGAGACATCGATCAGCTTCCTTCTACATATCCCCTACTGGGGATCAAGCCCACAACCCAGGCATGTGCCCCGATCAGGGATCAGGACTAGAACCAGGGACCTCTTGGTTCATGGGATGGTGCTCAACTTCTGAGCCACACCGGCTGGGTTGTATTTTATGTTTTTTGTTTGTTTTGTATTTTATGTTTTAAATGTCCAGTGTATACTAGAAGCATCAGGTATTACCAGTGAAAGTTTAATCCAAATTTCTACTTGTCTCAAGTTGTGATGCTCAATAATATTTTAGCTATCTATATTTGTAGAACTTTATTGTCTTTAGCAACTGATTACTTTGATTCTGCTTATTGAACATATTTTAAAATATCTCTAAACTGTTTAAGCAGGCTTGATATTGTTTCCAATTTAGTAGTATTCTTTGTGTCAGCATCTGATAACAACTTAACTTCAGAAAGCAGATAAATAATTGAGAAAGGTGCCCTCCTCCAGTAGTTTCCTCTCTCAGCAAGCTTGATTTTTCCTCCCTGGTTCTTTCAGCCTTCTGCTGGACTTTTAACCTTTTCACAGTCTTTTCTGCAATTTCTCTATTGCTCTTTGACCTACCACTTTAAGCCAGTACGTTTGTTTCCACGTGTTTCTTTTTGGTTGTCTGGGTGAGATGTTTATCTTCCCTTACTCAGCTTTTAAAAAATCTTTCTGAAGCTTTTCATTAGTCATTTGCTTTGTAGAGTTCAATCATTTGTTCTCATTTGTATGTTTCAACGTATAATGATGCATTGTTAACTAAATTCTTCACAATCACCCCAAGTCTTTTCATCTTCGCCCTGTTTTTGTAACCATTTGGGGGGGGTTGTACTTTTGTCATTTGCCTTTTCAGAATTTCATATTATCCTTTTGCCGTGTTTCAATTTCATGCTACACTGAAGTTGTGACTCTTCCCAAGTCCCTTTTCTTTTGTCATTATTTACTTTCCTTTATTCCTGTTCTATTTGCAGCTTTTCATCTTAGACCATTCCGAAATTACATGGACATTTTCCCCATTGTGCAAGTTTTTGTTACCTCTTTCACCTCCTTCTGTCTTCTTTGTGTGAATTCTACTGCTGCTTTACTTACTACAGTTATAATTCAGATTTTTTATGAAATTATACTTAATACTTACTAGTTATAACTTCACTTACTTGCACTTTAAATTCCCACGTATATACTAAAGGCAAATTTCATCTTCCTATATTTTTTCTATTATAATTTACCATTTCATACTTCTTTTATATTTTTTCTAAGACTGTTTTAAATAAAATTTACTGCCCTGAAAATTCCTATTTCCCTTCTATATCTTCTTATGTTTAACATGGAGCACTTAGCCCCTGGTCTTAATATCGCTTTGTATCTTTCTGCTTTTATTCCACCTACTGCTCTTTCAAGTGATATGTGATACTAACAAGAACAGACATATTTTAGGCTTGAATTGGTCTATACCTTTCACATCTGCACTATAGTACAATAAAGACAAATGAACTATTTACACGACAAATGTATTAAAAATGTTTCCATAAGATAACCCCTTCCATTATATGTTCCATTTTGTTTTACATGTATCTTCAGATCCCTTTCTCTATAACATGAATAATTCTACAGATGACTTAGCATTCCTGTAACAAACGAACATAGCAAACCTGTTAAGCAAGAAATAACATTTAAGCATCAATAGATATTTTCCTTCTTATAATTTTAAAAATTAATCTAATTCCCCCTGAATGTCTTAATAGAGAGGATTAAAACCTTGAGATGACAAAGTTGGTTTTCAAAACCACTTTATTGAGTGTGTATTTTATGTCGGGGCTACGGTGTCATTTATGGAAGAGGAATCAAAGTTGTAAGAAACTTGAGAATTTTGTGCCTTAGTTTCCTAAGTCTCAGCTGTGTGGATATTTTCTCCTTAAGTATGTTTTTTTTTTTTCTCCTAAGATGTGATTACTATCTTCAGTGTTGTTTTAATGCTCTTTTGCTTTCATTTATACTTTTGCCATCTAGCTAACCCAGAATAATGCATTGTTTGGTTTTGCTGGCTTTGATTAAAAAAAAAAAACACAAACAAACAAAAAAACGGTATTTTTCTATGACTTGCTTTTTTCTCAGAGTAGTATTATCGAAGATTGATTCATTTTCAGTTATATTACAATAGTTGGTTTGTCTTTACTACGGTATAGTATTTCATTGAATAGAAATATATATTATTCTGGATACTTTTCTGATTTCTTTCTTTAGGATACATTTCTAGAACTGAGATTGTTAGGTCAAAGATAGGTTTATTATAAAGATTTTTGATATGTGTTGAAAATTTGATATATGTTGAAAATTTGTGTTCTCCAGTTTACATTATTTACAGCTGCTTCTGAGAATCCCCATTTCTCTTTCATCTCATCAATCATGTGATTTTGCATTCATTCTAATTTTTTTTTCATGTTGGATTCCAAAGCCATTCCATTCAGCATTAGTTTATTGCAATGTAGATGATATTTCCCATAAGAAAATGGTGCATTTAGGCATTAAGATATGATGTTACGGTTGTTTGATGATGTTTGCCTCTAGGGAATGCTATTTGGAAATGACCAGAGAATCTACAGTACCTTGGCTAGCATCATCAAAAGGAGAATGTCAGTCCTTGGGCTTTTATTGGAAGGGAATTGTTTTTATAAATCTAGTTTTGAGAGACATCAATTTTGTTCAATTTTCAATCTGTGCATATAAAACTCAATTGCAATGTGTGATTGGCATCTATTTTCTGGATAGATCTGCCTTCTGCTTCCCCCTATCACACTTTGACCCTTGTTAAATAAATGGCATCTTTCCAGAGGAAATGATTAAATCAAAAGGCTGCAATGCAATCAGTATTATTCGAAATAAAAGCTTAGCATTTTTGTTAGAGCTGGGAGGGAGGGGAAAGATGTTGATGATGAATTAATGTTTTCAGGGTATTTTTTTCTCAAACTTTGTTGATGTTTTTTCAAACATCCTATCTAATAAAGAGGGAATATGCTAATTGACCCTCATGCCATCACAAAGATGGCAGTGCCCACAGCCAACAAGGAGGAAATATCCTAATTGAATGCCACACCATCAAAGATGGTGGCGTCCAGTTCCCTCAGCCGCGTGACTGCCTCCCGAGCCCCCAGTCCCCTCAGCCCCCCAGCTGCCCTGGGCCAGCCCGAGGCACAGGCAAGCCTCGGATGGCGGCTTCCCAGAAGCCCAGGGCCAGCCCCAGGTTCAGGCAAAACTCAGATGTCAGCTGCCCAGCCGCCCAGGGCCACCCGAGGCTCAGGTAACCAGGGCCGCCTGAGGCTCAGGCAACCAGGGCCACCCGAGGCTTGCACTGCCGGCAGTGGCAGCAGCAGAGGTGTGATGGGGCATCGCCTTCCCCTGATCGCTGGGTTGCCTCCCACCCCTGAGGGCTCCCAGACTGTGAGAGGGGGCAGGCCGGGCTGAGGGACCCCACCTCCAGTGAATGAATTTTCATGCACCAGGCCTCTAGTATATCTCATGATCTTCTATTTTTACATCTTAAATAGGTTTCCTCTTTAATTAAAATTATTTCAGGTAATATTAAATTATATCCTGAAATTTGCATTTATCAATATTTTCCTTGTAACTTTGAGTCTGATTTTCAAAAGAGGGTCCAGATAATCAGTTCACTGAGGAAAGAGACTTCAGAAGAAGTTGATTTTTTTTTTGCACTTCTTAGAAATCTTAGGGAAAAGAAACAAGAAAGGTAGTATGGCAGAAGCAATCAGGTTAGACCTTTCACCAGGTAAGCCTCAAAATGAGGTAATACATCTTGATCTTCTACTTTAAGTATTAGATTGAAATTTCTCTTAATTGTGGTTTGACATGACTGGAAAACCCCTTCCATGGGTAACTCTATCTTTTGACTCCTGGAGGAAAAAAAAAAAAAAGCAAGTGATTCTAACTCTAACCTCTGGGAATTACTTCTCCCAAGTTAATGGAAAGAATGTTTACATAAAACTTCCTCTTTTGTTGATATTTCCACTTTAGATAAATGTTAAGATGCTTCAAAAATCAAATAATTATATTCACATTTAAAATACTTTGTTATTATTTAACTTTCCATTTGTTGGCATTTCATGTATGGACAAATCTCCAACAACCCTGCATTGATCACATTTATGTGAGAGAATAATACTTTTTGAGGGGGAGGGGTTGTACCCCAACACCTAGAACACAGCATGACACTAAAAAAAGCACTAAATAAATACTTGTTTAGTAAGTGGGATCATGATAGAAGTTTGAAATAAACTCTTCTTTTAGGGCAATTAACACAGTTGCTCTAATGAAATTCCTGTGTTATATGTTCAGTTCTTAAAACCAGGCTCAATTAAACTACAGAGCATTGCATAAAACTAAATGTTATTTTGTACTGATCTTTGCACTAAATGGACCAACATAGCAGATCTGGATTTTCTGTGGTATACACACACACACACACACACACACACACACACACGAGCACACAATGAATGATCTCATCCCACTGCACACTTTGACTTGCCAACTTTGTGATTTTAGGTGAGATAATTATCTTTCTGATCTGTAAAAGGTGGATAAGAACCCCAAAACTGTGATTAAAATGAAATTATATAATGTACAAGCATGTCAAACCCTGTAACATAGTGCTTAACACATAGGTGTCCAAAGCGTGTTATTTTCTCACCATCAGCAATTAGATCAACTGTGAATATATGTTTCCTAAATACATAGCCCAATCACCTGGTTTGATTTGTCAGTTGTCAGTAGTACTGAATGTAAACCCAGTACAATGGTGAGACACAAAGGCCAGTATAGCACCAGCTCTACCCACAAGTGACTAACAGCCAGCAGGTGGGGAGAAAGGGTGATGGATAGAAATACAAATCATTACACTTGTGGCATAATCTGTGAAAAGATTTGCAAATGAGAATATATATGAGCTGGGACTGGAAGAATGAGGAGCATAAAGGAGAAAAGCCTTTTTTATGCAGGGAGCTATTTCAAAAAGCACACAGAGGCAAGATTGTATGGTGAGTCTTTAAGGAGTAGCAAACCACCAACTATAGCTGGACCACAACATTGTGAAAGCTCTAATTAAACGTTGCTCTAGAAAACGAGTTGGCACATAAGCTTTGGACTGCAGGTAAAAGAATGCTCAGATGGACTAAAAGAAATGTGTTGGTTAATACTCTACAGGTAAGGGTTGATCCAATACTTTGACAATATCAACCAAAGAATGAAAATAAAAACAAGTTTCTATTTTTTTTTACA
>NW_005871220.1:1414734-1601726 GCF_000147115.1 Myotis lucifugus
AACTCAGTCTGAAACTAACACCATAGTTTAAGAATTCCATTCTTGGTTTAGGACTGGTTGACAGCCTCATTTTTGAACCTAAACTGTGTTAAGGGACTTGGATTACAACAATTGTCTAAGGTGAGTAGAGGCCTTCTCCTGAGAGTTGTGGATGCAGTTAAGCCTGCTAAAGGCCAGGCTGCTATACAATTGGGAAGGTGAGTTATGATGCTGCCAAAGCAAGCTTCATGTGCACTCAAGTCCTAGCAATGAGGTCCTTGAATGCCATATTAAAGAGTTTAGACTTTATTCCATGTTTAAAGATAATATTACATATGTAAAGGCCTATTAAGGAAAGAACAAGGCATGAATGAACTCTTGTCCCTGCTTTTAAGGAAACCATATTATCAGGTTACTCACATGATGCAAACTACATTTTTTTTAGTTGCTATTAAGTCCAAACTATACATTGAGTGTAGGCACCCATCCAATTTTAATTATTTTGGAGACTTTTTTCTGATTTTTTTTAGAAATAAAAATAATAGCTAACATTTAGAGTTATGTTCCAGAAGCTAAGTTCTGTACGTAGATTATGTCATTAATTTTTCTAACATCCTTCTGAGGTTGGCATATTCCTCCATTTTGCATACAAGAAAACTGAGGCTTATGGAAGTTAAGTTTTGCCTCAAAATTGTTAGATCCAAGATTCAAAGAGAAGCTTTCTGATTAACTAAAATCTAAAATGATGACATTTAATAAAAAAATAATGTACACTAGGCACTGTGAATGATCATCAGTCATACATTTGTGAGGGGAAAAAAAGATAAACTATAGACCTACCTCAATGTGCTTTTGAAATCTCATGCAGAGGACTTAATAGAATGTGTCTGATCTGCATGAAATTTTCAAAAGTGTGAAAGGTGGCTGGTTAGGTTTGTTCTCAAGCATAAAGAAAATTTTAATATTTTCTCCAAACATTTAACAATAAAAGTATTTGAATTGAGTAAGGGAGTGAGGAGGGAACAGTAGGACAGAGTGAGGATATAGGAAGTAGTTTTCCCTTCATTCATCATTGCTTTCTTGAAAGAGACCACGGAGAGCGAGCAAGCGATCTTGGCACATGCTGCTAAATTATTTTGGTTGATGGAAATTTGGAATTCTGGAAAAACTCCAGGTGGATGTGGGCACTTTAGGGAATTGGATACTACGTGAAATATAACCTAGAATAATGTGAAAAATAATGGGTATTGGCAAAAATAGATTTGAAACCATTCTGTACCCTGACGGGCTCTGATTTTGAAAGCTCCTTTGAGGAAAAAAGTTTAGGAGTCATCCTGTCTGTCGGCTCTTTGGACTCTATGCCCAGTACATGTCAGCAGTTAAAGCCAGAAATAAGATGCCAGGTGCATTAAGAAAGGGATAGGAAATACTTAAAATATTATAAATTAATGACATGATCGAACAGTGGCAAACTGCAGTATCTGGAATACAGTCTTCCATTCCAGTTGCTTCAGTTTATAGCTGCCTCAGATATATATTTAGTTTTTATAAGCATGTAATCTTTGAGACAAAAGAAAAGCTTTAGAAGTTGCCTCTGGTATTTAAGCTTGGTAAAGAATAATGGATTGGTCAAATTTTCTTAGCTTTTAGAAAGAGAGTGCTATTTCAAACAAAAGACTCACATGCTTATAATTTTTTAAAAAGATATACATTTTCTGAACCTTTGCTTTATCTGGCCAGAAATTCCAAGTTTACATGTAAAAGGAGTCCATCAATGTTCAAATACTATTAGAGTGATTACCCTTATTTTGTATAATGCATATCTTAGTGGAGAACTTTTTATGGGTTGCTTTTTATTTTCTTTTAAGATTTAAAATGTTTTAGTCACCACTTTCTGAGTGATTTCAACTCTAATGTTCCCAATTTTGAATGTGTCTATAAGCACAGCTTGTAATATAATTGTGCTTAGTGCAAAATACACTTGAGTTGAGTGATATTTTCAGACATTTAAAGGTTTAAAGGTTTTTGGATTTCATTTTTGAATAACTCCTAGTCTCAGATACATGTCTAAATGGTATGTAAGCATCAAGATGAAGTAGTCAATATTTGTTGACTATCTGAAGATTTTGTTGACATTTGGATAACTGAATGAATTTCTGTGACTTAATCTGCATACTTGGCATAAATATGGACTTGACCATGACCAGGTGTCAATCTGCAGCTTTTTCTTGAATAATAAATTATGTACTGTTATAAGTCAATATGATAAATTATGTTGCTTTATTTTTAATGAGGGTATAATTCTAAACCCACTAACAAGACTAGTAACCATGCAAGAGAATATAATGCCAAGTGTAATCAAATCTTACATTTATGGTAGATCATAGCACTAATGTCTCAGTTTATGACCTTGCTTCCATGTCTAGCTACTATGGTAACAGGAAACTAAAAATACCCAATATGTAATAGACCTGTATTATAGAGTTAGATTTCTTCAATTGAGTTTTTCAAATTCATTAATGAATGCTGTCATAGACTAAAAATACCAGTGTATACTGGAAATTACCCACAAATGTGTTTTGAAGACAAAGAAAACAGTTGCACCAGAGACTTAACCAACTGAATTATGGCCTGCCCACCTTGGATATTTACTCAGTTACTGGTTTCTAAGTCATGTAATCAGTTAAAAGCACACAGCAATCTATTGTGTATATACATGGCAAGGGACAAATCAAAGTATCCCCTTCATTCAGTTCTATTGCTCTTCGGTATGTATTTAATTTCTCTCAGGTTTGAGATCATACCCTAATAATAATTTATACTAATAATGGCCTAGGGCTGTCACAACCTAAATGACCAGACGAATGACCTGTCACCAGGAAGTGCATGGAGCACCTCTCGGTCCCTCCCCCATGGCCCACAAGGCTGGCGGCAGGCAGGAGGGTGAGGTGGCAGGGGGTGGTGGGCAGGGTGAGGTGGGCATGACCTCGCTGCTGCGCAGCTGCAGATAAGGCCCGAGAGAGAGGCAGGTCCTGATCAGCAGCCTCTAAGGCTGCTGGTGAGGCCTGGAGAAAGAAAGAGGCAGGGCCTGGTCAGCAGGTGCTGAGGAAGCTGCAGATCAGGCCTGTAGATAGGCCCGGAGAGAGAGACAGCTGTCAGCAGGGCCATTCTGAATTTCCCAGAAGAGCCAATGGCTGCCTAGGAGGTGGAGCTTTTGATGCTGACTGGCATAGAAACCAACCAATCAGAACCAAATCTGGGTGAACTGCAAGGAGCCAATGGCTGCCTAGGAGGCAGAGCATTTTGATGCTGACTGGCATAGAAACCAGCCAATCAGAACCTAATCTGGGTGAACTGCAAAGGCAAAACCTAAGGTGGAGGCTGAAGAGGGGTTTTATGGGCAACAACTGTTTGGTGTAAGGTGTAAGAAAGCAGTTCAATTTTTTAATAACTGGTTTGGCAGTATAGTGCATATGGCTGGCTATCAGTCCAGATATAGGGATTATGTATTTTTGTCTGCCAAGAGCATCTTCTCCTGCTGAAAAAGGCTTTTTCCCCCCAATTAAGCAATCCTATCCTATATAATCTATCTATACTAATAAAAGGATAATATGCTAATTAGACCGGGTCGACTAGCCATCTTCTGGATGTCCGACTTCCTTCCGGACAAAGCCATGGTGGTGGGGGTCAAGGCAGAGGCAGTTAGGGGAAATCAGAAGGGCACTTGGGGGAGAGATCAGGCTGGCAGGGGGTTAGGGGCAATCAGTCCAGCAGGGTAGGGCAGTTGCGGGCAACCAGGCCAGCAGGGGAGGGCAGTTGCGGGCAACCAGGCAGCAGGGGAGCAGTTTAGGGGTGATTAGGCAGGCAAGCAGAGGTGGTTAGGGGGCAATCAGGCAGGCAGGTGAGCCATCAGTCCCAGATTGCGATAGGAATATCCTTAATTGGAGAGGGTGCAGGCTGGGCTGCACCGGGCCTCTAGTAATAATAATAATAATAATAATAATAATAACAACAATAATAATAACAACAACAGCAGCAGCACAAAAATCAAAAATCCATCATTTATAAAACACCTACTTGGTGTCACTTGGTTTCTGTGGAAAGATAAAAAAATATATAACATAATGGTTAAGACTAATGGCTAGTTTTATAATCTAAAGGTTGTCTTATAAACCTCTCTGCTTCTCAGATTCCTCAACTGCAAAGTGGGGATGTTAACAGTTTAGATCGCTGGGATAATAAATAATAATGCCTAAAGTGTCTCCTACATTCTGAGTTCTTGTAAGTATCATTATTATGCTATGATCATTTTAATTCTCATGAAAACATTGAAAGGCTGTTATTATTCGAAAGGGGGTTAGATGACAAAGTTAAGACCCATAGCGGTGTCTCAAATCCAGACCTAGATGATGCACCTGGTACTCCTGCATAACACACAACCAAACCCTAGAAAACAGGAGACCTGCCAGACTCCTTCCATAAATGGACATTTAGGTGATTAGTGGAGAAAATATTTGCTCACCGGCTTGATTGTTCTCCCTGTTTTATTTTCTGTAAACAAATGTTCTATTGGAAAATTTAAAAGGACTTTAATACGGTGTTTACAACGTGATAGGCATTTTTCTAAAAGTTGTATATGGATTAAATTATCAAATTATCACCCTGCAGAGTGATTAAATTAATTTCCCAGAATTACACAAGAAGAGACAGACCTTGAATTCTTCACCACTATACTGTAAATAAAAAAGAATCATTATGTTCTAGGATATGAAGACTCGATATTAATAGGAATCTATAAATTCAATGCAATCCTAATCTGTATCCATCAATATGTCAGTAGAACTTGACTAGATTTTGGAATTTATCCAAAAAAGAAATGTTCAAGAGTAGAAAACAAAGAATAAAATAGTGAAATCTGCTATACCAGAAAGCAAATATCTTCTGTATATATAAAAGCCTAAGTGACCTACTGGCTGACTGACTAGTAGCTATGACGTGCACTGACCACCAGGGGGCAGACATTCAAAGCAGGTGCTGCCAAGTTGCAGTCACTTGGCAGCTCTGGTTCTCAGGTGAGGCAACCAGAACCAGAGAGGAAGGAGCCCGATTCCAGGGTGTGTCACCCGAGAACTGCCCTCTAGCCATCTGGGACCCCTCAGGGGATGTCAGGGAGCCACTTTTGGCCTGATCCCCACAGGCCAGGCTGAGGGATCCCACCTGTGCAGGAATCTGTGCACCGGGCCTCTAGTAAAATTATAATGATTAAAACATTACTGATCTGGCATAGTAACAAACAGATAACAATGGCAGAAAAGAGTTCAAAAATAAACCTGCATAATTTTGAAAATCTAACATACGATCAATGTGGCATTTGAAATCATTTCAGCTTGTGGGGAAAGGGAATGGTGAATTATTCAATAAATAGCATTGGTTTAATAGCTATAATTGCTCACTCACACGATATAAAACAAAATTTCTTAAGGATTAACAAAAGTAAACAAAAATTGAAATAATGAACATACTATAAAAAATTGGGATAATATTTTTATAGTTTTGGAATCAGAAAGATCACCTTACATGAAACACACAGGCTATTTATCAAAGAGAAATAAATTTAGTTGTATATATTTTTCCATGACATGATTTATTATTTTTAACAAATTGTACATTTATTGTGAATTTTTAGCCACTCCTTAGAGACTGCCTTTTTTTCCCCTTCTTTTTCTTCTTGTTCACAGTCTGTCCTCAGTGGGATAGAAATCATTAAAATGAAAAAATTAGCAACAACAAAGCATAGGGCTTTTTTTGTTGTTTTTTGTGTGTTTTTGTTTTGTTTTGTTTTCTTATTTATTTGTTTTTTTTTATTCCAGAGAGGAAAGGAGAGGGAGAGAGATAGAAACACCAATAATGAGAGAGAATCATTGATCAGCTGCCTCCTGCATGCCCCTTACTGGGGACCAAGCCAACAACCGGGCTTGTGTTCTGACTGGAGATTGAACCATGACCATCTGATTCATAGGTAGACTCTCAACCATTGAGCCACACAGGCCAGGTGGTGGTGTTATTTTTTTAAACTTAATAAATTAGCATACATAGGCAGAGGCAGCTCCAAAATTTAAAAACATGAGGGTTTTCCTATCTGGTTGGAAGTGTGTGGGTGGGAGTTGGGGCAAATACTAGTGCTCATGCACATGTGTATGTGTGTGGGGTGCCATTGTGGGTGGGTTGCTGAAGCTGAGCTTGAATACCAAAGACACCGTATAAACACAATATAAAATACTAGAGACCTGGTGCATGAATCGTGCACCAGTGGAGTCCTTTGTCTTGGACTGTGGGATCGGGCCTAAACCAGCTCTCCGACATCCCCTGAGGGGTCCTGGATTGCAAGAGGGCACAGGCCAGGCCAAGGGACCCCACCGATGCAAGATTGGGGCACGGGAGAGACACAGGTGGTTGGCCAGCCAGAAAGGGACTGAGGGAGGGCTCCAGGGAATGTCCAGCCCATCTTGCTTAGTCCTGAGCAATCTAACCTACTGGTTGGAGTGTCTGCCTCCTGGTGATAAGTGCATGTCATAGCAAGCGGTTGGGCAGCCTTAGCATATCATTAGCATATTATGCTTTGATTGGTTGAACAGCTGACCAGTCAACCAGACATATAGCATATTAGGCTTTTATTATATAGGATGATAAGATCTCTAGGGTAATACATAGGGAATGATACAGGGGAGAGGGAAACAAGGAAGGCTTTAATTTATAGGGAAGTTTTAAAGAGTCATATGCCTTCCTTATCTTTTACATGGTAGAAGAGCCCAGGAGGTGGGGCGTTAGTGTGAGAAAAAAATGCTCAAAGCATAGAGAACAACGTGTGCAAAGGCCCTAAAATGTGAAGCAGCTAGCAGATGATTCAGTATGACTGGCTTGAGTTATAGAAAGTGATAGAAAAAGGTAGAAAAGTAGGCACTGGCCAGTCTTTGATTGCTGTGCTCAGAAGCTTAGATCCATTCTATCCTGAAGGCAGTAGAGAGTTCCAAAGGAATCTTAAGCAAGAGAGTGGTCTGTTCAGAATCCTGTGTTAATAGGAGGAGCGTAGTAAGGCATGTGGGGTATATGATTTGGAAATTTAAGTGCCTAGCACTGTACTTCAGCATGACAGACCAAACACTTTAGAGAACAAATCTGGATGAAAATGATAAATGAGGTGTTCATTCTCATCCTGCGAGTCTGAGGGGCTTTGGGGCCATTAGGGAGATCTGAGCAAGAGGCAATCAGAAATACCTGTGTGAAGTGTGATAAAGGCTGGAAGCTTGTGAGTGAGATGACCCAGAAAAAAAATATCTAGAGTGAGGAAGCAGAGCAGAGGACCAAAGCACTGATGGGGCGAAGAATGTTTTACCTGGAGGAGACAAGATTTAGAAAGATGTACTTGTAGCTGGAATTTGCTGTCCTAGATAGGAAAGTGGATTTCACTGATACCCCAGGTCTTCAATAGGTGAGCTAGGAATAACAAAACAAGACTTTAATGTAACATATATTAGTCATCTACATATTCTCTATAAAAATGTATCTCAAACTTGAATATATTAAAACAATACGTATTTATCTTATGGTTTCCATAGGTCAAGGAGTGAGCAGTGGCTTAGTTGGGTGGTTCTGGTTTGGAGTCTTAGTTGTAGTCCAGTTGTTGACCAAGGCTAGAGTCATCTGAGGGCTTAACTGCAGCCTAATGGACAACCTTCAAAGTGGCCAGCTTAGCCTGGCCAGCATGGCTCAGTGATTGAGCGTCGACCTATGAACCAAAGGTTTGATTCCTGGTCAGGGCACATGCCTGGGTTGCAGGCTCTATCCCCAGTGTAGGGCACGATACTTATCATTGATGTTTCTATCTCTCCCTGTCCCTTCCTCTCTGAAATCACTACAAATATATTTTTTAAAACGTAGTCAGCCCATGTGGCTGGCAAGTGGCTGCTGGTTGTTGGCAGGAGGCCTCATTGTTTCTTTCTAGGTGCCTCCCCACAGAGGTGCCAGTCCTCAGGGTTATGTGAGGGTCTTCATGCCATGGAGGCTGGCTTCTTGAAGAACTAGTGATCCATGAGATAGCAGGTTGGAAGCTGTACTATCTTTTGAAACTCCTTCACAGAAGTCATTTCCACAATATCCTGTTGGTTGCAAGGGTAAACCCTATTCAGTGTCAGAAGGTGGAGGCTACTAGGCAAGAACATAGAAACCAGGAGGCAGGGACCATTGGGGGCCACCTTGGTGCTTAGCCAAGGTGATGAGATACACTGCTTCATAGATGGCAGGTTTCTGGTCACTGAAGGCACATGAAGAAAGCCTGGGCTGAATGAGGCAAATGAGGAAGGGGCTTTGAGCACATGTAATGGTTAGACTAGACCAGTGATCGGCAAACTCATTAGTCAACAGAGCCAAATATCAACAGTACAACAATTGAAATTTCTTTTGAGAGCCAAATTTTTTAAACTTAAACTATATAGGTAGGTACCTTGTTATTAACTTAGTTAGGGTACTCCTAAGGCTTAGGAAGAGCCACACTCAAGGGGCCAAAGAGCCGCATGTGGCTCGCGAGCCGCAGTTTGCCAACCACGGGACTAGGCAAGCTTCCTCCTTTTAACACTGTTCTCCTGTGAGTATTTAAACTGTCTTGGAGAAAAGAGAGCAAGAGAGAGAAATTGAGTGGAAGACACCAAAACAGTTTTTATTTTTATAGTAAAAATATTTGATGAGTTATTTGAAGGTTACATTGATTAAGTGAGCCTGAAGGTGAGGGCGAACCAGAGCAATCCCCCAAGGTGAGATGATTGGCAGTATACCGTGGAGAGGATAGAGAGAACTTAAACACTGAGAATTGTTTAATTAGCCTAACTGCATTCAAGACCTCTCAGCCTAATTTTCATTGTTTGTATTACATACCATAACATCTTTCAGTATCAGCCCATCTTTTTTCTTGCAGCCTCAAACCCCAAGACTCCGAAACAGTGTTTTAGATAACCTACTAGGCATTTCATTCTCTAAAGAAACCAATTATATAGGAAATTAATAATTAAAAATTATAAATAGAAAGAACAAGAAAACATGCATACTCCATGTCCTGTGGGTAGATTTTTGCCTGGTGTGTAGGGAATTAGGTGCAAAAAAATCCATTTATGTTGCCATCGCATGTCTCATTTCTCATGCACCGCACTGCCGATCCCCCTCCCCCCTTGTGTCTTTGTCAGTACATGGGACCGATGGAGAGGGGAAGAAAAGTGAGTGATTTATTTGACGGTCTGTCAATCATAACAGCAACCAGAGAAATTCCAAAGCTGTTTTTAACCTCTATAGAAACAGTTAGTTGGACCATATGCTTTTTTTCTTCTTGCCAGATGTTGTCATTCATCAATTTCCTATTAAGAAAATGGGATTCTGTAAAAACGACTGAGGTTTTTTCTCTCCCTCATTTGTAATAGATATTCCACAAAATCAGATTGCAGATGTATTCTGCTGCTTCTGTGAAATAACTTCTGACACTTGGTAGTCTTCATTTTAATTTGGACTGACCTTTAATGGTGTTTCTTATGTGTGGTCACCACATTACTCACGAATATTATTTTAAAATTACCTTTACCCTGACTTTAAGCCTAGAGGTTAAATAGACTTGTTTGTGATTATCCAGTCTATAAAAAAGGTAGAAATTCAGCGGTCATTGAAAAATATCTGTAACCTAATGAAACACACACACTTTGGAGAGAAGAGAGAGATAATAACATATTGGTAAATTAAAGTGAGCAGCATGAGCCAAATGTTAATTACCCCAAAATGTCAAAGAAGTAAAAAAATTGAAAAAAATATATTGTGTCCCCTCCCTTCCCAAAATAGAAAATCATTTTGCTTAACAGAAGAAATACTTAATTGCTATACAATCCTGGGTGGATGTGTTTGTTTGCTTGTTTATTTATTGTCAAGGATGAAGACACTTAGAAAGCGGAAGGTATCCTTTTCTTAGCGACAATAAAACCCTTTCATCCTGTACACAGCAGTGGTATTGCCTTCAGGCTTGGCAGGACTCTAACAACAATAGCATTCTGGTTTTTCAGTTTAAATGCTCTAGGTAGTTGGAATATACTGACACTTGCCATCATTTCTAACACACTCTCTAGAAGTATTCTTATGCTAACACTAGTGGCTTCAAATGTTTTCTTGTCATGCTGAATTCGCTTAGCAAACCAGCTAACATGCAAGTTGAAGGGGAAAGAATATCGTTGCATAACTTTCCATCAGCAGTGTTTTGCATTGCCTTATTAATAGGAACTGACTCTTTGACAAACCCTGCAAATAGCTTATAGAAGTGAGGAATACTCTGAAATTCAAGGCAAATGTCTTTCAGTAGTTAAGCACTGATCAAAATTCCAAGTTTTCTCTGGCTGTCAGCCAGCAAGAAAGACACAGGATCTGCTCATTGCACAAAGATTTTGGTAGAAAGCCACTCAGAAGAAAAAAAAAAAAGAAAAAAAAATCTATAACTTTACAGCTGTCAGACTTTGTTGTATCCACTCCAGCCTAATATTCTCAAGTCTAATTTTTTTAAAGGTCACAAACGAGCTATAATATAGTTTTTAACATTTTAATTTGCCCATTTCTTCCCCTGCTGTTTCTTTCCCCTGCTGGGATGGCTCCACTCATGAAGGTCAGGGGAATGATAATGCTGAGGGAGCTCCGTATTTTATTCATAGACCTGGTAGAGAGTGCATAGAGCCATAAACGTGGGTCTCCATCACACGGCGTTGCTATTGACCCCTGGCCTGAGCTGGAGATTGTACCTTCTCAGGGGATAACAAATGATTCACTCGGAAGGTAGGCAGAGGCCTGGAACTCGCTTAGCCAGACACTGCCAGTTTTCCTGAACGATCTCTGGTGATTGGTTTGCTCCTATGAATAGATCGTTTGTGAGGACACCACAGAACTCTGTTTATTTAGGAATATGTCTTTGACAAGAACAGCTGTCTGAGAGTTGAGATGATTAGTCCTTTATTTGCTAATGCAGGTTCCCAATCGACTGTTGGCTAAAAAGGCATTTTCATCCTGAGAAAACATTGCTGTCACTTTGGGCACCAAAACAAATTTTGGGTGTTTGATCGAATTGAGCCATTAAACACACACACACACACACACACACACACACACACACACACCTATTCACCCCAAACGCCTCCTTTAAGGTCACTGTGGCTTGACCTCTAACAGCCAACTAAAGTCCAGTTCTACAAAGTGACCCAGAGCAATGAGCCACCTTTCCCCTTTCTAATCCAGTCTCAATTGGGACCATGGTTAAAATAAGGGTAGAAGAGACCACAGAGACAATACCCTGACACTGACCTTGATTTGACTTAGGGAGAAGGGTCTCCAACAGGTCCATGGTGGGTGAGGGTAGATGGAGCCAGAAGCCTACATCCAGAAGGTTATTTCACCTGGCGGTAACATTCTTTAAAACTTCATAATTAGAAGTACAATATTATTTTCCAATGGAGTTGTACTAATACACTATTAGTTATACATTCACATAGTCTATTAAGTAAAATATTAAAAAAGCAAGGAATACTTTTAAAAATATTGTTTTGCCTTTATTTGTAGTATACTTAGGTACCTCACATTTTTAAGTGGCATCTGGTTGAGCCCTGTGAGAGGCTGTAGCTTTAAGACTGGTTTCAAACAAAGCGCAAGTGCCCACCACAGAGGTCCACTGGACCCTCAATGCTTAGAATGGGCCCATCTCCCGTTACTCAATGTGCTGACCTCTAGTGATTTTTTCTAAGATGTCAATATTTCTTTTCTTCTCTTTATTGCTGTCCCCCGTTTTTCCCAATTTACAATTCTCCATCTCAGTCCCCATGTTTTTGCTTTTGCTTCCTTCCAAGATCTAAGAAGTCAGCAATCTTTTACTTATTATTTTAAATTCAAAATACCTTGACTTCATCTGAATTTAAGCCCTATATTTCCATTTCTGTTACATTATCCAAGCCTCCATAGCCTCACTTCTGAACCATCTTTAGCTAATGCTGGATTTTCTTTGGAGGATCCAGGCCAGTCCCTCTTTTGACTCATCTGTTTTGGTTTCCTAGGAATATCGTAACAAATTGTCACAAACTGGGTGGCTTAAAACTACAGAAAAGTATTCTCTCACAGTTCTGGAGGCTAGAAGTCTGAAATCACATTGTCCACAGGGCCATATACCCTCTGAAGGCTCTAGGTCCAAATCCTTTCCTGCCTTTGTCTTTCTTCTCGTGGCTTCTAGCAATCCTTGGCATCACTGCAATATGTACATTTATCTTTGCATTTCCTTCTCCTCCGTGTCTGTCTGCCTGTCTGCATGTCCTCTGCTTTCATATGCATCAGTCATTGGATTTAGAGTATACCCTAATTCATGACTTCATCTTAACTAACATCTGCAAAGATTCTATTTTCAAATACGGTCACATCCCAAGGTTCTTGGTCGACTTGAATTTTGGGAGAACACTTCAACCCACTATACCATCCAGATGTCTCTCCAAATGACCCAGTGGCATAACTAGCACACCTAGGAAAACAGCAGGTACAGTGGTTTACCTTTTTCTATTAAAGGTATCTGATGACATGACCAACATGGAGACTATAGCAAAGGCATGTAAGATAAATGGTGTGAAAATAAGACGAGAGACACAGAGATAAAGTGGTCTTTGCATGTCTTCTCTGTAGACACTCACACTTCCCCCACCAGAGGCTTCGCTGCATTCCACAAATGCCCCAACATAGAGACTGCCATATCATAACCCAGGGCACAGGAAAAAGTGCCAAGCAGGGGACGCAAAGCCACTGTAAAAATATGGCACATTGTCGTGGAGCGCTGGGTGTATGCCATTGTAAGTTATTGAAAATAATATTTTAGATTAAAATAAACTTTTTAAACATTTTAAGATTTGAGTTTTTAATTTCGAGGGCTTTGATATCTTTCATTACTCCAGCTGCTAATTCACTCTCTCCTGACAGGAGGATGATTTCATTTGGAAGGTCTCTAATTCATTCCGTATGACTGCAATCAGATTTGTCTCAATATGCTTGCCATGTAGTAAAACTTCCATCAAGATTTCCTGGATTAATAAACCACTCTAAGAAATTGCTTTGATTCTTCCAGTCCCAAACCAAGAAACTGCTCCTGAGCCCTTCATTTTTTATAGAGGCCCGAGTCACTTTTCTGACATTTCAATCTCTTTGCAGACTCATCTTCCAACACCTCCCCTGAGGTCTTTAACCATTATTCTGCTGCCCCAAACCAAGCAGGAATGAGGTGCTTCTGATTGCAAGAAATCCTTCCTATCCAGAATGTGAACACACTGCATTGTAGAGTCTGATGGTAGCATATCTTAGAGAACAACCAGGGAAAGATGGTTTTATCATTTACTGTTTGTTCTATAATCTAGTAACCCCTCCCCACCTCAAACTCAGATTAGAAACAGAAGAAATTGTACACAGTGGTCTTCTAGATAATTCACTGCCACTATCTACTCCTCCACTTCCTCCTGCTCTTCTTCCTACTCTTTAATTCTTCTCCACGTCTTCCTCCTCTCTGTCCTCCCTTCGGCTTTTTCTTCATCCAAGATAGAAGCCTATAGCTCTGGTGGCCAATTCATTTGTCATGTTTAACAGCTTCTTAAGCTATTGGCTTTGTATCTCAGCTTGGGCATTCCTAACTCCTGACATTAATTCACTCTAACTTTTTCCTCTTTACTTATCTAAATACAAATTAGTGAGCACTAGCTGAGTCCCTCATCCCTCCCAAATCCCCCCATTCCTTTATTAGTTATGGAATACAGCCTGAATCAATATAAACCAGAGGCACACAAATGCAGTAAGTATTGTGTGGTTTTTTAAAATATATTTTTATTAATTTCAGAGAGGAAAGAAGAGGGAGAGAGAGATAGAAACATCAATGATGAGATAGAATCATTGATTGGCTGCCTCCTGCACCACCCACACTGGGGATTTAGCCTACAACCCAGGCATATGCCCCAACAGGGAATCGAACCATGACCTCCTGGTTCATAGGTCAACACTCAAGCACTGAGCCATGCCAGCTGGGCCAAATGCAGTGGTTTTAACAGTATAGAAGTTTTATTTATCCTGTAGCAATCTGGAGATAGATAGCAGTCAGGAAGTTATGATTCTGGAGATCATTTATTCAGGGACATGAGTTACTCTTATCTGACTGCTCCACAGCCTCCTAGCTCTTATCTTTTCTGCATTGTCAAACCAGCTTGTCAACACCAGGCCCACCCACACCCCAGAAGTTTGGATTAAGAAAGAGAGGACATGGAAGGGAAGCAACTTTCTTTGAAAACTCCATGTGGAAGTTGCACACATATCTTCTCAGTGACCAAAATATAGTCACTTGACCTAGCTTTCAGGGAAATACCATTTCTACTGGGAATTTTATTTCTAAGTGGAAAAGGGAGATACTGGTTCCAGGGAACAGTTAGTAGTACCTGCCTATTCTCCACACACTTTGAAAGCCCCAATATGGTCTCAACTCCATCAGAATTTTCCTTGATGATTTTGGCAATAATTTACATTCCTTATTTGGCACTTACTGTACAATGAACTTAATTATTATAAAATATGTATCCTAACTGTATATATGTATTTTGACACTAAAGAAAATTTTTTAAACTTATGGCAGGAATTATTCATTTCCTGTACTTTAAGTCAATTAGCACACAGTGGGCACTCAATAAATGCTACCTGATTCAAACAATGTGTTAGTATAGAGATGGATATTATGCACCCTTGACTGCTTTTTCTGGTACTTACCCTAATGTGTTTCAAACTTGAGCTTCTTCATTAATATTCCAGAGAGAGAACTCTTATCTTAAAGCAAACTAAACTTTGCTAGCTTCAAACGAAGAGATAATAAACTATGAAACCCACTAAGGGCATGTGTCTTTGAAGTGAGTATATAGGAAAGGGGAATTAATCACCAGCATTAACCATTTCTTGGAGGCTTAGAGTAAGCATGTATGTGCAGAAAAGAATCATTCACTTTGGAGAGTACTAGGAAGATTGGTTAAAAGAACCATAGAGGTCAATGGCTTGTGCAGCCAGCTCTGGATACCGAGGTTTAAGAGGGCACGACCCAGAAGACCTGTAGCTAAGAAATAGACAGATCACTGCCCAGGAAATGAAGAATAAAAATCTAGAGGTCATAAGCTTTCATCAGGGTGAATGATGAGAGTTGGGTCATGTGGTAAGCGGTGCTTTTTTTCATACTCAATTCATTTCTTTTTCTATACACTTCAGGCTTCTCAGAATCAGCTTTCTGCAAATGTCTGTGTAGTTGTGTTGGTGGTACATGTGCGGTACCTCACTTTTCAGTCATCATAATGGACCATGTTCCTAGAGAACAAATATGTAGGCTGACCTAAAAGATCAGGCTACCCTTTGTCTCTGACAGTGATAATGTTCTGTGAAGGGGGAAAAAACAGAAAAGCAATTTCTTACAATTGAAATTGATTTAGGTTGACTTATTAACCAATAAGTGGGGATAATGTTCTAATAGTACTGGTAACTCCGATCACATGGTTGATGCTAAAATGATGGCTATGGGTACACTCTCCTTTCTATGATTTGATGGGCTTCTCAGTAAATAAGACACAGACATGTCTCTCTTTCAGCTCCACTGGGGGAAGCAGTATTGTATGTAAGAGCTGAAGCTCTGGAGTCAGACTGATGTGGTTCTATTTTCAGCTCCCCAACCCCAGAGCTGTGGGACTTTGGGCAAATTGCTCAATCACCCTAAGTCTCAGTTTCCTCTCTTACGAAGAAGGAAGAACAATAGTATCTACTTTCAAGGTACTGCCCTAAAACAAGTCAACATCTCATGGAAATCCATGCTTTTGTGCCCCCTCCTCTACTTTCTTTTTTTTTAAAGATATTTTTATTGATTTCAGAGGAAGAGAGAGAGATGGAGACATGAATGTTGAGAGAGAATTACTGGTTGGCTGACTCCTGCATGACCCTCACTAAAAATGGAGTCTGCAACCCAGGCATGTGCCCTAACCAGGAATCAAAACTATGACCTCCTGGTTCATAGGTCGATGCTCAACCACTGAGCCATGCAGGCCAGGCTCTACTTTCATTTTATCAGCCCTCCTTGCCAACTCCACTACTAAAGACAAAATGAGCATTTGAAAGAGTAAAATCAGATAAAGTCACTCACTTACACAGGACTCTGGTGATTTCCCATTTACTCAGAATAAACTAAATCCTCACCCAGGCCTATAAGGCTACAGAATGGTTTGGCCATGGTCCCATCCCTGACCCACCTCCAACTGCACTGGATTTCCTTATGTTTACCAACACACTAAACTTATTTTCCCATATGGATTTGTGCCTGAAACCTTGTTCTCTTCTGCTATCTTCTGTTCTCTTCTATTATCTTCTGTTCTTCTTTCTTTCTTCTTCATTTTTTATGTGTGGATAATGATAACTTCTTATAATTTTGAGGCTTGAACTCAGATGCCCCTATATCTTTTCCAGATCTTCCATCTAAGTAGTTCCTTCCCATTTACTGTCTGAAACATAACTTTACTTAGAGCATATGCCACAATCTTAAATTATTTTGTTCACGTATTTGTCTACTAGAGGCCCGATGCATGAAATTCATGCAAGAGTAGGCCTTCCTTCCCTCAGCTTCTGGCACCGGTTTCCCTCTTGCACCCAGAGCCTGGGCTTCCCTCACAGCCCCAGCTTTGTCCGGAAGGTCATCCGGAAGGAAGTCTAGTCTAATTAGCATATTATGCTTTTATTATTATAGATGTTATTAGGGATGCTCTCTGCCTTGATTTCTATTTTCCCAACCCTTATTGGCATGCCTGGAACATACTAGACACTCAGTAAATATTCATTTAGTTAAGGAATGAGTGAATGGATGAATATACTATATATACACTGAGTGGCCAGATTATTATGACCACCCCATCAGTACTTCGTTGGGCCACCTTTTGCCTTCAATACTGCGGTGATTCTTCTTGGCATTGACTCCACGAGATGTTGAAAGGTGATGCGAGGAATCTGACACCATGCCTGATGAATAGCACTGTCCAGTTCTGTGAGATTTGATGGTTGTGGAACCAGCTGCCTGATGGCTCTTTTAACTTCGTCCCACAAATGCCCAATTGGATTGAGATCTGGTGATTGTGGGGGCCACCTAAGCAAGGTAAAGTCTCCCTCATGTTCTTGAAACCACTCCTGCACAATACGAGCACCATGGTATGGCGCATTGTCTTGTTGGAAGAAGCCATCTCCATTGGGATATGCCATCAACATGATAGGATGAACTTGATCAGCAATGATACTTAGGTATGTTGTGCTATTCAGATGTTCCACACGAATTAAAGGGCCCAAATCATGCCAGGAAAACATGCCCCAAACCATAACTCTGCCCCTACCAGCTTGAAGGCTTGTACTCATGCATGTGGGGTGCATGCTTTTGTGCTCTTTCCATCAAATTCTCACTCTGCCATCTGCATGATGCGACTGGAAATGTGATTCATCGGACCACATGACTTTTTTCCAATGCTAGACTGTCCAATCCTTGAATTCCTGTGCGAATTGGAGATGTTTTATCTTGGTAACTGCAGACAGCAAAGGTGTTCAAACAAGTCTTCAGCTTCCATATCCCATACGATGCAGTGTACGGCTAATTTGCCTACAAACGTCAGGTAGTCATAATAATCTGGCTATATATATATATATAGCCAGATTTATATATATATATATATATATATATATATATATATATATATATATATATATATATATCCTACGTTCAAAGGCTGCTAAATCGCATTGTTTACCCATATCTTCAGAAAAAAATCACTTCTACTGTCGTGGTAAACAACCTGCTTCCCTATTGATAATGGTCTGGCCCTCTAGCAACTTCAGCGGGAAATTATAGCTAATTTACCTACAAACGTCAGGTGGTCATAATAATTTGGCCACTTAGTGTATGTGTAAAGAAGCACTTATATTCTTGTTGGACACATAGTAAGTGCTCAAGAAATGCTAGTGACTGTTGTTATTGTAAAGTATAACACTTCCCATCTGAAGGCACTTCTAATCCATAGTTTCTTCCAATCTTACTGACAACATTCTCTTGCTGAGCCTAAGGACTCACAAAGTGAAACGTGGTTTAATGAGTCCTGGGTTTTAGGGACTAAGTAGCAGTGATAGTCATTCATGCTCATTAAATCAGTCATGGTGTGGGCGGATGTATATGTAGAAATTACTGCTATTGGGAGTGAAGCATTGGTGTGAAGAAGGGAGAAATATAAGCTTTGACGGAACTCAGACATAGATTCCAATCCGTGTTCTCTTGACACTGATATTTTCTACCTACGTGAGTTCCAGAAATTTACTTCGCTTCTCCAATCTTTATAACGTTCCCTCTCAGGCTTCTTTTAAGGGCTTAAAGCACATATAGAGTATCATTGGCACACAGAAAGAGCCTGATTCCTAGGGCTGTTAATAATGCTAAATAATGATGTTCATGTATTTAACCAAAATTCCAAACTTCAAGTGTTCCGAATACCTTTTCAGCTTAAAGTAACTTCAAGGTCACTCTCTTTAAATTTTAAGTGTTGGGTGAAGTTAAATGAAGGTGCAAATGCTTCTCCCTACCCACTCTTCCTTCCCCAAAGGACAAGCCTCACCTTTGACAACCCTACTGACTGTGAGGCCAAACCACCAAACTGTGAGGTAAAAAGAGTTTCTTCCTGAAGCAGAAAGCTGGTGCAAGCCAACATATGGTCAGACAGGTTTCTAAATTGTCGGAAACAAAGACATTGCCATTTTCACTTCAGAGACCTGCCCTGCCTGGGTGGGGGAGACAGTAGTTGAGGAAGTACATAAAATGAAATAACCACCTCTTTAGTTCTCCTTTGTGTACAATTTACGACAGCCTTGGCTTTGACTTAATGATGGCGAATGTGCTGAATGGGAATTAGAAGCTAAGGTCCCCCTAGATCAGTGATGGCGAATCTTTTGAGCTCGGCGTGTCAGCATTTTGAAAAACCCTAACTTAACTCTGGTGCCGTGTCACATATAGAAATTTTTTGATATTTGCAACCATAGTAAAACAAAGACTTATATTTTTGATATTTATTTTATATATTTAAATGCCATTTAACAAAGAAAAATCAACCAAAAAAATGAGTTCGCATGTCACCTCTGACACGCGTGTCATAGGTTCGCCATCACTGCCCTAGACCATGTTGTAGGGGGCATGGACTGATTTTAAACAATATTCTTGGCTCTGCTGATGATACTTGGAGAATTTAAAACCAGGTCTGTTTGGGAAACAAAGGCTGAGTTCAGACCAGTCTTAACCACCCAGGATTTAGAAAATCAACACTACTCTTGGGGAGGATAATTTCAGACTTAAAATACTCTGTTTCAAGGACTCATAAGGAACAGTTAGAATCCATGTAAAGAATGGCCATTCGTCCCATATTTCTAAGTATTTACCATGGGTCAATATAAACAGATGAATAAGATATAGAGAATGCAGTCAGTGGTGGTAATGGCGATTGGGAGAAGAGATTAAAAGTTAACAAAAAATTCAATAAAAATATAATAGTAGAAAGCAGATGTGTTAGGTATCCCTTATGATGATTAACAGTATTCACTGACGAGATGTTGAGTGCTGCCTTTACTGGGGCTACAGTGGTAAGACATGCATCCCGATTGGAAACAGATGGATTAACAGTTAATTATGTCATGGAAATTGTGTTAAGTTTGGTGAAGGAAAAGTGGGGGAGATGTGAGGACCTAGGCTAGCAACATGGTATTCAACTGCCTACCTCTCCTTCTATAACTAATGACAACAGAGACATCTAAGAAAAGAACATCAGTTCTTAGGCAGAGAAAAAGAAGAATGAGTGATGGACTGGCTCAGACAGGAAAACCTACCACCTTCAGCCCACATATTGGGCATAAGAAATGAAGAATCTGCCCAGCCTGTGTTTCTCAGTGGTTGAGCATCCACCTATGAACCAGAAGGTCACAGTTTGATTCCCGGTCAGGGCACATGCTCAGATTTCAGGCTCCGTCCCCAGTAGGGGGCTTGCAGGATGCAGCCGATCAATGAGATCAATGATTCTTGCTCACCATTGATGTTTCTATCTCTCTCTCCATTCTCTCTTCCTCTCTGAAATCAATAAAAAATATATATTTTAAAAGAAAAAAAAGAAACGCAGAATCTGCCCCAAGGCATATTTTCTCTCTTAATGCCAAAAGTTGATAGGATTTTACTGTGTGTGTGTGTGTGTGTGTGTGTGTGTGTGTGTGTGTGTTTAATGAGAATTAATGGTTAATACAATTAGGCACATTTATATTTAAAAAAGATTTTTAAAAGTTACTCAGTATCACCTACATATCTAAGTATTCTCCAGCTATTCAATTTTAAATTTATCTTTTTTTTCCAATTGAATCTTTTCTTAGTAGGCAATTAAGGAATGGTTTAGAAGTGGCATTTGAAACCCACTGTACTTTTTTCAAAATAGAATTCATCATTCTCTGAGTTAATGTGTATGAGACATTTAAATTTTAAAAGATGGCCTTGCTGGTTGTACTCGACACCGGGAACAGGCAGAAGCTGAAATCCTGAGAGGTAGCACACCATATTATCAAATGCTCTTTTCCCTTCTGGGCGGCATTACTTACATTGTGCAAATGTGTTATGCAAAACATTCTTAAAACTGATTCTGCATCTTTGCCTCAGGTTCATACAATATTCATTGCAAGTTTTACAAAAAAAGAAATTAATTTAGTATAAAAATCAAGCATTTAAAAATGCCCATGTATATCAATGCAACCACATTCCAAATGGAACCTTGGAAACAGGAAGCAGCAGCTCAAATCAGCATCTCATACATCTTACTTGATTATGTGGGCAGAGGTGTCTGTATTTATGTTTCTGGCACAGTACTGCCACGTGAAAACTTGGACATGAGAAACTCGGACTCTTGCTAGTTTCATGACTTTGGACAAGTCACTGTACATCAGCCAAGTTCTTTTCCCTCAGTTATTTAAATAGTGCTGCTGATACTAATGCCAGCTGACTTACAAGGTTGTTTTAAATATGAAATCCAATTGTTTGAAAGTGAAACATGATCTGCAAACTGAGAAAGTGCTCTGTAATTCTGACTCACCTAAGTTATCATGAGTCAGCTTCTCTGACCTGTGAATAGATCGCTGGAGAATCTGCTAAACGTATTTATGTTCTTGCATCTTAAGGCAAAAGCAAGTAATGGGGTAACATTGGCTTCTCTGTATACGTAGAGTGTGTGATACTTGTCACTTGGCTGGGCCAGAGAAACGAGTTAATATTTTCATTTGCACACAATAATGTATATTTCCCAAAGTTTCTGCAACTTTAGGAGTTTTTCTTCTGTAACTTATGAGACAGGTATATAGGAGTTCCTTGAATCTTCTATAATTTTAATATTTGAGACTTATAAGCTTAATATTTCCAATGCTGCAATTATACGGGTTGGAAAGGATTACATGATTGTGAATCACTGTATAGAAGCAAATTTTTAAATGAACTTTCATTGTGTATTTTATCTTATAATCCTGAGATATAAAATTACATCAGATACCTTATCTTTTGGAAAGAGATTTTTTTTATTATTAATCCCTCATGCAAATCATAAAATGAACTTTTTCTTTTTTTCAGTTTTCATTTTCAACTTAAGCTGCTTTGCTTATTGACTTTTTTACTTTACAAGTTAGTTTCTACACAATTTATTTTCATCGGTTGGTGAATTTCTGTTCTTTATCCAGAGTATCATTGAGTGATCATTCCAATGGGAAGTCTTGCAGGCCCTGTCATTTTTTTCTTTTGACCTGATTTCATGCTATTGGATTATTCTGCCCTTTGGCAACTAGATATATATTTGGTCTGAAAGTAAAATTATCACTAAATAAGTAAACATTACTAATAAGCCATCATTTATTTTCATCAACACATTTGTTTGTTTTCTGTGATAGCTGGGGACTTTGCTTATCAGTACTTCATGGTGGGCTTCTTGTTTCTCGCTTGTATTATCAGCAGAATAAAGCAGATTTAATTCACACAATGAGGATGGAGAAAAAGTACATGCGGAAAATGAAATATTTTGGATTTCTTATAAGAATGCTAGAACCTAGTTAAAACGTTATTCATCTCTATACTTTTTTTGAAGACGACAATTTTGTATTTGTTTATTTGCATCATCAGTTGACACTCATATGCACATGATTCAACATTGGTATGATTCACTGGCAAAAGGAAATGCAGTAATCCTTATGTTCCAGGTACTGAAGTACCTAATTGAAATGCACTGCAAGGAAAAGTCAAGTTTATTACCCTTGCCTACAACTTACATTGTGACATTTTGCTTTATAGCATTTGGAATCTTTCACCTCCCAAGAACAATGAACTTCAAAAACATAATGCAAGTGGGAAAATTGCCTTAAAATGTAATTTTAGAAAAGATTCTTTGAAAATGCCGTTAAATGAGAAAGCTTGGTGAAAAGACGAAACTAATATTTCACTCATCTTTTATTGATTCATATTTAAACCCAGTGTAAAGTTCAGATGTTTAGGGGAAAGAGAGAAAAAAGGCTGATTGAATGAAATAAGTCTGGATGACTCCTTAAAGTTTAACTCACATATTGTCATGTGAGTGTTTTAGGGGTGCAGCAATGATTTTTATATTTGGTGTGTGTGCTTTTTTTGTTTTGTTTTTTTCAGGGTAAAACATCTTTTCAAGGAAAATAACACGATTATTAAATCCATGATTTCTTTGGGGGTTTCTGTTTTCATTTAATGTGGGAAAATTTATCCACATACAACACAAGAATAATCAAATAAATTCCATCATAAAGGAGGGGTACCCGACTGGACCATATGAGCAGCGATAACCCTAACTGTCCTTCTGTGGGTTGCAGATCGACCTTCCATACTCCGGTGATTATAACAGGTAACAGTGAGTTCTTAGGTGTGCCAGGCTCCAAACACGTTATCCGTATGAAATCACTTTATCCTCCATCTGTACTAGGTGAGGTTTTCCCTGTAACTATGGTCTGCATCTTAGCACAGACTTCCTCCCAGGGTGCATCAATTCAGACCCCCAAATAAGATCGCTTCAAATAAACATGTAATGTAGGTAAAAATAGCCTGTTCTCTATGCAGGCACTGTTTTCGAACTCCCACACTCCTTGTGGCTCTACCTTCCCCACCATCCAACTTCCAGGCAACTTGCATTTACCCCCAAGACATATTCAAATTATGGAGCCAACAGCAAAGAGGAGTTGGTCTAATGTTTCTCATCACTAGGGAAACCCACAGTTCCATGTCTTCCACAGGGTCAGCATCCAAGTTTTTTTTCTTCATGTTTTGTTTTTAAATAACCAATAAGAATTTTAGTCACCCCTCTTTCTACTGAGAAAAAAAACCAGTATTCTGAAACTCACCTCTTAATACCATAACGAAGGTGGGTCTGAACCATGACACCAGGTCTGAGCTCTCAGAGGCATAGGGATTAAGAGATGGCCACGGTACACCTCCCAAAACCATGGCAATTTTCATAAATTGAAAACAAAACAAATAAATGCTCAGGGAATATGTCAAATTACTTCAAACAACATTTATAGCTTCCTGCCTTTTCCCACTATTTTATTTTTATGTGTGAAATTGAAAACTGAATTCTGAACATGCCTAAGGGCCAAAGATTCAAATTGCAGCTGATTCAGAGAGGCCGCCGCCTCCATCCCTGCTGTTTAAGAAAATTGGTAATGGAATGTCATCCCAATAAATTCAATTTAAAAAAAGAAAGGAAGAAAATTGGTAATGATGCTGCTACTTGGAAGGAGGAGCCACCTGAAAGTTTCATGAGCTGAAAAGACCAAAGACATGTTATAAATTAAACAAGAAATGAAGACTGGATAATCTCACTATCTTCATTGTTTACCATCTCAAAAATATAAATTATAAGTCATTGTCAAGTTCATAAAGCTGCTTATGAATTACAGGGAAATCATCCAGGATTTGAATTAAACTGTTATGCTAGCAGGCAACATTGCCTAGGACTGATAATTAAAGGGATCCTTTGCTTCTATAAAGATTGGATATATCAAGCTCTATGACTTTAAAGGAAATGATACTATCTAAATATCCTCAATGCAGCATTTTATCTATTCTTCATACAAAATCCACGTAAGAATGTCTAAAATGCATAGGGTACCTGGATAGCATTCTAGGAGAAAAACGGTTTACCTGAATTATATTTCAAGGAGAATATTTTGCTTAGTTAAGAACTGACACACAGGAATTTATGGGAAAGACAGAACTGAGTCTAAACACCCTCATCTGTAGGTTCCATTGCACTTTTGAGAACTTTAGTCTTCAATGCTAACACTTCTTTCTCAGGTAAGATGGACTCAAGTGCTCAGCATGGAGATCTCCTTAGAAAGTTAGAAGAGCTATTCAATTTTTTAATGGGAACCATTAATATCTACTCAGAGCCGGATATACATTTTTATAAGGAAATGGACTGACCAAATGTGGTCTAACACGCCTGCTGCTTATAGCACCGGATGCCATGTTGCAAAGAAAATGAAAATCACCCACTGGATTGGGCACCTAGACTCAACTTGGACCTGCATGTTCCACAGCACGGCATTGGTTCTATTTAAGAGTCTGCGGTCCTAAAAGTGCCTGAAGTGTGCACATCACTATTGTATACCAACCAGTAGCCAGACAGAGTATTAGACTGTCGGGACAGTATGTTGTGGAAGATAGTGTTTGTTCAATGAATGAATGAATAAATGAATGGTGTCACTTTCTAGCTGCTCTCAAAGAGTTTACATAATAATGGGGGAAATGGACAATAAAGTAATAATAAGGAACCTGCTTGAAATAGAGTGTTAAGTTGTGTGATTTTTTAACATATTTTCAATTTCAGGGAGGAAGAGAGAGGGGGAGAGTGGGAGAGAAATAATGATGAAAGAGTCATTGATTATGTGTTCCTGCATGTCCCCCACTGGGGATCGAGCCCGCTACCTGGCCTAACCAGGAATTGAACCGTGACTTCCTGGGTCATAGGTCTATGTTCAACCATTAAGCCATGCTGGCCGGGTGAGTGTCAAGTTTCTGAGAGGGGACATTGGAGCTGAGACATGGATGACAGGAAGGGAGACATGGAAAGATGTGGGGAAGAAGCTGTCAGGCAGAGTGATCTGCAGTAAAAAATGTACACAGAAAGACACCTATGTTGAAAAACCGGAGATAGAGCTATCCCTCTCTCTGCCACCTTCATCTTTGACCAGCGGTCAAATAGGGGTGCATATTTGAGGTGAAGCAAGATAGACCAGCTCTGGATTCAGCCTGGAAGGGTTTTGCTTTCTTTCTCTTTGAAAACAGGGGTTAACAATGATAATGCCCTCCTCAACTTTCTGTGGAGCGTTGCTAGGGTGACACTGTAATTCAAAGGACAAAAATATCAATAAAGCCAGGATGTACAGGAAAGTAAACAGGCTTTATAAAATAGTCCAAGTGTTTGTTAAATAGACTACAATGGGACAGGTCCATTATCCGTGCAGAAAACTGTACTTAGTATGTCCAATTATCTAAATAGCTCAACAATATAATCCATCAGTAGTATTCAGCTTTCCAGCTCTGATATCTGATTGTGAATTCTCCGTGTTTATTCATATTTCAGCCAAATGTCGATCCACAAATGCATTGGCATCTGGCAGTGATGAATAAACATAAGACTGTGCTCCTCCTGCAGGTCTTATGGGCTGGTGAACAAGGGCTAGTTCAATCCTCACTGATGTTCCTTCACATCAAAGAACTGCGTCCTTTTCTTTAATAGAATCAGCATCATCTAACCTTGAATCCTTGGCCTTGCTCTGGCTTAGCCCGCCCAGAGGTACACATTTTTAAAGACCAGCTCTGGCTGCTTTCTTGTCTTTCAGTTTTCTGAACAAGCAGATACTTGTGGGAACCCAAAGATATTGGGTCTGAAAAACCTGTGAGGTCCACAAACACCCAGCAGTGTTTGGGCGGAGAGCAGCACGCAGGTGAAGGGGGAGGCCAGCAGCAGTGCCCAGACACTCGGGCTTCTTTTGATTGTAAATGTGCTCAACAGGCCTGGGAGTCTTTCTTTGCTTGTGTGACACACAGTGGAGTATGCCAAATGCCTGTTAATTAGTCACTGATGAGCATAACCCGTGGGATCTGATTGTTTTGGTGACAGTGCAATGAGAGACAGGCGACTGCGGCAGAGATGAATGAGTCGCACACGGTGCTGTGTGGACACACCAATGTCCTTCATTTTCTTGAAGCCCTTTCCATGGCCAGTGTCAGCAAGTCTTCATGTATCCCCTAGCCCATGTCATTTGCTGTGCTACAGGCAGCCATGCGCCCCCTTTGATCTCTGTACTGTGGTTTCTGTGGGGCACGTTCTGCAGTCCCAGTGAAAACGTAGCAGGGGAGAATGGAACCAGAAGTCTCATCTGTCAGCCTGTTTTTTGCCACTCTGAGTAGGCAAAGGGACTTTCAAAATACATGTCAAAATTAGTGCATATAGGGGTGCTAGGGGCCTTGACTAAACATTGGGGTCTCCAGTTTATGTAGAAGACCTGACCTCATTGTCATGGTCATCAATCATACTTGAGAGAAGGTCATTCTTATGTCATTTCTTCATCCATGGAATGTGTACATGTGTAAGGAGGGAGGTGTTTGTACTTCATCAGTACACCAACGTTGTTACGTACCTAATAATGTCTACTTAACTGAGCAACTCGCTCCCACTTATTAAGAGAGTGTTAGAATACAAGTCCTTACAATAATAATCCTATCACTCTGGTCATCGGTCAATAGCGGATTCTCACTATGTCCTGGGCGTTCTAACTTCTTTTGTATCCTCTCATTTGCTGTCCCACCTATTGGTTACCTCTTTTGCTAATAATGAACATCTTCTACTTGTTTTGTAAGGCCAGTTTAAGTGCCATGATTTCAGAAAAGCCTTCCAGATCCCCAGACACACACGATCACCTTTTCTTCAAAGTCCCTGATAGTTTTTAAATACCACTGCGAAAGCACATGGGACTGACTTTCATAAGTATTTGTTTACACATCTGTGTCATTTATAGACTTCAAGCTCCAATGTCCACCAGCAGGCAAGTGAGTGGAAGGATTAGGCAGTTACTTTCTAAGATTGTGTGCTATTTAGCAAGGAAGCCGGTTTATAAAGAACTGGAAAATACTTTTTGGCTATTTTTTATGTATTAGGCTTTCATATCCTCAGGTTCAGGCATTGTGTCTTTTTCATTTCATGTCCTAGAAGCCTAGCATCAGATCTAGAGCAGTGTTTGTTCAATGAATGAATGAATAAATGAATGGTGTCACTTTCTAGCTGAAAATAATTCAATGACACCCTCCTATCTGTCAGAAAATATTCAAATACATTAGTTCCTTATAGCCAGAGGTTAAGGAAACTAGAAATGGGTTAACCTGGGATAGAAAATGCAATTTTTGCATTTTCACACATTGGCAGAACTGTGTCTTCTAAAAAATGATAAAAGTGTGCTTTTTCTCTGAGACTCAGTTTCAAGGGTGCCCTTTGTGTACACTCTCTAAATTCCTGAAGGAAGCCCAGCCAGTGTGGCTCAGTTTATTAAGTATCAACCCATGAACCAAGAAGTTGCCCCTACGGATTCCTGGTCAGGACACAAGCCTGGGTTATGGGCTCAATCCCCCATAGGGGGTGGGCAGGAGGCAGCCAGTCAATGTTTCTCTCTCAGTGATACCTCTCTCTCTCTCTCTATCTCTCTCTCTCTCTCTCTCCCTTTCCCTCTCCCTCTCCCTCTCTCTCTTCCTCTTCCTCCTTTGTTCCCTCTTCATCACTCTTTCTCTCTCTGTTATCACTTTTCAATGCTTCTCACTTAGTAAAATTTTTAGATGACATTGCAAACATTTGAACACATTTCCCTCCTCTGCCAGACCAGTGATTCTCAACCAGGATTGATATTTCCACAGGGACATTTAACAGTAGAGACATTTTTGGTTATTACATCTGGAAAAGAGGAGTGGGTACTTCTGTAATCTAGAGGGTAGAGCCAGGAAAGCTGCTAAATGCCCTGCCTCCCACAACTAAGAATTATGCATCTTATAACGTCAGTAGTGGTGAGATTGAAAATTCTGCACTAGACTGTGAACTCTTTGATGTTAGCGTATGTATCTCAATTCACTGCTAACTTTTTTGAATTTCCTGAGTTTAAACCAAGGCGTATCTATGTTCAGATTATGTGATACAGAATTGAATAAATGAAGGAATGATCGGTTGGTGGATGCATGGGTGGACGGGCAGATGGATGAATGGATTCGTCCTCTATCCAGGACCATTTTCCAGCCCTTCAAATTCTTGGCAGCATTTCCTTTTCAAGTCAGAATTGCTATTTATTATCCGAATTACAGAGTAATCAAGCCACCAACCATGATGTTGACCTGACCAGCTCTCATTTTGAGCGTGTACTTGACCACAGATCTTGAGACTTTTATTCTCTGCCAATATCAACAGCCCTTTTCTGGCTGTTTGGTCACTTGCAAGCTCTCCCTTTGTGCTGACCATGTTCCCCCTATTTTATTATCTAATAAAGGCTCAGTGCACAAATTCGTGCACCAGTGGGGTCCCTCGGCCTGGCCTGCAGGATCAGGCAGAAACCGGCTCTCCGCCATCCCCTGAGTGTTCCTGTATTGCAAGAGGGCTCAGGCCAGACCAAGGGACCCCACCAGTGCATGATCTGGGCTGGGGAGGGACACAGGAGGTTGGCCAGCCGAGGAGGGACTGCGGGAGGGCTCCAGGGCATGTCCGGCCCATCTCGCTCAGTCCCAATCGGCCAGACCCCAGCAGCAAGCTAACCTACTGGTTGGAGCATCTGCCCCCTGGTGGTCAGTGCACGTCATAACGACTGGTCCACTGGTTGACTGTCTGCCCCCTGGTAGTCATAGAGAGCGGTTGATCGCCTTAGCATATCATTAGCATATTATACTTTGATTGGTTGAACGGATGACCGGACGACCAGACACTTAGCCTATTAGGCTTTTATTATATAGGCTATCACTGTTGTAATGCTTCTTCTAACTGCGCTCTTCTCTAAGACTGTAGAAGAGTCTGATGTTATTCTCACTTAAAAAACCCTCTGAAGGGTCTCCTCTCTGGGTTTCCCCCGGACAATCAGCCCTGGTTAGAATCTACCAGGTAGAAAACAAATGCTTGTTCTTTTGGTCAGTCTCACCAACTTACCTTTCAATCAACTGCCTTATGTTTTTGTTTGTAATTTACAAAAAAAATAATTGAGCATATCTAGGAATGGGAAAATACTACTCTACTTAGTCTGAGGAGGTCCCTCAAACAAAAGTTATCCACGTATTATAATATCTTTACATTTGTGTTATTTCCACATTGGCCACAGCATGTACCCTGTGGATTTTAAGTAAAAGTATTTGTGATCCATGTGATTTTCTGTCGGGCTTCTGAAGCGGTTTCCATGTGTGCCCATGCTCACTGTTAGGAGCCGCCTCTGGTCAATGAACACAGCAATACCAATGGTTGGCTTGCTATTCTTTCTTTCAGGTCGCCTGTACTATTTAAAACAACGATAACAAAAAAGATCTTTATTCATTTTGAGATTTAAAATTTAAATAAAAATGGTAGTACATACACGCCACCACCTCCACCACCACCACCACCACCACCACCACCACCCTTCCCTAGAAATAAAGAAATAAGCAGGAATAATTTGGATTGCTGGAAATTTTTACAACTAAGTAAAAATGCTGGGGAAGACTGTCCTCCAAGGAACCCTTTGTCTACATTGACAAAACATGACTTAATTGCATTGAAGATATATTTTTAAATAAAGTAAAAGTTTGGAGTTGTGATGTTTTGGCAAATTTATACTCCCTGTATTTAGCATGATTTATCCCCCCCCTTTTCTTATTGTGAGGTGTACTGTACGTGAACTGTTACATGAAAATATATATATATTAAAGGGCAAAATAAATGATCACTATGTACCCACTACAAGACTAGCACACGGAACATTATCATATCTGAGATACCGTTATATGCTCCTTCTTGCGTTCACCTCTTTCTTCTCCCCTCCCTCCCATAGTAACTGCTTTCCTGAGTTTTGTGCTACTTCTTTTATTTGTAAGTTGTAATCTGTCTATGCTTCAATAAACAATATATTGTTTAGTTTTGCCTGCTTTTTAAAAATGTATGGAGCCATACAGTATTTTTTTTTAAATATATTTTTATTGATTTCAGAGAGGAAGGGAGAGGGAAGGAAAGATAGAAACATCAATGATGGAAGAGAATCATTGATTGGCTGCCTCCTGCACGTCCCCTACTGGGGATCAAGCCCACAACCCAGGCATGTGCCCTTTTCTGGAATCGAACCTGGGACCCTTCAGTCCACAAGCTGATGCTCTATCCACTGAGCCAAACTGGCTAGGGTACCATACAGTATTTTTTCTTCTGTCTCAGGGTTATATCTTTGAGACTTGCCAATGTTGAGGTATGTAGTGTAGGTCTTTTATCCCATTGTGTGAATATACCACAACTTATCTATTCATGTCACTCTTGAGGAAGATTTTAATTGTTTCTATTTTCTCCCTTTTACAAACAGTGCTGCTATAAATATTTTGGAGAAAGATATATTCTGGTATACATTTTGAACAGTTTTTCTAGGATACATATTTAGTAATAGAATTGTAGGTTTTAGAGGATGTGTGTGTGCGAGTAAGAATATGCTGGATATATAATTAAGTAACAACAACAAATCTCAGCAGCTTGCACTAACCCAGGTTTATTGCTCTCTCCCGTTCCACCTGCTGCATTCATGGGCTGGGGATCTGCTCCGTGTTTTCTTTTACCCCAGACCTGTCTAAAAGAGAAGCCCCATGTGGTAGGTAGCATTGCTAGGGTTGTGCCACTGGGACGAGATCACAGCATCCAACTGGCAAGCAAAAGCTTCTGCGCAGAAGTGATACACAAACTTTCCATTCATATATTTTATGCTAAAGTAAGTCATGCAACCAAGTCTGAATTCAACAGGGTGGGATGTACAATGCAGGGAGGACCACTGAAGAGAACGGAGCCAGTTCATTCAGGGATAGTAATGCAATGTACCACAGTGCATGCTTAATTTTTCGGGGGATGTCAACCTATGTTCAGAGTGGTTGCATCAAATTGCAGTCCACCACCAGCTTTGCAATTCTGGAGCTCACATCTTCACCGCTGCCCCGTGTTATCTGACTTTTAAATTCATAGCAGTGTAACAGGAGTGAGCGAAGGCTCATTGTTGTTTTTATGTGTGTTCTCTTATTATTCGTGAGGTTTAGCATTTTTTCATATATTATAGGCCATTTAAAATAATTCTGTGACGTTTCTGGGCAATTATATTGCCTGTATTTCTATTGCTTTGTAGGAATGCCTCCACCATTTTTTCTTTTACGAACTCATAGGAATTCCTTTTCTGGTTGTTAATCCTTTCTCAGTTTTTATGTTGCAAATTTCTTCTCCCAAATTATAGCTTGCACTTGTGCCTTATGCTAAGAGAATAACTTTGTGTTGTTTTTTTTTTAATTATTTTGAAATGTTTAACTTGACACATTTCTGTAAAAGTTACGGGAAGTATATACAGAGATCCGATACACTCTTCACTCAGAATTCATTTTTCTGGACCATTTGAGAGTAAATTGGGATATGACGCCCCATTACCTCTTAATACTGCAGCATGTATTTCTTATGTAAAAGGATAATCGCAGTACATACCTCAAGATCAAGAAGTTCACATTGATCTAATGTTACTGTTCATCCAAATATACTACTCAAGTTTCGCTATTTCTAATGATGTTCTTCATAGACTCAGAGATCCAGTCCAGGGACACATTTACTTCTCATGTCTCTTTTGTCTTCTTCGAGCTAGAACTTCCTCTTTGTTGTATCAGGAATCATGCCTCCAGAGTGTCCTTCTTCCAAACCACCACAGGTTCACTTTGTTTCTGTAGAAATCCACTGAACATCAAATGTGAAGATTTTACTCTGTAAAATTAGTTGCCTCTTGTATTGTGCTCTTCCAGAAAATCGTAGTGTTTTTTTTTCCCTTTCTAAGGGCTGCACAACAAAGTACTACACCCTCAATGGCTTAAATGACAGAAATGTATTGTCTCACCCTTCTGGCAGCTACAAGTTCAAAATCAAGCTGTCGGCAGGACCATGCTCCTTCTGAAATGTGCAGGGAAGATAGATTCCTTGCATTCTGTGAGCCTCCAATGGCGGCCGCTCGTTCTTGGCATTCCTTGGCCTGTAGATGCATCACTCCAACCTCTGCCTCCGTCTTTGTGTGGTGCTCTCTCTGTGTGTCTCTTGTCTCCACTTTGCTGTCTGCTTATAAGGACACCAGTCCTGTTGGATGGAAAGCTCACCCTACCCCAGGATGACCTCATCGTAACTAATTTTATCTACAAAGACACAGTTTTTAAAGAAGGTCACATTCTGAGTTACCAGATATTAGAATTTTATTTATTTATTTATTTTTTCTTTATTGATTAAGGTATTACATATATGTCTTTATCCCCCCATTGCCCCCCCCCACACACACACACATACCCACTCATGCCCTCACCCCCCTGGTGTCTGTGTCCATTGGTTAGGCTTATATGCATCTATGCAAGTCCTTTGGTTGATCTCTCCCCCTTACCCCCACCCTCCCCTACCTTCCCTCTGAGGTTTGACGGTCTGATCAATGCTTCTCTGTCTCTGGATCTATTTTTGTTCATCAGTTTATGTTGTTCATTATATTCCACAAATGAGTGAGATCATGAGATATTTATCTTTCTCTCACTGGCTTATTTCGCTTACATAATGCTCTCCAGTTCCATCCACGCTGTTGCAAATGGTAAGAATTCCTTCTTTTTACAGTAGGGTAGTATTCCATTGTGTAGATGTACCACTGTTTTTTAATCCACTCATCTGCTGATGGGCCCTTAAGCTGTTTCCAAATCTTAGCTATGGTGAATTGTGCTGCTATGAACATAGGGTGCACATATCCTTTCTGATTGGTGTTTCTAGTTTCTTGGGATATATATCTTTTGTTGTTGTTGTTGGGGGAGACACAAAATTCCACTCATGTCAGATACCATGAAATTCAGGGCAAAATATCAAGCACAGAGGTAATAACTATGATTTTCATAGCTGTGTTTTTCCTTCATTCTTATGTACTAGTTCTTACTTATATTTTACCCGGATCTAATTTTTATTTTAATTTCTCACTATTATATTTTTTTTGTTCTTCTTTTTCTTTTTTGTTTTTGTTTTTTTGTTAATCTTTATTTTTTACCCTGTTGATTTTAGAGAGAGTGGAAGGGAAGGGGAGAGACAGAGATAAACCTCGATGTGAGAGAGACACATTGATTGGTCGCCTCCTGCATGTACCCCAACCAGGGCTAGAGATCCAGTCTGCAACCAAAGTAGGTGCCCCTGACCAGAATAGAACCTGAGATCCTTCAGTCTGCAGACCAATTCTATCCAATGGCCCAAACTGGCTAGAGCTGTGAGTGTGATTTTAGCAGAACTACCTACCTTTAGTCTTTTGTGGTGTGAGGCAAGCAGTGAGTGGATATTTAAAATTTTACCAGTAAATCTCACAGAATCGTTGAGTTGCCACACAAACCTGCCACTCTCTCCACATGTTTCATTTTGAGAAGGAGGAATGTGTGGTGGTTACCATTTCTGGTCTGGAGCTAGACTGCCTGGATTTATGCATGGCTAACCTTTGTAAAGTTGTTATACTAGTATAACCTCCTTAGTTCTCCGGTTTCCTACATTTAAAATGAGAATAAAAATTTTAAGTACTGTAAGCACCTGCTGCATAAGTACTCAATGAATATTAACTTTTATCAGTTATTGCTGTACGCTTATTATGCTAAACAATAATGAATATATCAATCTTATAAAGGACCAGCCATAATTCTCCAAGCAACGTGAAAGGGAACGTGTTTATTTATTTATGCAGCAGACATGCACTGGATGCCCAGTAAGTGATAGGTATTTTTTCTAAGTGAACTTGTTTTCTAATCTTAGAATAGTGCCCAGCACACAGTAGGTGTTCAGTAAATCAATGTTGAATAAATGGATACCAGATCTCTGATATCACAGAATTTATAATCTAGGTGGAGAAAGATGCATTGAATGAATACTTAATGTAAAGTGCTGTCACATTGTATGAAGAAAAATAAAACAAGGAGACAGCAGACTGCCGGCTTGTGGGTTGAATGCACTTTTAGAAAGTGAGGTCCGAGGATGCATTGCTGAGGAAGGGATGTTTAAGGAGAAGCTGGATGACCCAACTGCCTGTCAGGCAGCCTCAGAAACACAACTCAAGAGCTCTGAGACTGGATTATGCTTGGCAGGTTAGGGGACTAGCAGGAGGTGATTAAGTTAGTAAATAGAAGGTTCTTTCCACTGGAGATGTCTACTAATGCCAGCTGCTGTTGTATAAATGTACAATGAGCTCTGTTGGTAGTACAGGAGCTCAAAGAAGGAGGGGAAACTTGCTGGGGTGGGAATGGTCAGTGAAAACCTTGCAAAGGAGGAAGGATTTAAACATGGGGAGCAGAGAGTCCCCGAGTGCGGTTCACAGTTGATCAGGCAAGAACAAGGGTGGTATCTCCTGGGCGTTTATCCGAAATGCAGTCTCAGCCCTCCCCCACCCACCTCCTGCGGCGGAACCACAGACTCTGGGTGATTCTTGTGCACGCCCACCTGAGAGGCCTTGACCCAACACGACTTCTGGGAAGTGGCTGGACATGCACGTCACTGGGATCAGCTAAAACGTAAATTCTCATTGGGTGGGTCTGGGGTGGAGTCTGAGAGTCTGTGTTTCTAGTAAGCTCCCAGATGAAGCAGACACTCTCCATCCATGAACTACACACAGGGGCCCACCAACTTCCAGAAAAGACCACATAGTCAGTGTTTTAGGCTCTGCCTGCCATACAGTGTCTATTGCAGCATGAAAGGAGCCACAGGCAATACATAAATGAGCATGTTCCCGTAAATTCTATTTATGGACATTGAAATGAGAATTTCATAAAGTTATTAGGCATCTCAAAATATTCTCTCCTTCTGATTTTTTCTGACCATTTAAAAATGTAAAAGTCATTCTTAGCTCGCATGCCATAATAATGCTGACTCCCTGGCCCTAAATAATAGTATCCAGGGCAGGCCCATTCTTTGGGTGATTTTCTTGTCCCCCAGTGGTGTAATGAGTGCCTAGCCATTGATAACATGAACATTTTTTTCAAATAAGAAAAACGTCTTCAGGAAAAAGGTGTTTCCACTGTTACTAAAGAATCAGAAAATGTCGATTAATGATGAAAATAAATACATATTCTGTGCAACCAAGTTAAAGTCATGGCTCAAGAAATCAGAGGAGGGTTTACCTGGATATGACAAAAGGTGAAAATGGTAGTTGGTTTCAAATACATGAAAGTTTGGCTTTGGAAAGGAAGGCTGCATAGTCTGCTTTTACAAAACTGGCATCAGTGAATCCTACTTACAGGGAAGCAGATTCAACTCATCGTGAGAAAAAACTTTCTTAAGCAGCTGGAGCTGTGCAACCACAGAACTGCTTTCCCCAGGAGGCGGTTTCCCTGTCACTAGAGGTAGATGAGAGAGGCTGTGTCTGATGAACCTGATGGAAAAGGAAATTTTGTGTTGGAACTACGGCAGATTTCATGTCTCAGATTTTTCCCCACCATATCCTCTCTTCTGTTCTCTCCAGTAGTCTCTCTGTTAAGCTCCTGTGTCCATAATTGTTCCCGAAGCCTCCTAACTAACTTCTTCACCTCCAGTCTTCCCAACTCAATCTCATAGTCAGGCGTCAGAAAAATGGTTTGCCATCTCAGCTCTGATTATGTGGTTTCCCTGTTCCCAAGTCTTCAATGGTTGCAGATTAACTCTTCGATCATTTTCTTATTCTGGCAATCAATTCCCTAAACAGCTTTATATTCCCCAGTGCTTGCTCACGCACTTACACTGGACCACTTGTTCGTCACGGAGCTGCCTGTCTACTCCACTTGTTTTGTGTTTTTGTTTTTTTTTTCTTGCACAGGCTGTTCCCACCAGCTGTTACACCCTTTCACCCACTCCCCCTCCTGTTTTGCATCTGTCCAAATCCTACCCATCTTTCAAAGCTCATCTCAATTATTACCTCCTCCATGGCTGATGGGTATTATTCACAAGCACGCACACACTCCTTTATTCCCCATAGCATTTTCACTAATCTCAGAGTAATTAACAGCCATTATTTTTCTGAGCTATTTCTTTGGTAACTTGTCATGATCTGGCTCTTGTTCATCTCAACAGTTTCACCTCTAACAAGTCCCCTTCCTTTCCTATTATGCTCTTTCTTTTCTGACCTCCATTGGCTCCTCAAATGCTCTCAGCTGATTTCCGAAGTCCAGACCTCAACAGGGCGAATTCTTTTCATCAATCAGCTCTTAGTTCAAATTGATATCTCTTTTGACTGTACCAAGCATGTCAAGTTCGTGGCCGGTAGGCCGCATGCCTCGTTTATGTAAAGCCTACCCCTCATTTATTTGCTCTTTTTATCATTCATCTGTTTTTATTTTCTTAAGAGCATGTATTAATCTCTGATGCTAGCTTATTTATGTGTGCAGTAGTTTATGATCAGCTTTTCTGCAACACTACTAGAAAGTACGGCCCATAAAGCATATACTTTTTCTAATGTGTAGCTGGAGGAAAGTGCTGGGGACATGGTAGATGCCGAATGAATGGGTGGTTAAATAAATTAACTGTTAGGTTATATGTGCTTTAAGGGTAGATTTATTACCTGCGCATGCTTTGCTTTCCACTCCGTCAGCATGAGTTGAGAGCGGGCCAAGCTAGCCAGTGGAATGTCATGAATAAGCTCAGCTGTGTGGAATATTGCCATCAACATTCATTACCCATCTAAGCAACGCACGCCTGTGATGAGGAGCAAAAGAACAACTGAGGTGAGAGATACTTCGTCACTACTAAAAGCCTGTCTGTAAAGCAAGCTACAGAGCAGTGTGTAAAGTAGGATATCTCTTATTTATTTTTTTGGTAAAGTAAGCAATGACTGAAAGTTACGCTACAGAGAAAAATATGGAAAGATACATGTCAGGTTACTTTGGCAAGAACATGGTATGAGAAAAAAAAAGAGACAAAGACAAACAAAACTATTTTCTAAAACCATGAAAAGCAGAAATACTATTGAACAGATACATGGAAAAAATAGTTTGTTTTTTTCCAAAACATATGGGTAAAGGTTAGGAGACATGAGGGCTGCAAGGTTAAAATAAATCTAACTTCAGGAGTATAGGTCAAGCAGAGAGACTGTGGGGTAGGCTTTAATTTTTCCAGTACTCATCTGATTTGATGTTTCCACCATAATATATCAGTGACACCTGGGCAGAAATTCCACCGCTGGGCATCTGCCTCTGCTGAGCTTAAATGCCTCGGCAGGGAGAACCGTTCTCTTTTGATCTGCGACTTCTGAAAAGTTATGATGAAAGTCATAGCAAGAGAATAAATAAAGACAGCCAGGAGGCCACAGTTTGAAGAGTCACTTTCCTGATTACTAGGGCAATTTTAAGTACAGGGAAGAAGTCCAAGAAAAGAAGGAAATACTGTCAGAGGAAAAAAACACACACAACAACTATGTTTAAAATACACTAGAGCCCTGGATGGTGGGTGTGGCTCAGTTGTTAGAGCAGGGGCCCCAGCACCAAAGGGTCAAGAGTTTGATTCTGGTCAAGGACATGTACCTGGGTTACATGTTTGATTCCTGGCCCTGGTCAGTGCACTTGCAGGAGGCAACCAATTGATGTCTCTCTCACATCAATATCTCATTCTCTGGGCCCCTCCCCCCACACACCTTCTTTCCTTCCACTCTCTCTAAAAAGCAATGGGAAAATATCCTCAGGTGAGGATTAACAAAATATAATAGAGACTTCTCCTTGTAGATCTCCAATACAAGTCATCCGAAAGCGTGGGTCACTGCCCAAATTCTGAGGACTCTCGAACTTGAGAAGCAAATGAAGTGTTCAGATCTGTTCCTGTGGCACACACATCAGACACTCTCAGCAAATACCCAGTGGACAGCATGTGCCTGGACAACAAGGATGCCATCTTGTTACCTCTAATTGTCTACCAAGTGCTTTGAAAACCACCCACAGAAATATCACACTGTCATTACAAAGGATAGTCCTCATTATAGTCCTCTTATGGAATTAAAGAAATAACAGGGTGCACAGTAATTTACAGGTTTTTTTTTTAGCATTATAAAACACCAAACACCAGCTTTGTTGAATCAAGGCAAGGTCGAGAAACAAAGGTAATGTAGACAAACTCTCAGGTATTTACATTTTCACTCTGCCTCCGTGTAGTGCCTGGTTAAGAGTGGAGGCTGTGGACTTGCAGAGCCCACGTTTGAAACTGTGTGATCTTGGGCTAGTGGATCAACCCTCTAAAGTCCAGAAAGCTCACTCTGAAATAAAGATGCATAATACCAGGAGACACATCAATGGATGGTTATTAGGAATGATATGAAAGAGTGGGTATAATCTGAGCATACGCTAAGTACATGATAAGCAATAGACGTCAGCTACTCTTACAGTTTTCTCATTGTACACAGCAGCACTTAAGTACATCTTTGTTGAGCTGGCTTGATAGTTAATGACTTTGAGAAGAAATGAAATGTCAGTGCAGGGCAGTCTCATTTTATGTCCAAGTATATTCCTGAAAAGGTCTCATAACTCAAAACTGCAATAATTCAACATTAATTTGCCATCGTAATGAATAGAGAGTAATTGGAGTGAATTCTCCAGGTGCTTAAATCTGTAATCACCATAGCCCAGGGCTTGGTTCCATGGCTCTGTCTCCAGCATTGTTTGAACCCTATTTAACTTGTTACAGAAGACAGTGTTTGCAAACTCAAAGTGTAGCTCAAATAAGTTGCTTTTTATTTTGTCAACATCACCTCCATTGTTTGCTGAATAGCCTCTCCTAAATCCATTGTGTATCATGGTAATTCTCTGACCTTTGCAGCTCTTATCACACCTAAGTTCTTGCCAATGTTACTACTTCCAGCTGGAAAATGAACAGTTAGAAAGTGCACATTTCCTATAGATTATTTAAGCAGATTTAAAGTTAGAGTGAGAGTGAATGCTAAAATAATAGCACAATAGTCAGTCAAATCACTCATAAGTTCTGTTACTTATAAATAACGGCTTGGTTCACCTGATGTTGCAAAAGTACAGTAGGTATTTGTTTCTATCAACCAAAGTGGCACCAACTACAATAAATAGTGGTAACATAATTTATAACCCACTTGACCTAAACTTTGTAAATTATGCCATAACTGACATTTTTAAAAAGTTGGTGGAATATTCATTTATTTCAAAATGTATGTACATGATATGATTTATTTAAAAGTATTTTATTTTATTTTATTTTATTTTATTTTATTTTATTTTATTTTACTTCAGTATTTCTAAAGTGACCAAACTTGAATAGCTCCACCAAGCCCAGGTAGTAATTGTAGGCCAATGCGGTCTTCGCTGCCTGTAAATGATTCTGGTCAAGTCCCCGACCTCAGTCAGTCCTTGCCAGAATGTTCCTGTGGCAGCAACTGCTAGGCCTTCAATGATTTCTAGGCCTTCAATGATTTCTAACGTTCACATGTGTGTGTGTTGTCTTAGTCACTGCACGAAATTCCCCAGCTATTTTTAGCTCCTTCAGGAGGTTATACAGTTGAAAAATCTCTCTAGTTCTGCAGTGATAAGCAGGTGAGTCAGAAGCTTCTTTTGGTAACTGAGTTCTACAGCTCTTCACACAAAAGGAGAGGTGCACACATTCCTTCTAGGTGTTCTCTCCATCCTCTCTCAAGTACTGTCGACGGGAGACCTCTTCAAATGAGATTGCTTTGGTACCGTAATTATTGCCTAAAAGTCTTCTAACATCTGCAGGCCACCTGTCTCCTGAGAGTCATTGGATATAGTAACTTTGAAATGAGATGGAATTTTACCTAATTATATAGCTACATATTTTAGTAAACATGCAATGCAATTGTGCGAAGCTGCTTGTTTGTGTAACAGCTGACAAGGAAACCTCTGGAACCTTTTAAGTTTGTTGGTAAATTTATGTATTTAATTGTAGTGTCAACAGCTTAAAATTGGGCAAATGATAAATTTCAGGAAAGAGTGTGTTTCTCACTATTGTCCTTGTGTCTCTCCCATCTTATGTCTCTCTGAGTCCTCTAAAAGCCCAGATATCTATCTATCTCTATCCCTCCTCTCTCTCTCTCTCTCTCTCTCTCTCTCTCTCTCTCTGGAACCAGCTCTCTCTCTCTCTCTCTCTCTCTCTGGAACCAGCTGGCCAGAAAACTCCATGCTTTGATTTTCTCGCCCCTCACTCAGTACACATTGTCCTACAATGATCTTCCATCTGAACCTTCCTTTTTAGTCGTGGACAATGGTTGGTAAAGCAATTATTTAGATAAAATAGCATTTCCAAAAAAAATGTCTTCCAGAACCTAATTCTAATGGATAATCTGCAGGGGGAAAAAGTAGGGGGGGTGATGGTGTCTGGTTTCATCAGTATGGGAAATGTCTAATACTCCATTTTCTCTCCTGGAGATTAAAAATTGGCATTCTCATATTAAAAGTTCTGAGCAATCCAGGAGCTGCCTTTGCTTTACTTACCCTAATATTTCTCAGACTCTCAGCTTGCCACCACCCCTCCCCACCCCTCTTTTTATTCCAAATGATACCTTCAGAGACACTGAGATACAATAATCCGTGCTGAGGCCCTGGCCAGCCTTCCCGGGGAAGATGGAATATGCAGGGTGGCACTTGCCTATAATGGGTAATTCATAACTGTCATTATCTTTAGTCCCAAATTAGCAATTATCAGATAAGCCCTTGAGTGAGAGTGTTTGTACCCACACGTATGTGTTTATCTAAGACACTGCTTCACAGTCTCTACACACAAGGGCTTCCCATTTTAATTGCCTGGTCAGTGTTGAGCATTCTCTCAGTAGCTGTGACATTTCAAGTGTTTGTCTTTATTTTTCACCTTTCATATTCTGTTATTTTATTTTCTTGTTATCTTAATTTTCTAAAGACTTCTTTTGTGGTTCCGTGGCTGACTGCCAGCATTCTGAGAAATGTGTGTTTTAAAATTATTTTTCAAAGAGACAAATGCATGCGCGTGCGCTCACGCACACATACACATACACACACACATACACACACACAAACACACACACACATATATACATACACACACACACACACACACACACACGTACGTTCCCGGGAAGAAAAGCCATCTCCAGCACTGGCATTGTTTTACCTTGCAAGAACAAGTGGGAGGGCACAGAGACAGTCCTGTTTATTTCTCACGGGCCTGTCCTTTGGCTCACTCTCTGGGAAAATTCTCATCCCTTCACATCAAAACAGAACTGCCTTTCAGTGAATTAGAATACGACCCATATTGGCCCACGAGATCACCCAGTGATTTCAGGAATCGGGGCTTGTTCACATCTGGGGCAGGAGGCCCCTCGTTAGAAGGGCTTTCAGAATCCATGCAGGTGATTTCGATTCCCAATGCCTCATTTGTCATCTTTGCCTGACTTGATTTCTTGTTCTGTTTTGGGCTTCACTCTCACAAAAACCTCCTTCCCCTGCCCAGCCCTTCCTCACACACACACACACACACACACACACACACACACACGCACACGCACACACGCGCATACACTCAGACCAGTCAGGAAAGCTCAGGCGCTGGGGGGTAGGTGAGTGGGGAGTGAAAGGTCACCTTCACAACAGGTTTTCCAGGATTATTTAGATGTAATGAATAAAATTGCAAATTCTATTGAGGCTTTTAGAACTAATGAAAATTATCAATGTGTTACACAGCTGCATTTCAGTTTTGTTTGTCTGAGCCTGGAACAGAATAGATTTTATAAATAGAACTTAAATGTGACCACAGAGCATGCATACTAATCAGTTCATTTTAAGATATTGTTTTGCAATACTTTAAAGATGCACACATGCTGGGAAAAATTACTTGTCAGAGGAACAATGTGGAGCCATTTCTTACCAAAGTTGCTAATGGAACTACTTTTTCCTTTCCTTTACTTTTTTTTTTTAAAGCAGGAAGCTTATATCCTTATCTCTCTTTTCTTTTAGGTAAATGGTAAAATGGGATTCTAAATCTTTCTCTAGAAAAGGAAAGCTTTATTCCAGGGAATTTCTATAATATATAGGGGACTAATTATGGGAGAATGTCCATTAATTTGGGAAGGTTAAGATATAGGTAATCAAAATATATTGGTGCCCAGTCAGTTTGGCTCAGTGGATAGAGTGTCGGCCTGCAGAATGAAGGGTCCTAGGTTTGATTCAGGTCAAGGGAACATGCCCAAGTTTAGGACTTAATCCTCAGTACAGGGGCATGCAGGAGGCAGCCAATCAATGATTCTCTCTTATCATTGATGTTTCTATCTCTCTCTCTCTCTCCCTTCCTCTCTGAAATCAATACAAATATATTTTAAAAAATAAAAACAAAGTATATTGGTTAGTGCCTGCTCCCTTGTTCTATCCGTTACACACTTCCTTGGCTCATGTAAATGAGGAGGTGTTTTCTGTGCCTGGCTGGCTCTAAAGAGATTGGAAGCCTGTGGGATGGAGGGCTGAGTGGTTCCCCACTGGAAGTATTCTCTACGGGCCACTGATTTCCTCTAAGGAGGCAGTCCTACCTGAATAGTTCTGATATCTGGATAACTTCTCTCCATTTTGGCAGCAGGCTGCATGCCCCCCTGAAGGATCACATTTGTTTCACTTGTTTGAAGGTGGGAATCCCAGGGATGAGTTTTGATGTGGGAGGGAGCACTGACCTCAGAGCTCCCCATGCAGGTGCCAGGCAGGCACTCTTTTAGAGGCCGAAGGGCGACTCACAGGAAAGTGTCACTGCCCCAGCCATCAGCAGAAATGAATGTGACAGTGTTAAAACTCAAATGTATTTTAAAAGGCAGATGCGGCCTCTGTCAAGGTGTGTCTCCTCCACCCCCCGCGGGGCCTCCTGAAGGGACTCTGGACTTCTGGACACCCGTGGAAGGAATGAGCCACGGAGAGTTTTAAGGAACCTGTTATATCGGTGTCCAGGGGGAAACACAGAAATGACCCGGATGATTAAAATCCATGGGGAACTGAGCCATTTCATGTTAGCTGTTCTCCACCATCCTACCTCTCAGTAAATCTGTGGACAAGGAGAAGAAAATACACCTGTGAATGCCAGTTCCTCTCCAAATCAAAGCAGCAAAGATCTAATACATCCCACTAAGCCCAAAGTACTATATTTTTACCAAACTCTGCTGGACAAGCCATTGCACCATCCCAGGGGGCATCAGGTGTCTGTGGCCTGGGGGTTCCAGCCAGCCCACATCCTCCTTTTATACAGCTTAGGAGCTAGTAAGAATGGTTTTTACCTTTATGAAGTGCTTTAGAAGGAGACAAAGACAAAGGAGAGAAGGGTGGAGGAAAGTGTCAGAGAGAGTACATGGCCCCAAAGCCTAAAATATTTATTATCTGGCCCCTGACAGAAGAAAAGTGTGCTGCCCCTGCACTGAGCAATAGCCAATAATCAAGAAAATCATCTGGCCTGGCCAGTGTTGTTCAGTGGTTAAGCATCCACCCATGAACCTAGAGGTTACCATTTGATTCCCTATCAAGGGTGCATGCTTGGGTTGCAGGTTTAATCCCCAGTAGGGGGTGTACAAGAGGCAACTGGTCAATGTTTCTCTTACATCAATGCTTCTATCTCTCTCTCCCTCTCTCCTCTCTCTCTAAAAATCAATAAAAGGATATTTAAAAATATTTTTAAAAAGAAAGTAGTCTGGAAAATTGCATAGACCCTGAATGATTAAATGCTACCTGAAGAATTGAGAAAGGAGAAAATTTTAGTGTTTTTTTTCCAGAACTTGTAGACTTGGGATTGAAAGGAATCTTGGAGGTCCTTAATCAGAGTTTTCCAAAATGCAGTTCCCATATGAGATAGTGCAAAATACTTGCAGCTGTATCTGGAAGAACAGGTTTCTATTTTAATATAACTAGCAGATCAAATACCTGATTTCACAAATTTTATTGCTTGGGATAAAGTAAAGTAGTAACTAAACATTTGTAAAAATGGTTATGGATATGTTAGGGAGCATTAAGGTGGTTTGTGAATGAGTATAGTCTACAAAACACAGGTTTGAGTCCAATATCTTCCCTTTCATTTTACAGTTGTGAGAAGTAAGTTATCATTATATTGACATCTTAAAACAAAACAAAAAAAACCACACTTTAATATACCTTCATGATAAAGTACTACATGCTCTCTATTTTAAATTTCAAATATTGTTAAAATATAGAGTAAAGAAAATAAAAGTTTCCAATAACCCCTTTGACAGAATTACCTACTGTCAATAATTTGGTTTATATATTTCCCCAGATCAAATTTCCTGGCACATAAAAACATAATATATATCTATATATCTATATCTATATCTATATCTATATCTATCTCTCTCTCTCTCTCTCTTTATATATATATATATATATATATATATATATATATATATATATATATAATATCTAGAGCACAATTTTTGGTTTCTCATATTCCTGATCCATAAATTATTATTATTATTGACCCTTGAGTCATGTTTAGATTTTTAAGGGAAAATAAAAGGGGCTTTACTTAGAATATTGGTTGCAACCCAAGTAGGTGCATATTGGGAAGAGGGGAGCAAATCGGGAAGAATTTTATCCATTAAATCGAGACACAGAAAAGGTTGGGAAGCTAAATGAGAGATAGCCAGTAGCTTGTACAGTTCTTCCTGACATTCTGCATTTCTGCCTAGACTGCGGGTTAACCTGGAAGGTTAACATAATTGCTGACAGCTTGTGGGCCCCGGGTGATGATGCAACTTGCTGTCTCGTCCTCAAGAAGTCCCTGCTTCCCTTTAAGCTCTCCTCACTTCCTTTTCACACTAGCGATTCTCAAACTTCTTCAGTCACAAGCCATTTTCGTGGCGAAGGACATCAAGAGTCAACTTCCACTCCCACCCCAGGGTACTTTCCAATGGAAAACAAGCTTATTGGTGAACAGTTAATTCAAAGGGACCAAATTAAAAAAAAATAGCAATGAAGCTTTGCCAGGGATACAAGTAAATTGGGTATCATTTACTTGATTTCAAAAAGTGCAAACATATTTACAAGTGCAATGTCCGGGAGTATATACAGTAGTTACTAACCCTGTGCCCCATACATTTAAAGAAACACTCAGTCTTTCATACCTCACATGCTATTCAAGGGTCACAGAAGCATGGGTGGCACATCTCCACGGCAACACAGCTGCTTTAGCGATGGGAATATGAGCGCTTCGTCTTTGAACATACACATTTTAAGTCTGATTGTTGAAGAATTATAGGGGGAAAGCACTGGAAACATAGCCGGTAGACTTTAGGGTTAACCAGTCAACCATCAACAAATTACAACAATAATGATTAAGCCAAGAGAAATCTGTAATTTTCAGAAAAGAACAACAGCAAGTGAAAATCACAACCCAATCAAGTCGGCTCTGATGATAGATGGCCAATACAATGCCCTGCCTGCAAGTTCCACCTACAGATAAGCATATCGACGTGTGCGTGTATCCTCTGCAACATTGACGAGTCCTGTGTGGCAGCCCAACCTGAAGCTAGTCCCTTCCACAGATCGAGCTTATCAGCCTGCTAATTTCAGCTAGCAGATACCAAAATTTGGTAACCTTTAATTCAGTCATTATGCAAATTAAAGTTGGTCTCTAGCTGTCTCTCTGTTTATCTGTCTGTGTCTCTCTCAATCCCTCTCTTTCCACCTGAGATTTTCCAGAAATGCAAAGTCCTTTCAGTGGGTGGGGACTCTTCCGTAAGCACCCTGGGACTTAGGATGGGTTTCCCTTCTTCTTCAGTGGAAGCACCTCTGAGATTCCTCATCCCAAATTCCACGGGTCAGTTAGGAAACCGAGGGAAGCTGAGCTAAAAGCTCAGGCCAAATTTGGCCCTGAGTCTTTTGCTGGAGACCCAGGGTTGCCAGGATTATTTTCTGGGCCAAGGCATTTGCCTTTCCTGAACTAGAGGTCTGGCTCCTCTGAAATTACTCAGAAGTTCCCTGGAGCCTCACTGTGCATCATAAACCAGGAGACCAGGAGCTCTCTCTCTCTCTTGAAAGTAATTCAAATTTTTCTTTCTATTCTAGAGCCTAGGCTTAGAACCCAAAAGGAAATTTAAACAAACAAACAAAAAAGAAAACACACCAAAAACCCAAACCTCTTATTTCCCTCTTTCAGTCAGAGGGGAGCCTAGAGCCCTAACTGGTTTGGCTCAGTGGATAGAGCGTCGGCCTGTGGACTGAAAGGTCCCAAGTTCGATTCCGGTCAAGGGCATGTACCTTGGTTGCGGGCACATCCCCAGTTGGAGGTGTGCAGGAGGCAGCTGATCGATGTTTCTTTCTCATCGATGTTTTCCTCTCTGTAAAAAATCAATAAAATATATTTAAAAAGAGGGGAGCCTAGACTTTCAAGACCTCCAACCCATGCTGCCTTGAATAAATTGGGAGTGAGGAGATTTTATTCCCTTGTAGTGACCTCCAACAAAGAGAAAAAAATGGACACGATGAATTTCTCCCCCTGATTCCTTGCTACCCTAGTGACTGCCCTCATCTTACATAGAAGCTTTGATCACTTTACCCGGAAAAGGGGAAATGCAGATGTTACTGACCTCGTGGATTGCAGAAGAGGCTACTGGGTGCCCTCCATTACTGCCCCTTTCATCCGTCTAAGTCAAATAGGCATTCTTCGGATGAGAGGCGTTCAGTAGAGCACTCCCCTCTGCCCACACAATAAAGCAGAAACCCCTTACCTGGACGAAAGAGCCCAACTATTGAGAACGTGGATAGTTCTACTGATTTACTTTCCAGAGGATACCTACCGGGCATACGTGTTTATGTATGACTTGCAAATTTCTCAAATGCTTTTCCCCTCTCCTCCATCCACCCACCAGCCTTCAGCTTTGCCCAAATGGCTAATTCCTCCTTACCTTTATGTTCATCTTAACTGCTCTGCCTCTTGGAGTACTGTCCTGCCCCCTCCTCTGCTGTGTTGACTTACTCCCATGACATTCTGGCCATCCCTCACTTAAAGTTCTTCTCAGAGTGTATTCAATTTGGGGTTTATTCATCTGCCTTCCTCACAAGACCCTGACCTCTTAAATGTAGTGACTCTATCTTATTCATTGCTCTATCATTCAAGTTGAGCATAGCCCTGGCACCGAACAGATTAGCGATAATCATTGCATTTAACAAATGATTCCCTTTAGCACTACAGTTTAAAGAAATGGTAGTACTAGAATTAGTAGATCCAGCAGTAGAAATCATAGGAATATTTATTGTGTCACATAGACCACTTCGGTTAAATCAAAAGACCTGGATATAGGGCAAAAAAGAAAAACAAACAAACAAAACACAAAACAAAGAAAATAAGACAATTTTGAATGCAGATTTATTCATGAAGCAAATCATAAACTTTTCTTTGTCATTAATGCCTTCAGGTCTTATGTCACCAATGTTGAGAAGCCTGGTTTCAGCCACACTGAACCTTGAATCAGAATGGGCTGCATATGCCCTGGTCGCTGTGGCTAAGTGGCCTGAGCACTGTCCCAGGCACTAAAACGTTGCTGGTTTGATTCCCAATCAGGGGACATGCCCTGGTTGCAGGCTTAATCCCAGGTAGGGGGCATGCAGGATGCAGCCAGTCGATGTCTCCCTCACATATCCATGTTTCTTTCTCCCTGCCTCTCTCTTCATCTCTCTCTAGAAATCAGTTTTTTAAAAAAAGCTTAAAAATTGAATGGGCCCCAGGTGATTGCAGCTGGCCTAGGTCACTCAGCAGGCTCACTCATTGCTTGACAAGATTTTCCTTTAACACTGAATAGTGTGCAGTGATGGAGACTACTGCATTTCAATGGCTTAGGTTTAGTTCCTCCTTTATCTGGTACAAGTTTCATCATCTTGGGCCAGTTATTTGACCTCTTTAAACCTGCGGTCTTTCATCTGGAAAATGGGCGCATTGCGGTTCTTACCCAGCGGGTTGCTCTCAGAATGAATTTCTTGGTGCAGCCCCTGATCAGTGCTCAGTGAGTGTCAGCTGTTATTTTGTTTGTGTTGTTACCCCTAACTGCTTGAAAGAATGTACAACTCTTGTTCTGACTCCTAAAAATCAAGAAGTGAGAACCTTACAGAAATATGAAAAAAATAAATGAATGGAATTGTTTTATCCCAGAAAAAATAGTACATTTTTTCCTCATATTTTGCCATGGCCAGAAATCTTTAAAAAAAATGATCATAGTATCAGTACCATCGAGCTAGTAAAAATATATGATATCCCTTAAATCTCCTGTAGCATCAATTCTACTAGTAGCCAACCCATGTTTTACATGTGAAGACAAATGTAATCCATAAGTATATTAACAAATGTGAGGGTAATTTTTAGAATCTCAGCACAAAGTGACAGTTGCTACAGATTTTTAGTCACTATCAATGTTTCCCTGTTTTTACTATATGACCATAATAGTTATTAATGTCAATATTTATCATGTTTTTTTAATTCTTGACTTCTTTCCTGATATATTAGTTTTTAGCAAGAAAAAAAAATGACCCAATAATAGTAGACATGAATTCTGCTATCTCCTCACAGCTCACTAGGTCCAGTAATTGATAATGGCATAATTACTTTCTGAGTTAAAAAAAAATCTAATTGGAATGCCAATAGGTGTATGTACATTTTCTTGGTTTGGAACTTATTTTTTAGCATAATTTATTTAGTGCGTTTGGTATGACGGGTCCAAATGAAGCCAAGCATCCAGAGGAAATTATTTTTTAATATAGACTCATAACCCAAGAGTTAACAATATATATCTTTTCTTACCTAAACTCAGTAAGGCAGTTTTTCCTTTCAAATCTATCCCCACCGTCCAATAGAAATATTTATTATTGTTTGGTTTCTATGGTGGTTTCCTGTGAATTGAGACAAGGAAGAAGAAGGCAATCTTGAAAATATATTGAGTGGCCATTGTGTATGAGGTATTGTTCTAGGCGCTGGGTTACAGCAGTGAATATGAAACATATAGAAATCCCTACCTTCCTGGCGCCTTTATTCTAGTGGCACTGCATGGCTGCATTACCACCCCACGATTGCTAAGGAAGGAAGCTCACAGGGTGTCCCATCACTAAGTTTAGAAGCTACAGTGCGTTACAACTTGGCCAGATTTTTTCTGGCCTTTCAGTCTAAAATGGGCTAACGTGTGTATGGATATTAAATCAGAAACTGTGCAGAGTACAAGAAGCCAGGAGACTCATGGATCACAGAGAAAGAGTTTATTATTCACAATAAGAGCAACAACCAGAGTGACATTATCACACCTGTCCCCTGAGACTCAGTCCCTCAGGTCAGTGCAAGGAGGGCCAGATGGTTCCTGTACATGTAGGAGATACATTATGAGAGAGGGGATTCTGAACTGGTGTAAGGAGACTCTGATGTTGTTTAAGGGTTGCTTACAAATCTGCCCATTCTCCCTCCAAAGAGAGAGATCTCATTTTTATTACTGTGGAATGGAAGCAAATGATCTTCAAGGCGGCCTGTGTCATGCCTCTGAATCTTTTAGGAAAAATTTACTCTTTTGCCTTTCGTATCCAGGAATGCATATGATCCTTAGGGGATTTTTTCCTCTTTCTTTTCAGGGCTGCCTTCTTCTATAAGCATCCTAAAAAGATGGGCCCGGAGTATACAGGATGTTGATTATTGAGTACGTAAGATTGTTACAGATTCATAGAGAAGTTTCCCCACCAATGTGATACTCCAGATAGATTGTCAGCCCCTTGATAACAGGGTGATGTTCTATTCCCAATGCCTACAATAGTGTTGTGCATGTGATGGGTGCTCAATAAGTATTTGTTCAATGTGTTTTAAAAGTGATGGCGATGATGCTTTTATCCTATTGAAAGTAATTCATCTTTTGGGGGGACTTAAGGCAAAAACACTCCAGAGAAACCAGAGACTTAGTGAAGCCAAAGTTTACTAGCCACATTTTCTCAAAAATATGTCTGAGCAGGAAAAATTGTTATCTGTACATCAGCGGGACAGTGATCCCCAAATTTGTGGGGGTTTTTCCTTATTGTTTTGTGTTTTAATTTTGTTGTACTGTTGAACACTACATCTATAAAAATACTCAAGTTAAATACATTAATTAAATCTGAATAATTAGAACACATTAAATATTATGTCCCCCATTGGAGATGTGTAATGTATGTTGACATCTTCATAATTCTGAGAATATCTGCAATAAAATATTCAATAATTAGCAACAGTAAGAAAAAAAATGAAACAAGTGACCTATTTAACTTCTTATTCACCTACCTTTTTTAATCATACCTTTGAAAATCTATTTCAAATTTATTAACATTTCATAGGGTATATTTGCAACAGAATGTCTGTTGAGAAATACAGCTACCCTTTAGGTTTCTTGTTACCACCCCATCTTTTACATATTAGATTTCTAGTTTCACCTATAGATCTTGGTTCCAGAATCTTGAACTAACCAGGAGCTCTCAGGCTAGGAAATATTTTCACTGTACTCTTGGACTTTATTGTGTGTGATAATAAAAAAGGCAAAAGGGTGCTAAAAGTGACTTTCATCACCGTCATGGCTGGTGACCTGGCCAGGGATATGGTGTCGGAAGAAAATTACAGAACTTTGTCAGGAGCCCACATCCCAGGGTCAACAGTGTCATTGCTCTGGTTCCTCATTGCCTGCCCCCAGTTCTCTGCTCATGCTGCTAAGATTTCTCTGCAGTCACACAGCATTGCAGTTGACAGTGGCTGGGTGCAGAAAGACTGAAGTTTTTCTGTTAAAGACTTTATAAGATGAGGAAAACCCTTCGTAGATGCCTTGAGAAGACATCCCATCAGTTTGCCAGCCAGAGAGATGGTACTTAGTTTAAAGAAATTGCTAGTTTAAAGAGGGGAGGGTATGTGACAAAATCAGACCAATCATATTATCCCCTAAAATCAGGACTGCCACCTTTGAAGATACGGGCTCCCTGAGGATAAGGCAAAATAACAGGGTTCAGTTAGCAGGGAAGAAGACAGAGAAAGGCTGCTTGTTGGCGGGGGGGATGTGGGGGTTGGCGGGCTGCTGCTTGAGGTTGCATGGGTATATGAGTAGTGTCCTAGGATAGGCAATTGGGGTTGGAGTGCTAGGATTTTCAATTTAATTCACACCAAAAAAACCCATTCCCAAACATGGAAGCTCTACTTCACATCCTAATATTTTATTTAATACTTACAAGGCAGGCCAAGTAAATTATTATTATTTTCAGAGAAGAAGGGAGAGGGAGAGAGAGTTAGAAACATCAATGATGAGAGAGAATCATGAATCGTCTGCCTCCTACACAACCCCCACTGTGGATTGAGCCTGCAACCCTGGCATGTGCCCTGACCAGGAATCAAACTGTTTAACCAGTGCATAGGACAGTGCTCAACCACTGAGCCATGCCAGCCGGGTTCAAGTAAATATTTTTATTGAAATTTGACAGGTGAGACAGCTGAGGCAACACCTCCAATCTTTACTCAAAATCCCATAACCAGCGGCTAGTACAGAATTACTACTAATCTAGATATTCCCAACTTCTACAACTATCCCTTCTGCCCTATTCCTAATGACCTCTTCCCTGAGAATTGAAACTGTGGTTCTCTCTGTTGGACAAGAGGTGAGGTGTACGGGTGGAGGTGGGATGGAGGCTTCCTCATCTCTTTAACTAGAAATCGCATTTATAAATAGTTTCCTGCACCTGCTCATGAAAACATCCAAGGGCTTCCGCCAAGGAGCACAGGTTGACGGCAGCCTGTGTTAGCAGGTTGAACCCTTGGAGCCACGCCAGCCCTTCCAGCTAGCAAGCCAGTGTGAAGTGAAAGGGACTCCACGTCGACAGCTCTGACAGAAGGTGCCACATACAAATGACAGTTAGTTCAAAAATTAGCTGCCAGATTATTAATCCGAAAGGGGTGTGCATGGTATGGCTTCCCTGTCTAGGTCTCTGGCTGAGCTCTCTCATCTGTTGATCCCGATCTCCCTGCTTCCCCCAGCTCCCTATCCTAACACTAGAGACTCTGAAAGTCCTTGCCAAGAGAGATGCAGAAGGCTGGAGCTTGCTCTCTTGAAGTTTCTGGTGGGCCTCAACTATGTATGGGGCTTTCTGAATGGTTAGCTCCCATGTAGAATTCAGGCCCATCTATTCCTTGACCCCAGAGTGCTCACGTGGAAGAGAAAGGAAAGGTTGGAATTAATAGGATCAGAGGGATAATCTCTCAGGATCCTTGACACAATCTTTTCTTGATGTTAAAATAACACATGCTTATTAAGTAAATTAACATACAAAGTGTACATTTGAATATGAACACTAATCAATTCTATCTTACTCACAGATAATCTATCAATACTTTATTGACCATTCTTTGAGATTTTATTTCCTGTTCACATAGTAACTTTTTTCCCCCATTATGGTTCATATATACTGTTCTACAACTTGCTCTTTTTGTAATGAGCATACTTTCATGTCAATAATCTAGATTTTCTTTTTAATGGCTATATACTATTCCATGGTGTGGGTATTTTATAACTTATTCACCCAGACTTCTGCCAGTCACTATTTGTGTGGTTTCCAATTATTCACCAATCCAAGTATCACTGAGTAAAACACCCCTCGAGACACATCTTTGCAGTCTTGTCTGTGTGTGTATGTGTGTGTGTGTGTGTGTGTGTGTGTGTGTGTGTGTTTCATTTCATTTTTTTTCTTCTGTGGGATAAATTCTTTGAAAAGGAATCACTGGGCCAAAGGCCTAAGATCCTTTTCAACACTGCTTACGTGGCAGGGTGTCCTAGGCAACCGCTCAAACCAGATCTTGTCTTGGAGAATTCCCTCTCTATGTGATGGCCTGGAAATAGGCAAATCTCTAGAACTGTACTTCTGATGGGGCTTTTCACTTTGTATGCAACATGCAGGCCTGAAATGATTCCTTTGTGGTTCATTTTTATGGGTGATAATGTGTTCCCTGCACCAGGCACTTCCTTTTATTTCAAGCTCTAACAAGCACTTAACAAAAGCAGCAATCTAGGGTTACCTGAAAACCTTGTCCTTGTTAACTTGGCTCAAAAAAACTAAGACCAGAGATAGAATTGGAAAGTAGTAGCTCAGCCCTGGTTATATAAAGCTTCCTTTCGCCATATCATTAACTTTTTTTCCCTTTGGTTTATCTGCTAAAACGTGGGGATACAATTTATTTATTAAGCTTTAGTGCATGGACCCCTAGGCCTTGATAAGGCAGACTCAGGCTCTGTCACCCTCCCTTTACACAAATGCAAAGCAGTTTACTTTAGAAAAATGGTAAGTGAGCGGAATGCTTAATCGTAATAAACAAGTATCTTAATGCTCTGTGATTAACACCCAGTAATGACTAATGCCTGGACCTCCTTGTTTCTGTCAAAAATCCATTTTATCAGACATGGAAATGGCCTAAATTAGCTGTGAAAGAGACCTCTTACAGCACAAGATATTCAAGTCTGTGACCCTTCCAAGCTGGAGCAGCAATTAGGCGAGCTGTCTGTTCTATTCAGACCCCCACAAACATAAAGTATTCAATGCCATCAGCGCAAAGCACAGTCGTTTCAAACTCAAGATACTTTCATTTCAATATTGACTCATATACACTCCCCCCAACCTTTTACCCCCAAATTGCTCTTATTACCCTCTAACCATCTAGTATTTCTCAAAGACTTCTCAGGACCACCTGTAGAACAGTTGTCTGCTTGGTAAATTGAAGAAGGCTCCTGGGTCCTACCATAAAGAAAGGATGCTTGGAAATAAGGTTGTTGTTTTTTATGAGTGCCTCCCAGGTAATTTTGATACACTCTAATATTTAAGGAGCTCTGCTGTGACAGACCATGCATCTGAAACAGTCCCAGTATGGGTATAGGGCTTGAGTCCATGCATGTTTCTTTGACTGAACAAATAAATGAATGCCAAATCAGCAAAGGCGAGAACCCTGTAACTGTGATCTAGTCTGTAGCCAATATGGAAAACATTTCAGCACAGACAGTGTGATATATATGTTTTTGTTCCTTTAATAGAGGGCCTAGGGGTGGTTAGTCACCCTAATCAAGTGTACACATTCCACACAAAATGCCACACTCCAGAGGCAACTAGTACAGGAACAGCTGTCTTTATCCGTGAACAACACTGAGGTTTTGTTAAATAACAACAACAAAAAGTGGAAAGATATTATTGGGAAATCTGTGATGTTCAAGACATCTTCATTGATAAAATATTATAGCAGTCTCCCCTGATCTTGCAGGAAATTAAGAATTCAGAGAAAACAATCAACTCTATTTGCAGCCAACTAGGCTACTGATTAGTTAGGTCTTTTAACTCTGTGGTTAGCCAAATCCTGAAAGCACCTGCCCTAATGATAGAGTTGGTCCAAAGCTCTCTTGGAGCACCTAAATGGGTGAGGCTGGCATTCAGTTATGTGATTGTTCTGGGCCTGCATGTTAATAAATACCTATGTGCGGAACTGAATTCACCCTGACACCAATTTTCACTGTAACCTGTCATTGAATGTGTAAGAAAGGTCTGTAACTCACATCTAACTCTAACAATGGCGAATGACCAAATTGGCTCAGGTCTGCAGGCTACAGGAAGTAGCCAGGTTCAGATCCACTGTCATCTTTATAGTTGATCAGTCCATATGCATTTCAAATAATTTAAGCGACTCACAATGTTGGCAATGTTCATTGACGTGTATATCCACGTAACGCTCTTTCTCTCCTTAGCAAATCCTCCACCAAGAAAAGTAAATGATTTGCCAGAGACTGAAAGTTTACATTTGAGAATGTCTCTTTTCAGGACATTTCACACCAGGACAGGCAGAAGCCAAAAGGACCAAGAGTGGGCTCTAGTTATATGTCCTCCTAGGGTTGGAGATTGACTGTGGGACTGGCAACCCTGACCCTCATTGTTGCTCCCAGAGAAGAAAGGCAATAGAGCAGGGAATCGATGCAGCTGAGTGAGCTTGGCCCCAACTAGTCCTGCCATCTGCATCCAATGGACAAACAGTAAATGTATTTTTTTCATGAAAAGATGTGTCTGGGGAAGTGCATATTGGGAATCTCTCAAGCTGCAGTAGCAATATATTCAAAGCAAAAGAATAGCAGTAATAACAACAATGATGATGATGGTAACTTGAATACGGAAATAATAAGGTGAAGTTTTATTGGATATCAGATGTCTACTTTTCTGATTGAACCATGAGCAATACATGATTTGATATTTGGGATAGTGTATACATAGGTTAGAAAATGTGGAACCAATTTTAATTAGGTTTTAAGGGACAAAGGTCATATTCTCTAAAACATTAGGAGGTTTTTGCCTTGTGAGATGGTCCAAGGCATTTTCAATAACTGTTGAAGATACAGAAGCCTGGTGTAAGCAGAGCCTGAGAGACAGGTCCCCCAGAGAGTTTTTCCTTTTCTCTGGGGATTCAGAAGATTTGTGGGCAGAACAGGGTGGAGATTGGGGAATTTTAAGGTTCACAGAACAAGTTGTATGAATGCGTTTCCAAAATTTACTCAATTACGGAGTTTAAACGAGAAGGGGTGGGTACTGTGTTTTGATCATCAAAGTGTAAGTTAAACTTTGGTCCTACTCAAAGTTGTATTTAAACATTTGTTCTATGAAAAGGATTCTGGGCTTGAAAGACCAGGAAGGAGACTCGCTGCTGGTTACTTTTGCTTCTGCTGAAAGGCCTTTTCATTCCTCAAGTAAATCCTGGCCTTGTACAGTTAGGCCATTCTTTCTGAGTTAGACAGCCCAGGGAGGTCAGTGATGGTACCATCTGTGTATAAAGGAGCATAGAACGGCTTTAAAGGGGTTGGCAAACTTTCTGTACTTGGCCAGGTAGTATGTATTTTAGTCATTGTGGATATCTGATCTGTGTCATGATACCCAAGTATACCATGGTACCACAAAGGCAGCCACAGCCTGGGTAGGAATGAGTATGAAGATAACACATGAGTGTCACTGGGTAGCAAGATATTTTTTATTTACAAAAGCAGGTGGAGGGCCCTGACAGGTTTGGCTCAGTGGATAGAGCGTTGGCCTGCGGACTGAAAGGTCCCAGGTTTGATTCTGGTCAAGGGCATGTACCTTGGTTGGAGGCAGCTGATTGATTCGCTCTCATCCATGTTTCTAACTCTCTATCCCTCTCCCTTCCTCTCTGTAAAAAATCAATAAAATATATATTTTTAAAAAAAGCAGGTGGATGGCTAGGCTTTACTTTCCCCACCCCCAATGTCCACTCACTGTGTGCCAGTGGAATGTAGTAAGTCTTTGCCTTGTCTATTTCCTGTGGGTAAAAGAAACATCTTTCATAGTAGACTTTTCCCTATTGGTTCTTTGTTAAAAATCGAACCAACATTTCTTTAGTGACAGGTATGTGGACTACACTATAAAACTACTAGTTACCAGGGAATCAGGGGGCAGTTTAGGATAGGAAGAAAGGAAAATGAGTAATATCAAGTTTCCCTCCCCCCTGCTCTCAATGTAGTTTACATCTTGCCAAGGAACACAGGCCTGTGGAACATAGGACAAGTCAAGGAGTGGAAGTAGATTTGGTACATAGGCAGCCAGGTACCCCAGTGGTATATGGGAGGTAAAGAGTTCTCCCCAAGCCCAGAGTTGACTGGAGTGATTATGTCCATTTATAAGATTCAGTCCACTGTGGTGAGATATTATCTACCTCATTCTCTTGTTTAGGAAGGCAGTATTAGTAAGGCTTTTGCCTGACTGATATATCACTTCTTTTCAAATTTTAATGTCACTAAGAATCATCACCAGGGCCTCTCAACCTAGTTTCACTATACTACAATCTCTACTCTTGAGTTGATGGAGCATTGGGCTAGAAATTCACTGGCATTGTGTGGACTATTTATTATTATTATTATTTATATGTTCACTTGTTAAATGATCATATTGTTACTCATCACAACTTTTTGGGAAGATGGGTAGCAGATAAGATTTACATATTTTAATTACAGGGAGCTCACTCACCCTCATAGGAGTACCTGGACATTTGATTGCATGACCTCAAGAGAAGCTTGATAAATGAATTGTTACTACCTTACCGGATTAGGAGCAAGATTAATTTATTCAAACATGTTTATTTAACAAAAGGGTGTGCATAATAACAGGAGAAACATCATAGGAAATACTATACATGTAAACACAGACCCTGTACTGAAAAGGCTTGCATTTTTACTGGCGAGACATATATTCATGAAAATCTTTTGCAAAATGTTCAATGATTTGTCAAGAAGAACTTTCTTTAGGATTTCCTCAAAATCTTGTTAAAAAATATAACCCTATTAGAATAGTTTATCACACTGAATTTTAATTGTCTATTTGTTTTGTCTCTCCCCAAATTACAAAAAATAAAAAAGCAAGAAAGCAGAGGTTAACCATTGCCTGTCCTGATGACTATGCATATTAATCATGAAATGTGTATTTGTTCATTGGACATGCATGAATACATAATCATTTGCGTTCTATCTATGCCCTATGATATATTTGCTTTATTTGTAAAGTATAGTACCTAAGTATACATAAATTATTTAATATATTTATATAGTTTATACCTTATGTATTAGATCAGACTCAAGGATATTGTGTTCTATTCCATTTTGGAAAAATAATTTATCAGTGTGGACATCTTTGCTTCCGCAGATAAACTAATGCTTTTCTACCCTCAGTGTGCACAATGACGCCATCAAAGCTTGAAAACGAATGGTGAATACCAAATATTTTGCATAGCCACACTTTATAAACACCAATTTATTCCTCCTACAGAGAAGACATACCCTATTATAGTAAGTGTTTTCCATAAATTATTTAATTTTTATCCTCACAACAACCTTGTGAGACAGGAAATGGTTATTTCCAGCATTTTATAAATGAGAAAACTAAAGTAAGTTAGCTGTGATCACAAAGTTATGCAATACTGGAAGCAAAATATAAATCTAGGGAACAAACTCCAGAATCTAGTCTTTAATCCCCGAAGGCACAATACTGGGGTCTGCAAACTAGGTGCCCTTCCCAGGCCAGATCCAGTAGTTGCCTACTTTGTAAGCACAGTTCTGTTGGAACAGAGCCACACCCATTTCTTGAAGTATGGTCTGTGGCTGCTTCAGAGCCATCACAGCAGAGCTAAATAGCTGTCATGGCCCAGCTGGTGTGGCTCAGTAGTTGAGCATTGACCTATGGACCAGGAGGTCATTGTTCAATTCCAGGTCAGAGAACATGGGTGGATTGTGAGCTCAATCCCCAGTGTGAGGCATGCAGGAGGCAGCCAATCAACGATTCTCTGTCATCATTGCTGTTTCTATCTCTGTCTCCCTCTCCCTTCTTCTCTGAAATCAATAAAAATATATTTAAAAATAAATAGCTGTCATAGAACCTCTGTGTTCCTTTTAAAATAGTTACTATCTGATTCTTTATAGGAAAAAATTTGTCAATCCTCCTATAGTGTATTAAATATATCATCCAACTTTATGAATTAAATGAACAGTTGTCCTATAATTTTGAAATGTATTGATATATATATATATATATATATATATATATATAGAATAGTTGTCCACCCCAATTTTCCTTTCATATTTCTAATTAGTATATAGACCCCAAGTCATCATCATTTGGTATATTTTCTATCATGTGGATAGAAAGACAATGTTAGAGTCATCTTGCATTAGCTCTTGCTAGACCTTCTAAACATTCAGAACTTCGTTCAGAGGTTCATTGGAAATGTATGCATATTAGATTACCATTTGAAAATGGGCTCTTCTTAAACAGAGTGCAAAATATTTACAGTTTGGAATCTCATATGGATGCATACAAGTCCTTTGATTGATCTCTAATGAAGGTTTGGTGGCATTCTTTTAGGGTAATAACTTCAAAATATATTTGTTGTTAATTATATTTTTGTACTGAGCTCTATTTTAGAAACTACAGAAAAACATACATTGTAAAATTGCTCATAAATTGTAGGGGGTTGTGCAGCATATTTTTCTAACTCATTTTAAGGAGGGGTTTTTTAACATTATTGTGAATCATAATTATGTCATTATATGTTATAAATATATTACATGTATTTACACTACATAATTAGACCTAATTCTAATTATGTAGATTCATGGTAATCAGCTAAAATTTGCTTTAAAAAACCAAGATAATTCCTCTAACAGATGCTACCTTAATAGAATATTAAGTTTGAGCAAACCTCATGAAAATAGGAAAATTAATAAGTAATGATTAAACCTCTAACATACAAGCGGCTTAAGATTCCATGTCACCACTACTTTAGAGCTTTATTTATAAGCAGTGTTTTTCTGAGATACCCTCAAAAATGTGGTCAGTCGTGTTTGGGGAAAATTATCTCTTAAACGGAAAGAGAAAGCAATCCCATAAAAAGACCTCAAAGTTTTCAGGATTTGTTTTGAATATAACACAGATACTCTCTTTTCAAAGCTCCTTATATATAAAAACGTGTCTTTTAAAAAATTGTTCTAGTAACAAAGAGGTAAATAAAAACACTATTTCCCCTGGATCTTGCTCTCTAGATGTTAAATCTGGCATCATTGCTGTAAATTGCTAGTTGTAGTCTTTGATTGACATGTTTACCCAGATAATGTAACAGTTTTTGTGAAAGAAATCTACTTAGTGTCTGGATGACATGAAACATGTTTCTCCTGGAAGGAAAAGCCCCGAAGTGTTCTTTCAAATGGGAGCCTTTTCTCTCCCAGCCTTTCCAGCTGATGACAAATGGCGTAATTTGTTTTGCTCCCTCATTTACCCAAAATGAGGAGTTCAGTTGCAGTGTGCATCTGAATATATACCTTTAAGTTTCCCTTGGTGGCTCTGTCCTTGACTTCCTTTCAGATTCATATTCTGCTCTGAGTTGTAGAGGAGCCCATTCTGCACAAGGTGTTTGCTTGTCCAAGGAACCCATGTGGCTGTAGAGTGTGCTCTGTCTTTTTAGTGGGTTTTCCTTCCAAAGACCCAAACAACTCGCCGATACGCTTCGAATAAAGGAAATCCTTCGTTATTTCTAACGTTTCTTTTTCACGAGGTGTGAAGGACACTTTTATTTTTTCTTCGTTCTCAGTAAAGGACGTTCTTTCTTTTGAAACTGCCTTAGGTGTCAAATTGACATGAGGAAAATAAAGGCTGTTTCCAAAGCCTCTTCAATGTGTGCAGGTGAGCTTGATTTTGACGTGAACCTAAGCCCTGACCTTGGGAACTAGCACGTGGTCAGAAGCAAAAGATCCTCTTCTCAGAAACGTTGTCAAACGAAAACAAACAAACAAACAAAAACGGCCTCATAGAGGACTTGTGGACTTGAGGCTCAAGAATTGGTCTGTGCCAAACTCCTTTACAGCCAATTAACCCCCCACCGATAAACCCAGGACTTGTCTTAACTGGTCAGTCACACTTCCCAGTGAACTTTTGTGGCCATTGCCTAGAGCAGCCCTCCCTTGCCTCTGGTTTGGGAGCCTACCATCACCAGGGACCTTTCTTACCCTTTTATATCCGTACATAAGTCAGTTCCCAAGGCTTTAATCTCTGAGTTAATAGCCCCTTGAAAAATCTCAATTTATTAGGCCTAGTCTCTGCATGGGAACAGGTTTTCCCAGGCTTGGGGGCAGCAAAACTCAAGTTCATTCTCACTTTTTCTCAGTATTTTATACAAAGAGGGAAATTAAATCTACCCTGATACAAAGAAATCAAGTCAGCCAAGTTTTACATCACTATCTACAGCAGACCCTTGGTGGTTAAGGATTTAATATGTGTGGTTTCCGTTACTCAGATGATAGTGCTCTTTTGTGCCAAGATACACCTTTGATTGAGCCGGGTTACCTAAGAGTCACTCCATTGAGCAAGGAACCCAGAACCCTCATTTGGGAAGAGCTTTTTCATGGATTTTCATTGTGTGTACAGCAGCTGAGGAGAAGTGAACAAAACTTTTACTTTTTATGAACACTGGCTACTAGCCTACCGCCTCCTAATCTTAGCCACCGAATCGGGAAGGTTTAAGAAAAGGGATGGTTTGTAAGTAGGAAATCATTTTGTGAATCACTGTTATAATGCATCCAGTTTTGATTTAAAGGAATTATCACACCATTTATATGGCAATTTTTGGCCCAAAAGAAGCACAAAGTTTGCCTTGTCTTCAGTCTTCTTACAAAGCATTCCTAAAGACTGAAACCATACCACTTTCTCAGGAAACTGGCCTAATAGTTGATCTTCACAACTCAAAAAGAGAAACACAGAAGAACACCAGAGAAGAATTACATAGGTTACAGAAGAAAGTGTGTTCCTAGGAAGTCAATACTTTGTGTGACTACATATATTTTTAAATGAAAGACTGGCTTGTTTTTTTTTGTTTTTTGTTTTGTTTGTTTGTTTGTTTTACACTAGAAACCAGATCACTAGACCATCCATTTTTATCTGAAAGACTATGTTTTCTATTTGATGGCATATCCATAGAGCCTGAAATATCACCTAGGGAAAAGGAGAGGCTTCCTTAATATTTAGAAGTGATCTCTATTTTTTTCAATTTTTTTCTTTTATGTATTTATGCAGCACAAAACATCATACCGTCGTCTCATCATGTGCTTAAAATAATCCAGAGAGCAAGTCGGTTAAAATGACTAGGAAGGAACGGGCCAATGTGTGAAATATGTGCTATTACTGCCCTTGCCTTGTCCAAGGCAGATGTCCCTCATGTATCACAGCCCTATTTCCTGCTGAGCCTGGACGCAAACCAGGGCTCCCATCAACCGCTACCCATCAGCCCGAGATGGCAACTATTTCCAAACTATTTGCTGTTGTTGGACGGGACCACGCTTCCCTGAAACCTTACACAGAAGGTAGCATGGTGTAATCATGACACTGTCTCGCCTTTCAGACCACCACTGTGATTGTTTTCTGCGTCTTATTCCGTATAGGCAATTAGTCTCATAAGAGTAAAATGCTAACTTAGCCGCAGGTGTATTATGGATAGACTCTATGTAAATAGCAGCTTCTCAGCCTTCAGAGCTGTAATGCAAATTTCATTGTTCTGTTTCTGCATTATTACAGGGAAATGGAAATTTTCTAGAGAATGATTTGCGATGCATATGATGCATTATCAAGATAACTACAGCATCACCTTCTATCAGCAGCAATTTTACCTACTAAGGGGATTTTTTTGTTGTTGTTAATCCTCACCCGAGGATATTTTTCCATTGATTTTTAGAGAAAGGGGAAGGGAGAGGGAGAGACAGAGAGAAACATCGATGTGACAGAGACACATCTATTGGTTGCCTCCTGCAGGCACCCCAACCAGGGCTGGGGAACCTGCAACCAAAGTATGTGCTCTTGTCCGGAATCAAAACCAGGACCCTTCAGGCCATGGGCTGATGCTCTATCCAGAGCCAAACCTGCTGCAGTGATGGAGAACCTTTTGAGCTCAGCGTGTCATCATTTTGAAAAACCCTAACTTAACTCTGGTGCCGTGTCACATATGGAAATTTTTTGATATTTGCAACCATAGTAAAACAAAGATTTATATTTTTGATATTTATTTTATATATTTAAATGCCATTTAACAAAGAAAAAACAACCAAAAAAATGAGTGTGCGTGTCACCTCTGACACGCGTGTCATAGGTTCGCCATCACTGTGCTAGGGCCGACTAAGGGACATTTGACAGTGCCTACGGACATATTTGGTTTTTACAAGTGGGGGCAGGAGTGTAATACTACTGGCCCCTCCTGGGTATAGCCCAGAGGTGCTGGTAAATAGCCTACAATACCCAAGACAGCCCCTCAGCAACAAAGAATTACCCAGACCCCAAATGCTAAAAATGTTAGTCATGTTGAAGTTGACAGATTATGTCCTAAACTATTAAAACACATAGTTCTAGCATTACATATTGAAGGAGATAATTTTGTAACTGAAACCTTTATGCTACTGGTATTGAAATAGTTTCCCTTAAAAATTAAAATGAGCACTGGCTACTAGCCTAACATCTCCTAGTCCTAGCCATTGAATTGGGAAGGTTTAATAAAAGGGATGGTTTGTAAGTAGGAAATCATTTTGTGAATCATTATTATAATGTATTCAGTTTTGATTTAAAGGAATTATCACAGCGTTTGTACAGCAATTTTTAGCCTTAAAGAGACACAAAAGCTGCTGATCAGTGTGGCTCAGTGGTTGAGCGTCAACCTATGAACCAGGAGGTCATGGTTCCATTTTAGGTAAGGGCACATGCTCCATTTGCCGCCTCAATCCCCAGTAGGGGGCATGCAGGAGGCAGCTGATCAATGATTCTCATCATTGATGTTTCTATCTCTCTCTCCTTCCTCCTTCCTCTCTAAAATAAAAAAATTATATATATAATTACATATAAAAATCATATATATAACAAATTAATGGCATAAAGATTTCAAGTGTAGTCATATTTGTTATTTGTGTCTAAAAACTACCTTTGGGTCCACTGTCACCGATTTGATAGATAAGGTGTTCCCCAAAGGCACACATTCCGTGGGATGCCTAGAGACTACAATTGAAACTCGCTGCTGTATTTCTTTTTCATCATCAGTGAATGACCAAAGTGTGAGTTCTTCAATGCTTCACACTATATTGAATCGCACACTGAGAAACTGCTCTTGTAATACAAGATGGATTTCAAGGGCTCTCCATGTTGTAAGTGTTAAGTTTAGTCTAGCAAGATGCTTTTCTACCCTACGAACACTCGGTGCTGTCAAACAGACCCGTTGCTCAGTTATGGAATGTTCCCGTGACTTCGTTTCCCTAATGAAGTGGCGGGAGTGAGAAGGTTTGTTCTCATGCCCTCCCCCAAACAAAACTTTACTATCTGAGGATTAAATCCTCTATCCTTCCTCCTTCCATTGTCAGCCAAGGATAGAGAAATGTCTTTTAGACTAAAAGATTCTCAAGGCACAGTGGCTGAGAACATTTCATAATAACTCAAATATATAAGCCTTAATAAGCCAATTTCCCATTCAGTTTAATCTATTTTCAGCAGATCAAAATAATTAAAAATGCTAACAGTTATGGTAATTTTTAATACACTGCGAGAGAAGCAATTTAGATAGCACCTTCCCCACGAATCTATATTTGTATAAATGCTGATCAAGAATATTTGTTCAATTTTATACAAATCAAACATGAATAATTTCTTCCATATAACTCCCTCTATTGTTGTGTTTTCCCTCTATCTAGTTATCCATTTGCTGCTGGCATGCTGCTCTAGGAAGATTTGATTAAAATCAATAAGTTATTGGGAAGATGGCAATTAGCAGTCTTTCACCTATAATAGCATTGTCTGTTAAGCTTCCTTTGTGTTAATCACAATATTTTAGCAAGACTCTCCTATCTAGTCATGCAATTTAATGAAATGGAAGGTTTAAAAAGCATCCTTAATTTGGGACACTGGAAATCCACTTCTCTGTTTTTCACTGTTTTGATAGCAACACCCAGCATTTCTGCAACACATCAGAAATCTTCCTCCCCTTTGAGAGTTTCCCAATTTTCAGATCTCGGAAATATCTACACAGCAGTTTATACCGCATAAACCTCAAGTTAGTTCAATGTTGTATAAAAAGATACTGGTGAGCATCAATGTATAGATTTGTTTAACTATTTCAAAGAGAGTTGACTGTTTGTTTGTAATAGATAATTGACATGCAGAAATTCTCCACTTTGTCGGTGTGCTATTGACTGGTAAATGCCTGGACTAAAGATGGAACCTTAACGGATGCCACTCAACAGCAAGTCATAATTGTCAAGGTCACTGTTTTCACATTTGTTACCATTTGCTTCTTTGTTCTGAAGACTCCTTAGGTCATTTCGGTCACTCTTTCATTAGAGAAAACAATCATGCACATACCTATACACAATATATACACACAACTAGTGTGCTTGTGATTTGTGTTTATTAGCAGGGTCACTTTTATTCAACATTTTTACACAGTGACAATTGCTATGAAAACACAGGTGCTTAAGCTAGTAAGTGAATATTGTTCTTGTTATTCCTATAACAAAGATCCTAGCCCATAAATTTAATAATCTTCTTTATTTAGAGATATAATACCCCAAAAAGGCATTAAAATGGGGACATTCAGCCCTAACCGGTTTGGCTCAGTGGATAGAGCGTCGGCCTGCAGACTGAAGGGTCCTGGGTTCGATTCCGGTCAAGGGCATATACCTTGGTTGAGGGCACATCCCCAGGAGGGGGTGTGCAAGAGGCAACTGATCGATGTTTCTCTCTCATCGATGTTTCTAACTCTCTATCCCTCTCCCTTCCTCTCTGTAAAAAATCAATAAAATATATTTAAAAAAATAAAATGGGGACATTCAGATAAATAGTGACCATTTATAAACATTTTAAAAAAATCTTTTTAGAGAGAGCATTACCTATTGAGTTTTTTTCTCTACACCAAGATTTCACATACTTTTTTTCACCTAATAAGTTTAAATGACTATTTTTAAAAATAATGGGTCTCTTATTAGACTCAAAAGAAAGTCAGAGGATTTTTTTCCAGCTAAAATCTGAAATTCTTATTGAAAAATCGTTTTGTAGGTGATGTTGACATTTAAGTAACATTTATTATAATATAAAGATTCTTCAAACAGATTTTGGACTAAGAACACCATGGCAGATAGAATTTTCATTCAATTTGCATTTTGTCTTGAGCACTAGCATTGTTACAGGGTAGGAGAGAGGCTTCTCTCCCCTGGTTGCTGGTGGGAATGGGGTACCTGGGGTACTGCTGGAATAAGAATTTCTGGAGGCCCCCACTGGAGGATGAGATGTAGTAGCTTTATTTTCACGGAATTACACGCTTTGGTTTCCAAAGTCCCATTGGCCGTAGTCCAGTCATCAGGCTAGCTCAGCTTGTGTTTCCGCGCTAAGTACAGTTCATCAGTCCTTTGCATGCAGCATCCACAGGGCTGTGGATCATAGAGGCAAATGCAAGGAAGCAGGAGCAAAAGGGCCTCGCAAGCCAAGAGTCAAGTGCAGCAGGAGCCAGGAGCACAAGAAGGCAAAGTCCTTTGTTTAGGGGAATATGTATCCCCAAATTTTAACAGGCTGGCGTAGGCTCCACCAATTCTGGCCGATGATCTCTGTCCCCAGGTTTGACTGACAGCATCTTTTCTGGTCTCTCATCCTCCCTCCCCCAGCTTTACTGGGCGTGCATCTATCTTTCCTTTGTGGTTCCTGAAGAGTGCCAAGTTGCAGCGTCCTGGTGAAGCTGCCCAAATGACACGTCTATAATACCTGACCTTCCCCCCTTTGCTCCCTTTCTATCATTAATAAACTAGCTAGTTACAATGGTATCAAGGTTGCTCTTAACATTTGCAAACAACAGCAACAGCAACAAATCAGCTGGGAATCCTGAGTCCTGTGTCTGGGGATTCTGATAAAGCATCTAACAGGTGGGGCTAAAGAATGTTTATTCGTTTCAATGGACATCTTTGTTGATTCAGATGTAAATGGTCTAAAGTTCACAGCTTGAGAAATACTGGCTTAGGAAGGAAGAAAATCCATGCTGTCTATAAAAATGTCACCCATGTTGAAGTTAACCACCATGTTACAGCCACTGAATCAGATATGATCCAAATATTTGCTCAGTGGGATTTGTGATGCTAGAAGCCTCAGGAGAAATGGTCTAGGTTTTGTGTAGTTCCTCTAAGTTCTTGAACACTTTGTAAAATATTTATAACAGGAGCCTAGTTTTTGGAAGTTCAAGATGTTACCAGGTCCCAGGTGAGTTTCGGGGCAGGCTAGTTGAGCAGTTTGTCCAGAGCACCTCTCTATAAGATATTGCTTCAAGCAGAGTATGACAGAGGAAACTATTTTTCAGAACTCTTCTCTAGTTGAAAGGATTAACAAGATTAACTGCTTGGGGCTGAGGGTGGCAGTCGGTGAGATCCCCATAGTAAATGCTTGAGTAGCTTCAATTCCATTCCAAGAAAGGAGAAGGCTGGTTAACTGAAGGGAATGTATTTTGTTAAGTGGGTGATGAGAGTTGGGAGGGCCAGAACTGAGTCTCTTGGGACAACAGAGATAATTCTCTATGTGTTACATGCCTTTCAACAGAGCAGAAGTCATTTCCAAAATGCTTCAGCTTCCTAAAGGAGCAGCAGTACACATTGATTATTGTTATTTGTTCCTTAAATATATTTTTACCATCTCTGAAATGTTGGTGAATTTAAAAATATTTAAAATACTTTTTTTTTTGCTCTCAAGGATTTAAAATCTGTTTGAAAAGCATGCAAACAAGAGCACACCCTGGCAAGAGTGTTCTTTTAACGATACAAAGTACAGTGGAAACCTAGAGAAAGCCAAAGCTTGTTGTGCCTGAGGGCATCTGAGAAAGCTTCAGAGGATAACATGTGAACTGACAAGACAATAGAAGCCTAACAAGGGAAGACTTCGTGTTCTGAGCAGTAGGAACAGCACACACAAAGGCAAGGGTATACCATAAACAGAATGTTCCGTAAGTGACTAAATTGCTCTAAGAGTAGAAGAGATTGTGAGGGAGGAGCGGAGCAGCTGAGCAGTGGCAGAACTAAATCTTGATCTTCATGCTCAGAAGTGGAGATTCTTACATAGGGGACTTAGACGAGACCATTAATCTGCATTTTAACACCTATTTCAGGTGAACTTCATTGAAATTGAAATATATCCTTGCTTGATGCTTGGAAACAAAACTGTTTTGAGTTGGATGTGTGCATGGTCATAACAGCATGTAAGTTCTTTCTAAAATAAGAGTAGAAAATAGAGGTGGCAAGACTAGAGAGAGAGAAGTTAAGAATCAAGCAGACGGTCAAACTTCAGAGGGCAGGCAGGGGAGGGGCAGGGGGAGGTGATCAACCAAAGGACTTGTATGCCTGCATATGTATAAGCATAACCAATGGACACAGACACTAGGGGGCTGAGGGCATGTGCTGGTTGGTAGGAGTGGCCGGGGAGAGGTCAATTGGGGCGGGGGGGAAGGAGACATCTGTAATACTTTAAACAAGAAAGAATTTTTTTTTTAAAAAAAGAAACAATTGAAAAAAATCTAGACAAAAGGTGATATGCTTCTCAACTAGGCTCTTAGTATGGACGATGGAAAGAAAGGGGTGAAGAAGGAAGTCGATTGCAGAGGAAAAAAAGTATTTTAAATAGTTTGGCAACTACTACGGTGTGAGGAGTGAAGTGAGAAATAAAGAGGCCAAGGTGACATTTAGGTTGACAACTGTGTCAATTATTCCGATAAAGAAGAGAAGCCATGTGTTTTTGGTTTGCAGTATAGCTTTGGAAGAGGGTGAGATAGTAAGATTACTTTTGAAAACGCTGACTAGAATAAAGCAGTCTTAAAATTGGTCAGACCTTTATTAATATTAAACAAATACTTAGTAACTTCTAAATATTAAGTTCTAATCAAGTGGTTTATCCTCTGCTATCATTCTGTCCACAAGAGTCACTGAGCAAGAAAAGGTACTAGATAAGGGGTAGTTGGGGAAGATTGTGTAGTTTTTTTTGTTTGTTTGTTTTTTGATCATGGAAGCAAATAATTATAGAGACCAACACATTTGTCGATTGAGTGTCAGGTTCTCCTCCTGGGAACAAAGCAGGTATCAGTAGCCCCAGAGCAGTTTTCCTAATAATAGTTGCTGTTGCTGAAAACAAAAACTTGCTGAAGCCAGGAGGCATTTACAAAAGAGATAAGATGGGACCCAAGGGGGCCTGGATGGAATAGGACACATTCTCTGCTCCTTACGCCTGTAGAAGACCCTGCTTAGAAAGTGTTCTGTTACTATGAATTTGCGTTCATAGCACTTTTTATAAATGGTATGACTTAACTGTGAGGTAACATCTTGAAAATATGCCCCTCCCTATCTACATTGTAAAGTCCCTCCCTATCTAAATTATCTTACTTGTGGCTGTATCAGCCAGGGTTCCACCAGAGAAGCAGGACCACTGGAAGATATGTCCATGTACATTAAGGGATTTGCTCTTGGGAGTTGAAATGTGGAATTTGGGCATTGGTGAGGCAGTTTCTGTAAGGCGGTCATCTTCATGGATTGTGCTGGAGCTTACAGTCCACGAGCGGGCAGATAAGAACACAGATGTGCAGTGGGGGAGATTCAGAGTAGACTGGAACCCACAAGCATAAGCTGGATCCCCACAGGGATGGACTGAAACCAGGTCAGTTTTCGTTTCCTCTGGTGATGGTGATGTGGATGTCCTGCAGAACCCAGGGCCCATTTTGATAGCTTTAAACACATATTCCCAGTCCAGGAGTCATAGAAGTTTAAGGAGGATGGAGGGGGTGGGGAGCATGACAAGTCCAGCCACTGACTCCCATCCTCAAGGCAAGCCAGTGGATCACCGACAACGTGTGTGAAATACATGAGCTCTTGCTTCACTTCCACCCTCCAAATCTCCCACAAGAAATGTCTCTTGGGGCCCAAGGTAACTGGAAATATATAGGACAGGGAATTCTGGGAAATGTAGTTCAGCCTAACTAAGCTGATACATTTCAAAGCCACAACAGCTATCCCTTTAGCACCTTCAGGGTGCCTAGCACAGAGTAGACCCTAAATTAACATTTACAAAATGGAAAAATAAATGCATTAATGACCTACAGAATAGGAAGGGCTTACCAAATGCTAGCATAAGTTCAAAGAGCAAGGATGAAATATGTCTTTAAAGATTGTTTATTGTGTTACAGAATGGAGTCTAATGCAAGATGACAAAATGTGCAACTCTCTGTCTCTGTCTCTCACTCTCACGTGCATACACACAAACACACACACACGTGCACTCATGCACATACTTTTTTTCCTCTTTAAAATGTATAAAGTGTAGGTAATGAAATAGTTAAAACAGCATTGCCCTAGTTTCCAGGCTATAAACTCATCTCTGTAATAACAACTACAAAGCCTTTACAGTAATGGCACATGAGTAGAAATTTGTGAAATGAAATTTTTGGCAGTTCATTAGTAAATTTGGGTTTTGCCTCAGCCTTAGGGAACAGAAGGGATCCCAGAAGGCACAGCAATCAGCAGATGAACTAACCCTCCCCTCAATGATGTGAAATGCTATTTTAAAAGAATTAAACAATGAGAAATAATGTCCGGAAAATGAAATAATAGCTCATTAAAAATAATCTTTTTTGAGTTATGTGGGATGGGAGAAAACACAGTCTAATCACTGGTGTAATTTAAATAACTAATGTCATAGTTTCAAAGGATTTTTATTGTATATTTCCAAAAGGTCCTTTCACACAGGTTAGCAAAATTCTTCCAGGTCTATATTTTGTTTGAATTCATTTTGTGTTCCTGGAACTGATCAGAGTGCCAACATATCTTAATGCCCAATAATATTTGTTGGAAGAACAGATGAGAGAATGAATGAGGAACATCTAATCGGAGACCTGATAAATACTCCACAAGTTTGCCTTGACTTAAGAAAAGGCCGAAGTTAGTTCATGACACAGGCTTGAGTTGCAGGCTGAACACTTAGAACACTGGGTAACAGGTTCTTCTTGAGGTGACAGCCTGGTCTGGGATGTTGGTTCCTCCCACTAAAGTCAACCCTAAGGAAACTCTAGACGCTGCAGGAAAGCATGGATTTGAGGAATGAAAAATGGAAACGCAGGAGACCCCTGAGGAGTCTGATATCTGCCTCGGCTGTTGGAGACTTTGGGGTGGATGATGTTGAAAGAAAGCAGCAGAGGACAAAAAGAGGCAGGCATGAGGCATAGGTTGTACGATCCCATTAAGCTTTGCTCCTGCACTTTTCCTGCAGGGATTGGATGCAATACCCTAGGCCTCCAGTGTCAGATAAGAGCAGGGATAACATCAAGGCTGTGTGTCAAAGCCATATATCGGTGTGACTAGATAAAGGCCTGCAGGCTAGACAGACATGCTCAGGTGTTCACATCTTCATCTCTCCAACCCCCAGCAATAAAAGATGAGGACCCACAGCCCTGCCTCCCCTTAGTGCCACTGCTTCCTAAGTGTCTAAAGGTGAAATAATGATGAGAAGTGTTGCCTGGTGGATTGGGAAAAAATGGGAGTGCTAGCAGTCTTTCTGCTGTTTCTGGAGATTTTCCCGTTATGTTCACCTGGAGGTTTACCAACCTAGCCCTTCAGCTCTTCCTGTTACAGAATCCACAGAGAGCAGCAGGTACCCCATGCCATGAATGCACAGGCAGAATAACTAGGCGCGCAAGGAGGGCAGCTGCTGGCAAAGAAAGGTCACAGGGTACAACGTACATCATCTGATGGAGAGTAATTGGAACACAGAAAAATATTTAAAATAGCATGATAAATAAACTTAAATATAAAGGATGATCCCAGAGGGAAGGCAGGGATGGGTGGGTGAGAGGGAAGAGATCAACCAAAGTACTTGTATGCATATATGGACACAGACAATAGAGTGGTGAAGGCCAAGGCCGGGGGATAGGGGCAGGGCAGACTAGAAAGGGTCAATGGGGGGAAAAAGGGGACATATGTAATACTTTCAAAGATTTTTAAAATAAAATAAAATAAAGGATGCTGTTCGCAATATGAAGAAGGAACAAGAAATCATTTTTTTAAAGCCAGGTGGAAAAACAGGAACAAAAATTATTAGAAATAAACTCTTCTTCTCCCAAGAGGAGAGATATATCTGAGCTCCATTTACTAAGGGGTCCGTGGGCCTGCCCCTCCACCTGGAAGAGATATAATTACAGACAATTTCTACAAAGAGCCCTTTTTCCATATTCAAAATGCCTGGCACAAACCATATTTTGTTGATAAATTTGCATTCACTTTTGTTCCGATAAAAGAGCTCAATAAGGGATGGATTCAGTTCTGCCCCTTGCAATACAGACTCATGCTGTGGATTCATGGCCCTCTCTGAGAGGAGAGAAGATGGGGGATCCTCTTCCCACCTTTTCCTCGTGTTGACTCTTGGCTTCATAAGATGTCCCCTTGTCCTTCAGCTGCACCAGAGAAGGATGGAGAATTTATCTTGAGCTCTGATGTATTGTAGGGGAATGGCCACTAAGATACATGTAGCAAAATAACAAACACCTGTTCTACAGGTTACAGCAAGTTACAATTGCCAAGCTTACCAAAATGAAATGCAGAATGTTGAGTTAAATTTGAATAAGTACGCACTAACATACTTAGTGTGTGTCCCATACAATATTTGATGCTTACTTGTATGAAAACATACTTGAAGTTCACATGAAATTTAAGTGTAAGAGGAATCCTGGATTTTACCTGCCAACCCTAAAGCAAACAGGAGATACAAACACATTACAGCCAGTGGTTGGTCGCCTTTTGAAGGTGAAAAGTGGGTGAGAGAATGCAGATAAAATGTAAACTAAGGATAAACACAAAAAGGGCATTGCCTAGATTAAAGGTGATAAAGTGCCACATTCTGTGGATAATTAGCTAAGTCTAAGAATAAGAGGGGTGAAAAAATGGGACAATAACTCTTGGCATACAACTTTTGGAGAAAAAAAGAATATTCTTCCACAATTTATAGGAGGTTTATTATAAAAAGAGATATGGAGATTATGGTGTGGAACTGACTTGTAAGTGAGATTCCCTAGTACTTTGGGTTTTGGAATTAATTAATTATTTTTAGCTAAGCAAAATAGCCATTTTCATTCTTTCTGAAATTTTTATTTTTAGTGAGTAAAAATGTTGAATGAATCTGAATGTGCAGTGCATTAAAATGTAATTCAGGGTCATAGTGTGATAACAGCATTTTGAGATACCACACGCACACAGGTAAAATGCTTGTACACAATAATTACTTGCGCAGCAAAGAGCCTTAGATCCTAACATGCTCTGGTCTTCTCCTGCCCTCAGTCAGGATGGACAAGACTCTGGAATCATGAAGCCCTTAACCCATCACACGCCTCGGTGTCTTAGCAGGAAAGCCATCCTATGATTTCATCAGTCCTTAGACAAAAAAAATGTGTCCTCAGGGACACTGTGGCAACCAAAACACTGGTATTAGTATCTTGCAAATCTGAAACAGTGTACAGATCAAAATGCTGCATTTATGAGCTCTTCCAAGCGGCCAAATCAAACACGTGAGCTCACTCCTGGGGACGTCCAGGTGAGCAGATTGCAGAATTCCACTCCGATTCTTTTCATAAGTAAAACCATATCTGGGTGTGGAGATTCTCTTCTCATTGGCAGCAACTTGAGAGGTTGGCATCAGATGGAAAGGCGAGAATAATCTATGGACCTAAGAACACAGTGCCTCTAAATCCCTCATGCACACGCACAGGTAGCACCCATTTCCTTCCTCTTAGTGATGCCCTGTCACTCTTTCTTACTCATTGTTCTTCACTCTCTATCCGTTTGCCTCCCAAGTCAGATCAGCCAAGATGGGGGCATCATTCTTTCTTGCTTTAGGATGTGGTTCTATAGGTTTCTCATGGTTTATCTGTATTTTCCACTTCTCACACAGTCGGGCTCTATAACTAAAAAGTCTGTCTTTGGTTTATATTCCTGAATTTATCACTAAGCAGCTGACACAAACTGGCAGCATATTTCTGAGAACAAAGATATTTGAGACAATTTCATATTTTCATAACAAACAATTACATGGCCCTCTGCAATTTGGCTCATATCACTCACCTTTCAGAGCTGTAGTGTGGGGTCTGAAGTTGTACTGTGTGCTTTGGAACGCAAGCTTAGGTGAATGGCTGTGTAAATATGTCAAATTGTAACTTCTCTAAACCTGCATGTTCTAATCTACCAACCAAATGCAATCTTTTTCTTAATGCAAACAAAGGAATGGCCATGGCCATTTCTTCTTATTACTTTTCCATTAACATTCCTTAAAGAAAAAGCAAAGTCCCAAATTAATTTCTAGCAGAATATATTTAAGTTCATGTCACTGAATTAACACGTGGTCTTGGGTAGCTAGTTTTGTATATATAGATAATATATGTAATGGATCTATAGAATAAAAGCCTAAGCGACCGTTATGGCAGAACGACCAGTTGCTATGATTCACACTGACCACCAGTGGGCAGACACTCAAAGCAGGAGCTGCCCCCTGATGGCCAGTGTGCTCCCACAGGGGGAGTGCCGCTTAGCCAGAAGCTGAGCTCACGGCTGGTGAGTGCAGCGGCGGTGGTGGGAGCCTCTCCCACCTCCGTGCCAGCGCTAAGGAGCAGCGAGCCGAGCGGTAAGGAGCCAGCAGGTGGACAGTAAGGAGTGAGGGGTCCCGGACTGCAAGAGGGCACAGGCTGGGCTGAGGGACCCCCCCTCCCAGTCCACGAATTTTGTGTACCGGGCCTCTAGTTTAAATATAATATTATGTATGCTATACATAATATCATATATATTTTATACACTATGTGAATAATTAAAACTGCCTGATGATATTATTGTAGACTTTAAAAATTCAACAAATATTTATTGAATGTCTGTAATACGTAGCATCAATCAAACTGGTCTTTTTAAACTTTTATTCTCTTTGGGGAGATGGGCAATAGGGTAATAAGCAAGTATGCAAATATTAAACACATATACATACCCATTAGAAAGAAATACCCACGAAGTGTTGCCAGATGAGGTATAGAATATATATATGGTATAGAATAAGAGGGAGTTTTACTCTTTTCTTTGTACTTTCCTTGTTGTCCAATTTTCCATGGTAAATGTACATTATTTTAAAATCAGAAAAATTGGATGCTTTTTATAGATGATGAGGAAACAAACTTAACATGAGGACATGCTAAAGTGGTCAGTTATTCTTTGTTCTCGGTCAAGCATAGTCTGTTTTATTCAGCAAATGCTACCTGAGCACTGGGCTACCACCTTGAGAGAGCAGTAATGGTATTTTTGCTACAAGTCTGCAAACTTCCAGTCAGTTCCAACGACTGGCACGGCGGGACCTGTGCTCTAAGTGGAGCTTCCTAACTCCAAGACCCACGTCCCTTTTCTCCTCTTCACTGCTTCCCTGGATCAAAGATGGGGTCACGCAGGGCAGCTCAGATCTGCAGGTAGGATCATCTTGGGGCGAACTATAAATTTATTATTGTTGGTCTTAGACAGCACTATAAAGTAAGATGTATGTGAGGGTTACTTTAACTTTAACAAACATCATCCAAAGGGGTATATCTCACTTGTTGAAATTTGAAGATGCCCATAGTTTGGGAAGGCAGAAGATTTTTCACCTAAGAACTGGGCAGCTTCACAAAATAGAAGTTAAATATTCTTCTTAGAAGAACAGAAATATGACCTAGTTTTGTTCAAACTGAGACAGATAAAGGGAAATATATATTTACTAGAGGCCCGGTGCACAGATTCATGCACCTGTGGGGTTCCTCGGCCTGGCCTGTGGGGATTGGGCCAAAACTAGCTCTCTGACATCCCCCGAGGGGTCCTGGATTGCAAGAGGATGCAGGCCAGGCCAAGGGACCCCACTGGTACATGATCAGGGCCGGGGAGGCACCACAGGAGGGCTCCAGGGCGTGTCCAGCCCTTCACACCTAGTCCCCATCAGCCGGACCCCAGCAGCAAGCTAACCTACCAGTTGGAGCATTTGCCCGTCGTGGTCGTTGTGCATTATAGCAACTGTCGAATGAATGGTCGGGCACTTAGCATATTAGGCTTTTATTATATAGGATTACATAGGATAACATAAACCTTAGAAAATAAATAAAGTGATCTCTGGAGATCTTCACCATCTCCTTTGGTAGCCCATGCTTTGTTTGACAACATATACTCTTACACCGTTCTCACATTGTGCTCAAATTCAAGAAATTGTATCCTCTGGGCTTCCTTATCCTTCTTGAGACCATGTGGAAAAATCATGAGATACATAAGGTTCTTGGAGGGACTAGAATCCCAGAATATCATTACCTTCCTATTTAGGAAGCTAATGTCATGATTTGGCCCTATCCAGTACAATACTCCACATTTGAGTCCAACTTTATAAATTTCAAAAGCCTTTAGTATCTTCATCTCATTTAATCCTAACAACATCCTCTGATGCAGTTTGGGCAGGGACTTAAAAGATGCAACTCAGTGTTTACATGACTTGCCTAAGGACACACAGCACGTCTATGGTGGAGCTTGCAATAGAAGTTGAAATTGTCTGATTCTTGGCCCAGTTCGCTTTCCACTAAACCTCCCTGTTGATTTTGCAAAAAGGGATGAACACAGAGCCAGATGACAGACAACTAGATTTGTAAGGATATTTCACTTTGTTGCAAGTTAAAATTTTGGGTTTTTTTTTAATCCCATATTGAATCCAGCATAAGTAAAGCAGAAACTGAAATAAGCTAGGGCACATTTAACCCTGATGTTATGTGTCAAAATACCATTTGGATATATCTATTTGAATCTACATTCCAGGATTTTTCACAACAGAGAATAAATAAATGCATGCATTCTTGAGCACAGTGCTTCATGAATTTGGGAGTTTTATTTTTTGTGATTTTTTTGTACCCTGATTACTATTCCAAGCTTATCTTTTGATCTTCCAAGATTAAATGCTGTTTTTTAAAGAATTGCTTTTGAAGTTGCCACTGTATTTTGGCTTTCATATGTTGTTCTAGTCACCATTTTCTTGTTTTTCCTACTATATATTACATTTCAGGGTCTTTAAGAAAAAATCTTTTCATTTGCAAAATTCCACTTAGAGTATTTTAATAAAAAGGGGCGTGGTCAGACTTATTTGTTATTGTGGATTGAGTCGAAATCCATTAGTAAATTGAAGTGAAATGACTTCTATCACAAAGGAAGACATTTATAAATCAAGAAACCCCAGGTTACCATAGCAATCTGTGGCATCTAAAAATGAGAAACAGAGGCCTATATTCTACTTTCTAGAAAACACTTCATTAGAGACAAGATATATGTCTTCAGGGTGGAATATGACAATATAAGTAGATCATTACTTAATAAAAATACTTGCGTTTTTTCCCCAATTAAAAATAATGCGAGGTAATTTGGAATGAATTTTATCAAAAGTGTGTATAATACTTCTTTCTCTGGCACTGTTTGATATTTATTCAATAACAGGAATGGGGGAGGATTGCAGACTTAGCTGACTGTACTTATTGAAAATACCCTAGCTTTTTCAAAAACGTTATGTGGGATACTGGGCAAAAGAAATGAGATTGGAGAGAGGAAAATTTTAAAAAAAGAGGAGAATCAAAGGGGAAGAAAGTCAGTTCTGAGGTGGACTTTCTGTTGGAACTGACACAAAACTCTGTGTGTGTGTGTGTGTGTGTGTGTGTGTGTGTGTGTGCTGCATGTGTCTTTGCATGGTTTCTGGTCTTTTGGCTCATCAAAGATATGCCAAATAGACCTGCTGCAGTGGACATCTGTTGTTTTTGCCTGCCCAACATCCATTCCTCCTCCTTTTGGTTACAGCATTTCAATTTCCCTTTGGAAAAAGACAATTTGCCCAACACGTATAATCTTTGGGTAATGTTCATTCAAGGTGTCTTGCCGTCTGCTAGCCAGAGGGTAGGCACCTGACCCCGCTAGGCCATCAGACTCTCCCTCGGGCATCTGACTCTTTCATGAATGATATATGGGCAGGAAGTGGTTGGCGGCAGTCCATCTCAACAGTAGCACTGTGAAGAGAATCCTGTTTGCTTCTTGCTATTTTGAAGCTCAGAGCCTCCCAGTTGCCATCTTTTTAGAGGTCTGGTTGCTCAGGTTTTCTCTGCATTAAGATTTTTTAATTAGCTTAAGTTAACCAGACTTAGTTCCTGTAACTTGTCACCAAACCCTAAATGACCTTTTCGCCAAATGGGGCAAGAAACACTTCAGAGAGTTAGATTATAAATGGTTCTGTTTTATGATGATCACTGGGGAAGCACATTCTTGCATTATTATCAATAAGCTAAACATGAACATTTATTAGGGTTTGATTCTGTACTTTTCACCAGGATCTTCATCCTCAAGGGAGCTTCTGGTGTACTACTTAGGGGATTCATTTTGAGATTCAGGAGACATGGGAGGAAGAAGCCTGGTGGATTTTACAAGCCTGTAGTCCAGCTGGTTATTCCAGTGAAGCAGCAAACGGGAAAAGAGAACACAGGCCAGTGATCCAGACACTAATACACCCATTGGTAGGACTTGGTGAGCCAAAGACAGCACTAGACTTTAGCCACAGACTGATACTGCAGAGCATGAAGAAGCCCAGAGAAGCCAGACCACTCCATCACCCAAGTAGTTTCTGTAAATAGAACAATTCATAAAGGTTGTTCCAAAAGAGCTTTGAGGAAAGTAGTAATCCGTTTTTGTGAAGGACATTAGAGCCAGGCTGTTGCGCGATTTGGGTATACAGTGCCATACTCTAGCACTCCTAACACCACAGCCTCACCTTCTAAACTTGAGCTTTATTTTTGCTTGGTGGCCTGCATCTCCCAGTTACCCTTTCTTTAAAGGTGTGGCTCAAAGTTACTGAGAAGAATACATTTGTTTCCTTCACAACAAAAAAGAACAAGTTCAATTAAATTCTCTGTGTGTGGGGAGCCTCCATCCCAGTCTCAACCTACCTCATAGGCATCCAGCTCTTCTTTTATTTGGCCTGTTTTAAGCTCTAAGTCAGCAGTTCTCAACCTGTGGGTCGAGACCCCTTTGGGGGTCAAACCACCCTTTCACAGGGGTCGCCTAAGACCATCAGAAAACACATATATAATTACATGTTGTTTTTGTGATTAATCACTATGCTATAATTATGTTCAATTTGTGACAATGAAATTGGGGTCACCACAACATGAGGAACTGTATTAAAGGCTCGCGGCATTAGGAAGGTTGAGAACCACTGCTCTAAGTAGAGTCCATCCTTGGTTAACCTCCCTGGTGATTGGTTTCTGCTTCCTCCATTCTCCCATAGGCCTAATTCTAGTAATAACATCATTTTTGGGTTGCACAGCTGCCCTCCTCAGTAGACTGTGTGGTTCCCAAGTTTAGGACTCAGTTTATTCACCTCGATATTCCTGGAGCCCTGTACAGTGCTTGGCACAGGGCAGCCACAGGGAGTGTCGGTGAATAATGACCTAATGAAGTCTTTATTCGAAATTCAATCGACCTCTACCTTGCAAGTACATTTTTAGAAAACAAAGCTTCTGATGCTGGATTCCTCCCCTTCCCTTGATTTCAATTATTTACATCGGGATTACTTAATCATGTGGCAGATAATTAAGGAATACATTATTTATGTTAAATAAATTAACCTGACATCATTCTCCTCTCTGTCCCCTTGGCTTCGGAGCCCGATTTTCGTCATCTCATGAGAAGCTCTGACACCTTTTGGGCCCAAGCACAGAACCACATGATTACGTGTTCTGCCTGGTCCTGCCATAAGCCTGCCTCTCGGCACTGTAGTCCTTTCTCCATCCTGTGGTCGCTACACCTCCATTTTTAGTCCTGAAAGCTGCATGGCCATCAGCAGCCCCTGAACTTGTTTGAGCCTCAGTTTTCTCACCTCTTAATGGCTCCCGGAGTAGTGGAAGAGAGTTAGTGAGGTATTGCCTTGGACCTTTTAGGAAATGAAATGCCAGCTTAAACAATTTTATGCTCCGAAAACGCGTTAGTATCCTATTATATGTCTGTAGGAGGCATCTATATTTACCAGCAATAAATTAGAGTTACACATCTATGGAATGCTAGAGCTGGAAGCATTTTATCATACTAATCTACTCCAATGTCTCTTTCTACAAATGAGAAAATGGGCTCAGAGTGCATAAGTCATCTTCCCAAGATTTACTCAAGTGTTAATAGTAATGATGAACATTTATTAATAATAACTAACATTTAATGAGCCACGGTCTGCGCCAGGCACCATGCTAAAGGCTTAACATACTTTAGTCCCTTTAATGAGCACAAAAATACCTTGGAAAAGTATTACTACCCTCATTTGAATGATGAGGGAATGGAGGCGGAGTTTATAGAATATGCTCAAGGACATGGAGGTAGTAAGTGGCAGTGTGTTCTGGCTCAAGCCCTGGCTCATCTTAGATCCAAGTTCTTGCTCATGATGCTCAGTTACTTCCCACAACCATAGCCAGTTATGAGTAGGGTCCAGAGGAGGCATTGGAATCCTGAACCCTTGCTTCCAAGTCAGTGAAACTTGGTGAGACTGTCATTAGCCTGTGAAATTTCCAGCTGCCTACCTTCCAGGTGTATAGCTCATCTCAGAGAGGAGGCATTTTGGTTGCAGCAACAGTCACCCTAGGTCCCTCCTGACCCTTTGATAGAGCTTTATGGCTGGGCTCTGCCTGTCAGCATCTATTTAGACATCTCCTTTATGTTAGCATTTGTGACTGCAAAGTTTTAACATTGGTAAAGGCAGTCTCTATCTTACCACCAAGTGGTAAGTGCTCTCTGAAATATCTGTTGGATTTTCCCACCTAATGGATGCATCTGAGCACAAGGATTAATAACAAAATCTATAGACATAGCTATTTCCTGTTATTTGGGTAGGCGCTGGCTTGTGTGGTATATGACGCTTGATGTTCTGTCAGCCCCCGAATGGAGCTCTTTGATTGCAGATGTTGAATATAACTGTTGATTCTAACTCAGCAGCGGTCCATTTTCCATGTTTATGTGGAAGCAGCGGAAGGCGTCAGGGAATTTATGTCGCATGCCAGTACTTTACATGAGGGAAAGTGCTGTGCCCATATTTGCTGCGTGGACTATGTGTTTTGTCAAATCTGCAATGATGGTCCAACATGCTGTGTTGCTCCGAAGACAGTGTTTTCCCCTAGAGAAGCCATCCTGTGTCTGATTGACAGGGCAGGTGACCACAAGGTCAAGGTTGCTTGGTGGTATGGGCCATCTGTCATCTTGGCAAGTATTTAACTGGAGGGCATTAATGTGTCTCTAATTTCCCACTTGATCTGAATGAGGCTAAAAAGACACCGGTGCCATTGGGAGCTGCAGAGGAGTCCACCTGCTGGCTGGCTTCTTGCTGGGAGTGGCCTGGGCTGTGCCCAACTCTTCTTTCTGCACCCCTCCCCCTTCCCAAGTCATTGAGAGGGCAACACGTTTTAGTCATGTTGCTCATAGAGAACAACAAAAAGTAGCTCTCATCAGCAGCATTTTAATAAACAGTTTTAAATCCCTCCAGAAGGTCTTGATCATTACAAACCTTTCTGTAGTAAAACAGCCAGCTCTTCAGTTTTTCTAGAAAGCAATGAGATTTCAATATCTGTTTGCAAGTTCATTTCTCCTTGCCCCATTTGGCTGAGAAATCTGTGCTGAAACAGGATTTTGATTAAGCGCCTCATATGCAAGGAGATATTGACCTATTGTTCAGCCTGCTGAATGGGGGAGAGCAGACAGGAGAGCTTTGGAGGTAAATGAACAAGTCACATCCTTGTGCCTTCATCTGTACAAAGCCCTCCACAAGGAAAGCATTTCAGAGAAAGATTAGCTATAAAATGTCCTCACGGCCAACATGAAAGCACAGGTGAGCCACACTGACTAACAGGAAACAATCTTTTAACATTATAATGAGTGCATTAGTGTTCACTGCTATCTGTTGATCTACCGAGTTTAGCCAGCTATTCCCTATCAACTAAAAGGGAAGGACTAAAGGCAGATGGAAAAGAAACTCTTAGGCAGACTATAAGTGAATCAAGAAAAATAGCATATTTTCAGACATGCACTTCGAAAGAGAATAGAGTCACCCAGAGATTCGAGGATTTACTAAGAAGACTGTTATTGCCAAAGTTTAGTTTGGAGTTGAGAACCTTAGCTCCCTAGAAATGATAGATTAGCAGAGGACCAACATGTGTAAGTTAAACTTTCAGGAGATATTGAAACACTTAAAATATTATTAAGATAATTCCAGATCTCTCTTTCCTCATGATTTTTATCTCTACCCAAATCATGGCTGAAGACAGGCAAGTGTATAGACCTTTAGCAATATCTCTGCAAAGAAATCAAGCCAAATCCAAAAGATAGACTCTAGATTTTCTTATCTCAGAGAAATAAAGGGATTTGGGGGATTCTGGTGGAATTTAGAGTAGGACAGTTTAGCTGTTTTGGAAATTGTGACAAAACTGCTTTGTTTTTGATTAATAAAAAAAATCCTAGAAATTACTGCTTTCTTCTTTTCATTTTTTACTGCTTTCTTTATATTCCTCCAATATATTCATATCTTTTTCTAAGACAATTATTCAAAGAATATCCTCTAGGTGTTTTTGTTGTTGTTATAACAAGAAATTAAAAACAATACCATAAAAAGAGACCATTCACTGTAAATGACCATATATGAAAAAAGGCATTTGGACATATTATCAGCTACAACTTCCACCTAAGGAAAAATACACATATTAGACTAGTGTTTTCTGAGCAATAGAGAAATTATAAACCACTCTTATAGACCACATGAAAAGTAACTGAGAAAGAAGAAAAGAGAATTGTCAAGAGTTAAAAAAAAAGTTGTTTTCCCATCCCAATATATTTGCCTAACTTCAGAGCAGATTAGTTGGCAATGATTTATTTCGTTTTTCATCATCTGATATACTTTTATTTTTGTGTTTTTTTCTTCTTTTTTTATCCTTCATTCCTGAAAGATATTTTCACTGGTATCAAAATCTGGGTTGACAGTATTTTTCTTTTTATACTTTAACAATGCTGTTTCTGGCTCCCATGGTTTCTGAAAAGAAATTTGCAGAAACCATTCAAATCATTATTTCTCTATAGGTAACATGTTGTTTTTCAAGGTTTTTCTTTTTCTTTTGTTTATAGCAGTTTGTTTTGGGGATGTGGATACCTTTGAACTTTTTTTGTTTGGAATTTGCTCAGCTTCTTGAATCTATAGATTCATGTCTTTCACTAAAATTGAGCCGGTATTTCTTCAGTTTATTATTTAATACTGTACTCTTTCGCCTCGCTTGGAGACAGTAATAGTGTTACTGTCCCACGGGTTCCTGAGACTCTGTTCATTTTTATCTTTTTTATGTTCAAACTAAGTAATTTATATTGTTCTGTCTTTAGATTCACTATTTTCTTTATTATCCACATTCTGCTATTGAGCCCATTCAGTGAGATTTTAATTCTTATATTTTTTCAGTTCATTAATAAACCAATTAATTCTTCTTTCTATCATATTTTGCTTTGAGGAGACTTTCTATTTTTCCATTTGGTTCAAGTGTATTTGCAATGTTGAATAATTTTTATGATTTACATTCTTTATCAAATAATTACAACAGTTCTTTCATCTGGGCATCAATGTTTTTCCCCATACAAGTTGAGGGTTTCCTGGTTCTTTGAATATCTGGTAATTTTGGGTTCATTTGTGGATATTTTGAGTATTGTGTTATATGACTTTGAGTCTTGTCAAATCCTAAGGAGAATGTCTTTTTGTTTGAGCAGGTCAGGTTCAAGTTATAAGTTACAGTGTTCCTTCTTTGGGCTATTGCCTCAATGTCATTCAGTGTTCAAATCCTTTGTAGTAGTATTCAGATCTTTCCACCTGTGTGCCTCACTAGCCAGTATGGGAACTAGGTCATGGTTTAGTTGTTAGTTCAGGGTTTAAATTACTTATTGTGCTTATTAGAATCATATCTCTGCATGCATGAGTCAAACAGTTCATAAATAATTTTATGGGATTACTGTCCCAAACTTCTCCACAATCACCCCACTATTTTCACTTTCCCTGAAGTGCCCTTTGCAGTTCTTCATCCAGAATTTTGGGCTTTGCTATCCCAGCACCCAACTCTTCTGTGTACTCCTTTGATTATTCTGCATCCAGGGCCAAGTTGCAAGAGGGTAGAGATAAAAAGAAAGAAAAGAAAAAAAAAACAACACACCAAAACCTGCAATGTTCTCCCCGCTGTCTTTCAACCAAAGCTCCACCAAATAGGGAGGAAGATCTTCTGGTATGCAGCTCCCGCGGGCTCCCATTTCCATCTCAGCTGATGCTAGCCCAGGATCGCCTGGGGGCCGGTGTGTGAGAAAGTGGAGAAAATAAGGAAAGAAGAAAAATGGGGATTTCTGCTCTTTCTCTTAGTGCTGGGAGTTCTTCTCCCACTCTTTCAGCCAGAATGAGAGCTCTCTCTCTCTGTCTGTGCCACTTCCGGGTTTCTGATAACATCGAGATTGGGCTCAGAGAAAGAAGAAAAAGTTGGGAAGCTCATTGCCAGTTCAATGGTACTATGAGGAGGTTCTTGCCTCCTTCCCCAGTCTGCTTGTTGCTATTTATATTTCAGAGTCCTCAGATAGTTGCTTCGTGCATTCTCTGTAGATTCCGTAGCTGAGCACAGTGTGAGGACAGTGGGGCGTGAGCATACTCAATCTTTTCTGATACTGGAACCAGTTTGCTTGACGTTAAAGTGTCAATAATAATATGGCCAGTCCTGTGTAAAGATTTTAAAATACAAAAGAAAGATTTGGAATTTATAATGTTAGTGCCACTATTCCAGCTTTAGTATTACTACCAAAATACAAGTATAGCTATGCATTAGTGAATTTTAAATATTACTCAAGTTTTTGAATGCTGTCCATTGAGTGAGTAGCAATCACAAAAGATCATCTTTTCTTCAAGCCCAGAAATTGTTCTATATGAAACTTCATAGCTGCAGCAGAATTTTCAGCAGAGAACTATACCATAAGACTGATTATGGCTCATCTTTTTTTGTGTGTTATCGTTACTTTTAAAAAAAGTTATAATATACTATCCATCTTGTTAAATATGAAAGAGAAGGAAGGGCATAGAGAAATAGCCTGTTCATCAAGATAGAGTCTCAGAATATCAATTTGTGCAAAACAAAACAAACAAACACACACAAACCAATCATTTTGTAAAACTTTTCTACATTTTTGAAATCTATACAAATAATGGCATGTCAAGTAGCCCCATCCCAGGGAATACAGAGTACCTTTAAGCTGCTGGGGACAATGATCTGTTTTAATTGGTGCTTTCGGTGAGAGTTCTTCTTAAGAAGAAACTGAAGCAAAGGATTTTGGCTCTCCAGAATATAAGGTGCTACTGGCAGCCTTCATATCTTTTCCTAAGTAGAAAGGCAGATAAAACTGGGAACATGTTCCTTTGTAATATTGCTTGCCTCTAGTGGCACCTCTTTGTTCTCCTTTCAAATTTCTATAAGGTACCTTGTCTTTTTCTAAGCTACCAAATGATAAGTGATTTCTTCATATTAAGTTTTGTCTGAAAACTCTGTTATATCTCTTATGATGGTAAACTATTGAAGATTAGGAGGGTTGAAAGGATGAAATCCCATGGGAGGATTTCAGGAATATAGTTGTCAGGAGAGAAAATTTCTGAATTAAAAGCAATCCCATTCCTCTAGAATTAAACCATGTGTGTAAGTGTGCATTTATAACCTTGTATGCATCCTGTGCCTGTTTGTTGTCTTTGAAACACATTGCCTTTAACCCTATTGTTCATAGAGCTAGAAAGAGTTGATGCTCTATAGCATCACCACACAAGAGAAAAATGTAACCATTTATCAATGTGTTGGGGGCAGCAGTTCCTTTAATAAACTGTAACTATGGGTGTTCCCCCCCCGCCCAGTGACTTGGTACTCTTTGTTCTGTGATAACAATATTTTCAAAAGGGATGACTCAGTCTCTAAAACGATGTCTTCTTAGGTACAGAATCAGATAAATAATGCTTGATAGTATGGATCCCTGCATTCAGAGATTTTCTATTTTTCAGTTTTCAAGGGACTCCCCCCCCCAAAAAAAAACACAACCATGTCATGTTACCCATGAAGTAGTAATACCAATAGCTGAAATTCATCAGGTCCTTCTCTGTGCCAAGCATTGTATCAAACCCTATTTATGCATTAGTTATTTACACATTTACCACACAACTTTTGTGGGAAGATACTGTTTTTATTCATCATTATGGACTGACATGCTGAGAGGTGAAGTTAATTACTCAGGATAATTTAGGTAGCGAGTGGCAGAGCTGGCATTGAAACCTTGATGTGTCCAGCATCAAGGCCAATGTCTTATCCATTCTTTTTAAAATAAATAGGAAACAGCTGTTGCTCCTAACCTTTTCCTTCACTTTTTATTTTTTCTATTTATCTCTCTCCACTTAGGCAGTCTCAGTAGACAGCCTTTATGATGGACCAAAGCTACTCTAAGTGTTTTAGAAATCCCCAGGCATTTCTTCTAGGGCACCTAAAACAGGTTTTGCAGCAATGACATGGCATCTGGGTTTTATCCTTCCCTCTTGTTTCCATGGAGCTCCCAGAGGTTCCCACTGACCTCACTGCAGGGCCATCTCTTACGGCCCTTGTTGGGTCCTGTCATTGACTCCCAGAAGTTCCACTGTTCTAATCTAATGCATCACTATACGTGTACGAAAGTCATATCTTCAGAGAGATCAGCACTGGCCCTTTCCCTTTCCTGCTGTGATCGAACTGTTCCAGCTGTTGTTTGACTCCCTGTTCTTCCAACTCTTCACAAGTCCATCTTCTCATCTTGCATGACTCTTCAAAGATCTTTGATCTCATCATCTAAGTCATAGCTATATTCTTCCTCCTCATGTTCATTTCTGTCAGGTAACCAGTCACAATTTGTAAACGTGTATGTATTTGTTACTTAGCTTAGCTGCCTTGCCATTCACTGGATGGTCAATTCCATGAAAACTGATCATTTTCTATTTTACTCTTGAGTGTTCCTAAACGATCAGCATTGTGCCTGGCATCAGGTAAGGACTGATAAGCACTTTTTGAAGATGAGCGTGAACTTTAAGCTGGGTTTGAGCCCCTTAAACTGGGTGTGGAGTTTATTATAATAAGTATATAATCGTAGCTGCATGTACACCAAGGTATAGGAAGAAAATGTTAGAAATTATGTTTACATTAACTATTTATATGAATATAGAGGATGGATAATCGAATCACATTTTATAGAAATTAACATGAAATATACAAGAAATTAATAAGGATATAGAAATATTCTTGGGGAACAATGGGAAATCCATAAAATGGGGTGGTGACAGAGGCCCCCTTACTCCTTTGTCTTCATTGAACATATTGAGACACATTGCAGTTTACATATGCATTGTTAAATGGATTTGCAGAATATATTACCAAGTTTTAAAACTAAGATGGACAGTTTAAATAGATTCTTGCAAAGAAACTGTAGATTGGAGATACTGATAATGGAAGTATAAATGAACAATTGAAAAATGAAAGAATTATCACTCGTAGTGCTAGAATGAAGTCTTCAGGTAAAAAACAAATAATCTGTATACATAAAACCCTAATATACAAATAGACCGAATGGCAGAATAACCGAACAACCCGTCTCTATGACATGCGCTGACCACCAGGGGGCGTGCGCGGAACATGGCAGGTGTTGGCAGCTGGTGGCAGAGTGTGGAACATGGTGGGCATTGGCTGCAGCGGGATGGTGGTGCAGGTGAGTGGGGATGCCAGACTGCCAGTTGCTGTCATCGGGGCGAGCCTCTGGTGGTTACTGAAAATTCTTTGCTCTTGCTCACACCCGCTGCTGGCTCTGGAGCCACTGCTTGCACCCACAGCCAGTGCCGAAGCCATTGCTCATGCCTGCTGCCAGCTCCTGGCGCCAGTCCCAATTGCTTGGCGCTGTCAGTGGATGCGAGCGGCAGCTGCCAGCCCTGATCGCCCCTGAGGGCTTCTCCACCTCCCCCTGCTCCTGAGGGGCGATCAGAGCAGTAGCCACCGCTCACATCCGCTGATGGCGCTGGCCCCACTTGCACCCACTGCTGGCAACAGCCCTAATCGCTCCACTCTGTCAGCAGGTGCGAGCGGGGCCAGCACTGTCAGTGTGTGGGAGCAGCAGAGGCGGGAACGGGGCTGCTGGCAGACAGGGGACCAGGGGCTGCGGCGGTAGGGGCAGGGTGAGGGCGTGGAGGATGGGCTGAGACCCTCCCCTGTGCCCACCGCAGCCTCTCAGCCCACAGTTCCTTTCAAGGTGCACAAATTCGTGCACTGGGCCCCTAGTGTTTATATAATCACATTTGACTGATTATAAAGTCAGTGTCCACAAATTTAATGTATCAAGAAGGATATCTGATATAAGGGGTATATACTCTTGTCAAGGATCAGTTTTGCAGTAAGATTGTGTCATGCCTTAAGATTTTAGCTAGAATGGAGTCATCACAATTAACAAGACATTTAACAAGGAACCATCCAGAACTTGAAGGCAAACCCTAAAGTTGTTTCAGGGATATTTAAAGGGCATATAATGCTCATTTCAATGCCTTACAAATTTATGACACTGAATGATTAATGTCTAGAAGCTATTTTGAGGTTTCTTAATAGCAAAAAATAAAAAACCACATTCTTGTTCTTCCTGCTGCTGCAAAAATAGCTGAAATATTATACAAAAATAACATAGAGTATCAATTAAGGTATTTGTCAATACATGTAAAATGATGCACAATGAATCAGTAAATTATTTGAAGAAACAATCACCATTTTTAATTATGAAATGAGGAACTTATCTATGCAGCTTAATAAATGTACAGCTATTATAATTTGTCCTGATTTATGGTATTTGCTAAATTTTTATTCAACAGTGTATTGCATAATAACTTTTTTTTTCTGAACCAGGAATGATGCTCCCAAGAAGTTACTGTTCACTGTTGCGAGGCTTCACTAATACTATGTCTTATGGAAAAGGGTGGGGTTAGAACAGTAAGTGGAATTATTGGTGATACAGCTTCTTTGGCTGGAATAAAAAGAATAGATTAAAGGGTTGAATCTATGGAAAAGACTCCAGAAATGAAACGTATTCACCACCTTATCCAGGTGTAAACTGGAAATGCTCATATGAATACACATTACCAGCAACGTGGCTGATTTTATAGAAACAAGACTATTAAAATATAGAAGTATCTTCATACAGTATATAACAAAATGGAGATTGATTGTAAAGACTTCTGTCCCTCGGAGAGTCTCAGTGTTTTTTTTTTCTTCTCTTGGCAAATATCTTAAAAGTGTTATTGAATTCAAAGATGAGTTATGTGTTAGTGTGCTGCCTAGAAGATATATATTTTTAAAAAGCCCACTTAAGCAGTCTCTTTGGTGATATATTCACAGTGGGTATGAAAGAAGTATATATTTTAAAAATATCATGCTCCAGGAATACATTTGCAAATACAATGTTTGATAAAGTTTACACTGAAAGGCATTTTTTTTCCTGAAAACAATGTGTGTCACACTTAAAAACAGCAACAACTCATTTCAGAGCACTTAAAAATTTGGCAATGGCACTTTCATGCCTATTTTAAAATACTTTAATGCCTATTTTAAAATACTTTAAATAATATTTACAGGAAGGAACAAGAAATACAATAGATATCGGATGAGTCAGTTCACATTAAATGTAACCATTTCCTCATTCTTAAACTTCCAATCAAACACAAAAGCAATAAAATGTCTATTTGTCAAAATACTGCTACTGTCTGCAACATCTGTGGCAATAATAATAACTGTTATAAATATATTTTGGATCATTAATAAATTAAATACACTTTAAATTAAATACACTTTAAACTTACCTCATCCTTTTAAATATGATATTTCATATGTTCCATATTGTATATTAATTGGCAGAGCGTTAAATACATATAATGTGCGTTTAAATAAGAATATTAGATTTTTGCCGAACAAATTTCTACTGGGAAGAATGTTCGATTTAAAAAATTGGGAGGCCCTGGGCGTGAGATTTCTGTGCATGGGCAGCTGCAGCGGGTGGTGGTGCATGGGCAGCTGCAGAGGGTGGTGGGTCCGAGCAGAACTTTTCAAGTCAGACACACCTGTGTTTGAAGAGCAGCCCGCTCCGCTCTAGCTTTCCAGTTCTTTCCACTCTCTGAACCCCAGTCTCCATCTCTGTACAACGGAGATAAAGTACATACGTCAGACTACTACAATGAGCAGTATGTGATGCAAAAGAAAGCAGAGTGCAATGGTCGTACCCAGTAAGACAGCAACACACTTTAATTTTTTTTAGGCAACATTGTAGGTTGTCATCAAATATGTGGGGAGGTGGCAACATAGTTATCCCAAGTAGATAATAATTTACCTGTATACCTGTGAAAGAATGCTAACACCCATGGGTTTGATTATAACAACATTGCTTATAATTATATCAGAAATGGAAACTGGGACTTAGTTGAAAAGAGTGTTCAATTAAATCATATTATTTTTACTCAAGTAGTCAGTATATGAAGTGAAAACAAATGTACTAACATGGATATATCTCAACAACACAATTTTGAGTTTTTTAAATAGCAAGTTGTGTGTTTTTTTTAAAAGCAAGTTGTGCAATATAACAACAGATGCAAAGTTTGGAACATAAAAACAAAATTGTTTTCAGATAGGTGCACAGAGAAGGAAGGTATGGGGACATGCTTGGGAAGGATATGCACCATATTCCTCTCAGTGCGTGGAAAAGAAGTGCACATGGGACGGAAAAACGAGCGCTTCAACAGCATTTGTTGAGGTTTTATTCCTTAAGCTGGATGACAGGAGCATGGAAGTTCATTACGTTCCTTTTGACTTTTCTATGGTCATATTTTTTTACTATTAAAAGAGTCAAAGAAAGAAAAGTATTTGTCTGTGCAATAGTAATGAATAACCAACCATTTGAAGCTGCTGCCTGGAAGGAAGGAAAGGAAAGAAGGAAGGAAGGAAGGAAGGAAGGAAGGAAGGAAGGAAGGAAGGAAGGAAGGAAGGAAGGGAAATTTTGAATAAAAGTAATTTGTTTGATATTTTCCATCATCAGGCATCTTAAAAATAATTTTTAAAATAAAAAGACATGTTGAATAAGCAAGCCAAAAAAGAAAAAAAAAAGGTGGGGGTGGGGGCACATCTGGTTGATGGGCTGGCATTTAATACTTAATTATTCCACTTTTGAGACCGGGACATGTTTTTACATCTTCCGCATCCAGATAACTCTCCTTGCGTGACGTCTGAGCGAGCAAAGGAAGTGCATCGTTGGTCTCTATACCTTTCTTCTTTGTATTTTAATAAGAAATGGGATCATTGTAGGCAGACAACTCGATGGCATGTTTCTCTGATATTTTCACAGTTCATAGCAGGGCGCCTGTACTCTGCAGCTAGATGACACGCAGGAGAAATTTCTCCCTTTCACATCAGAGCCTCAGAAACAAGCTCCGCAGCACCAGGCACAAAGACTATCAATAAACATCCCATCTTTTCATTTTTTTTCCTTTGTTATTTAATAGAGTAAAGGCAGAGCCTGGATTTTTAACTGTCAAACTGTAAACATTTCAGAAATGATTTCTCTTCTCCTGGGTCTTTGATGACTAAGAGCTCTCCTCCCTCCGGCCTTGCTGCTGGACCCCAGTGGGTGGGCTGGGAGCTTCACTGGAAATGCCATGGAGAACCTTTCTGGGCACAGTCACCCGCCTTCCACGGATCAGACTGCAGGAGACTCGGGAGAGTATCTGTGGCTCTTTCTGGCACCTGTGTGTGTCCCCGCCCTGGCTGTACCCAATCACATTCCTTCCGAGTCTTTCCTATCAGTGGGAGGGGCTTGCTGACACCTGGTGGAATGCAGGCCACCCATGTTAGCACACCAGCAGTGCAGCCAGGTTGCCAGGGAGCTGTCCTCTGAGCATCCCTTGATCTATTTTTAAATTTCCACGCTTGTTTCCTCTCTGAAAAGAAGCAAAGAGCGATACCGCTTGGCTTTCTCTTCTCTTAAGAAACAAAGTCACCAACAAGGCTAAGACTTGTTGTGAAGTTAAAAAGCATTTGCTAATTAAGCTTCAGAATGTTGTGGTATTTGTACCCATCTAGTTTCTGCTTAATTAATTTCCAGATAAGCTGGCATCTCAGAAGAGGTAGAAGCAGTGTCTATAAGGAGTGGAGGTGACATTTGCTGGTACTTATTTTTTTTAATTTTTTTAAACCCATAATGAAACTCTTGAACCACTCTTCTTCCAGGCATTTAACAATAGCTCATTGTGAGGCGCACAGAATCCCCCACCATGGGGAATAAATGAGAAATTTGGAGGGCTATTGAGCAGTGAGTGTTTGCAGCTGATACACATAGAAGTATTTAGCACAGGTGTTTCAGTAACTGTGAAATACTGAGGAAATTCAGTGTTCTGTGACACTTAGATTCACTGTCTTGTAGGGGATGAAGTCTTATGGTAACTTGCAAAATATCTGTAATATAAATAAGAGAAGAAGGAGAACAGAATTAGCTTTTCACAGAACCCCAGAAATTGTTCCTTGTATGGAAAAGTCTTCCTTTTTGGCCATTGGAAACTAGCAGTTTTCTTGGTATTTTTTTCCAAGTAAAAATGAATCCAATTTCAAATGTTGCTAGTGAATTTTTAAAACGATGTGTTATATGCATGCAGGTGTGGAGAAATCTGGTAAATAACAAGTGTGCTAGTCTCCATGTGTCAGGATAATTTTTTCTGAGCCTTTAAGAAAAGATATTTTTCTCCTTCATGGCCGCTCTCAACCCTCAATAGCAGCCGATGGACGTTGTTTGGAGCTGATCATCTTTCAAATTACAAAACTGGAAGTAAGTTTCACTTTCCAGAATCCATAGGAACATACGAATGCCACTATTTGGGAAGGCGTCAGCTTGGATGTTGCAGTTTCTCTGTCTATCAATGTGAGCTTTAGGAAAATAGATGATGTACTCTGTGGGGACTGTTATTCTATAGAAAATTTCCAAGAAGCTCTTGGTCTTTCTTTTATAACATTCATCTGATGTGTTTTACCAGATGAGATATTGTTAAAGAACCCATGCATTCATCAGAGAGTTTATATGGGAAAGACCAGGATTACATTGGAATGCCTTCATTTTAGACCCATGCTTTTAATTTCTAATAATATCTACTGACATCTTTCTGGAGGGAGGTAATTATTTTTCTAAACCCTCCATTGCCTTTCATTTTCTCTCTCTCTCTTTCACACACACACACACATACACACACACACACACACACACACACAAACCTATAAAAGAAATACTATTACTATCCTCATTTTATGAGCTGAAATGACTTCATGTCCCTGCGAGGAAGCAATCTGTGCTAAGTCATTCAGACCCAGGTCAGTCAGATCTTTTAAACTTAGCGACAGAACCTATACACTTAGCTCCTATCCTGTGTAATACCCCTTCTCTGGACACATAGTTCAAGTCACTGCTGTTACCTTTAATTTTTGAAATGGCTTTTCAACTAACCAATTCAAGGAATTGACTAATCTGAATTCCTGAAAGGTTGAACATAGGATATGTCACTCAAGAAATTAGCCAGGGAGAGGCTAGTTGGCCTTGGCCATCAGCAAAATATGGGTTTTAATCCTGGTCACTCTACTGACTAATTTAACTTGGGTAAGTTAATTCAGTTTCCCCATCTATAAACTGGTAATAATATGACCTCCCTCACAGGGTGATAATGAGGAATAAATGAGATGCCATACATAAAACGCTTGGCATGTAGCAACGTTCAATAAGTAGTAGCTAAAAATCAACATTTTCATTGTCAAAGTGTAATGTGGAGACTAATCACAGACTATCTTAATACTTTAGGGCTCAGGCTTATCATTTCAAGTTGAAGGACAATGCAGAGCTCCAGGGCCCACTTCCATATTTCCAGCAACATATGCTCTAGTCTAGGTAGCTCTAGTCTTAGAGGGTAAAACCAGGCGGGCAGAACATGTAACCAACGTCACCTATGAGACACAGCTTGAAGCCTCCTTTGTCCATCTCTTCAGTGTTTTGGTGGGTAATGATATTCTTGGAGAGAGAAGAATTGTTTCTTGTTGCCATTTGGGGTTTTTTGTGACTCAGGCATCCTTTGACATAATAAAATGAGACCGCTGGCAAGAAATCGGTTCTCATTTTTTAGGCTATTAGGTCATGGCTTGGAAGCCAGTGACTGACATTCCAAGATCTCCTTTGTTTGTGGAAGAGGAACACAGAAAAACATTGTGCCTCCCCAGAGAAATGTGACCTTCTTGCACTGCTTTTTGGTATCGGACCTTATCTGGAATGGGGCAAAGACTCCAATGTTACTGCTGCAGCAATAAATTAAGAAGGTACCAAAAGAATCTCTGAGAGTTACTCATGTTCTTTCATTTATTGAGTCCCTACTACCTGCTCAACACAAAATATTCAATGTACTGTGTACCCAATACTGCTAGATACTACGTATATAGACACCAGGTGGCTCCCCCTGGCTCAGTTGCATGAAGAAAGCAGGCAGGTGAACAGGGAGATGAGAGCCCTCATTGTTCTCTAATAATTCCGGGGTCAGCACAAGTAGGTCTACAGTTGTGAGTACACGAAACAGTTTACTCTTGTATGATCACTTATTCATTTCTATAGTATTTTCCATACGGACAACTGCAAACCTGCTTGCACCCACCCCTGTATCGCTGGGGGAGGTAGAAGGGGCTGAAGTGGATTTTTTCAGGACGTGCCTGTTATTTCTTCCCTTTGGCTAGAAGTGAATGTAGGTGTGAGGTACAAGAACGTCATCAACTTCGTTACAAGTAAAGCAGGGTTGGAGGATGTGAGGAGGATTAGGGGCCACCGTGGGTTTCTCAGCCCCTGCGTCCCACTGGCCAGTCAAAAGAACTAACTGTCCCCCTGGTCTCGGGCAGAGGAGCCAGACTCCTGCAGTCCCCTGGCTGGGCTGAGCTCCCTCCGGGGCTCACCACGTGGGGAAGAGCCTCGAGGAGGGAAATGAATGTGCAATAGCACTTTTCCTCTTACTCAAAGTTGTCACTGTGCCTCGCAGCAACGTAAGTGAGAAGTAGGGTTGGAAAGAAGGAAGAGCACTTTCCCTCACCCAAGAAGCCAAAAGAAGTTGTGTTTTGGCACAAGAAGAAAATATGTTTGGAGGGAAGAAATCTGTTCCCCTTACAATCATGTTTTAAGCCCAATCATGAAGGGCAACGAGGAGCCTGCCGAAGGAAACGGGAAAAGCATTTCAGACAGACGACACGGCCTGTGCAGAAACAGAGATGAAAGGGCCCGGCGTGAGCTCCAGGTGAATAAAGGGAAGGAAATACACTTACTTTTGGATTTATGTTTACGGCTCCCAATGTGCTTGACTATCAATATTTCCTTTTGATCTTCACAATAATGCTGACGGATAGAATTGTGAGAGCAATCGCTATTCTGCTTTTATATGGCATCTGTGATTGAATGAGCGAAGTTACATAAACACTTCAGTATCTAGACGCCTATTAGTAAATATTAGTCATTAATACTGTTATCCACTGTATTTGTGTTTATTATCGTTACTGTTATTCTTATGATTGCTATTGTCACTAGCTAGATCTCATGGCTAGTAAGTGGTGTAACTAGTAAGTGCCATTGTTAGTGACATAGCTAGTATGCGGTATAGTTAGTAAGTCCTACACTCAGTAAGTGGCAGAACTGGTGGCTCAGTGACATGGTATCTAGTAGACATCGGGGACTTAATAAGCACTCTTAAGCTGTGTGAAGGGTCTGTGATTTTGCCCTATTCTATTAACAAGGTAATCTCAATGTCCCATGGGTGTTGGCACACAACACTGTTGGCTTAGAAAAAAATAATACTCATGGCACAGCAGGAAGGATGGGCTTCATGTTCCTATTGGTTCTCCTCGAACCCAAGTCCCACAGTGACACGTGGAATGGCCCAGATGGATGTCACCCACACAGTGGCCTGGAATCGCAACAGAAAAATCCAAAATGTACAAACTCCCCAACTGTACAAGAGGCTGAACCTTCCCAACTTTTGCCTGGAGGGAAATGTTATGTCTGTTATCCTGGTCAGGAAATAAATCTGTCCTCTGCCCCGGAGAAAGACAAGATCTCCATCTTCTAGTGCTGTTTGCTACACAGTCACCCTTGAAAATAATAGTCCAGAACAGCCATCGATATGAAGCATGGAGAAACAAAGACTTGTCTCTCAATAAGCATCTCGACAAAAGTCATATTACTTTTTCAAGCCACTTGGTTATTCTAACAGCAGAGAACTAGCATAGAAAGCTAAACTGATGCAAATGACAGAGGGATCATAGGTAAGCTAGGTAAGAAAATTCCATTCACCTGAAACCTCCTTACCATTCTTCTTTTATGGTCCTGGCGGAAGAGAAGGTAACTTCCGTGGGGAGACATTCAGGAAAATCTCAGGTCCCTCAGAGGAGGTGATGCTCAGAAACCCATAGCAACCAGAGACTTCCCAGCACCTGGAAGGAAGCATCATCCTTTTGAGCATTATGTGCTCCAGAAAGTGAGGATGGAGGACTGTTTATTACAAGATGGAGACATGGTCCAGGAAAAAGATCACTAGCTTTAGAAGAGGCAAAAATGAGATAGCACGATCTTTTGGGATGGAAGCATAGATTCAAGCATTGAATTTTCTCCTTTTCCCCTAAGATGCCTAGGTATAGATTTTAATAAATTCTTTAATTTTTAAAAATACATGTTCTTGGGCAAACCTCTAGAGTTTCTCATTCAGTGCAATCTGAGGAATCCCTGTTTTGGAAAAACAGGGATTAGAGGGACCCGGGACTGCTCTTTTTGGACAGATTTTAATATGTGGCTTCATATGTGAGGAAGATAAATTATTTGAAAATAACTGTTATATCAGTGTATAGTTTAAGAATTATCTTTAAAAAAAAGCCCTTCCAAACAATGTAAGGATAATTAAATAGTAATCTTTTAAACCCTGTCTGATAGTTGGCATTAAGATGTGTTATTTCATTAAATATCTGCTCTTGGAAACTCTAATGCTTCCTCTTCTTATTTTTTTAAGATTTTAAAATTGAATTTAGAAAGAAAAGAAGGGAGAGAAAGAGAGAGAGAGAGAGAGAGAGAGAGAGAGAGAGAGAAATATTGATGTGAGAGCAAAACATACATCAGCTGCCTCCTGCATGCCTTCTACCAAGGATTGAGCCCAAAAATCCTGGGCATATGTTCTGACTGGGAATCCAATCAGCAACCTTTCCATGCATGGGATGACACTCAACCAACTGAACCACACCAGCCAGGGCTCTAAGATTCCTCTTATTACAAAATAGGTTATCATAGTAAAAGAGCTGTTCTAGATAGTATTCACGGGTTCTGTTTTTTTAGCTTCAGAAATATTAAACCTCCCTAAATATACTCCAAAAGGGAAATTCACGTTGGCTTTGCTCATTTGTGGTGCCAGTTTAACACACAACTTCATAATTCACCTTGCGTCTGTTGATTCCACCATCTAATCTCTAATTAAAAATAGGTGCTACGTCAGCATAATCACATGCTAATGTGACATTCTGTTTCTCCTGACACCATCAAACAATGCCAAGTCTCCTCATAAGTCTCTTCCACCATTCAGTTTTTTTCTAGGAGCAGGCCTGTCAGTCAGGGGCCATGACATTGTCTTCATGTCTTCCAAACTCACAGATCCAACACAACCATGGTGGTTCCTAGACAATAGGTTCTGCATAGGCACTTCCAAGTGCACATTGAACTACATAGAGGGAATTTTCATTCTTCCCCAAATATTAACATTCATGTGGAATGGATAGGCAGAGCTATATATGTTCCCAAGAAGCATAGCTCATAGACACATTTTAGGACATTATGAAAGGAAACTGGATTTTTTTGTGTGTGATTCACTGGTATTGTTTATGACATGCTTTGTTAGGAAATTTCTGTGTCATTTGCTAGAGATGTTTTGATATGTTTGAATTGGTTGTGCTAACTAGGGTTTATACAGAAAAAAAGTAGTGGAGATAGTTATTAGTATACTCTGTAGGTTGGAGTGGGACTGAAAATTTTAGAAGAAGTATTAGTCTACTCTGTTTTATATTAGAATGTCATTCCTTCAAAAATAATAATTGAATGCCTCTTCAGGCAACATAGTAATTGGCAACTAATAAATATGCAAAAAAATATTATTTTATATTGCATTTGTAATTTAAACACCTCTTTGATGCTTATTGTCTTATTTTGTAAAGATAAAGTATTACATTTCAGAAGATGGCTGCCATATATAGAAATAATCTAATCCAACCTCTCATTTTATAGCCAAGAAAACTGAGTCTCAAAGTTGTTAATTACTTGTCCACTGTTGAAAGGAGCTGAGATATCTTGACCTCATCCAAAACTCTATGATAAGTGAAAGGCCAGAACGGACAGGGATGGAAATATAGGAGGTTTCTTCTACCACAGTGGTCTTCAGACTATGTTCATGGAGTAAAGTAGGTGGGCTTGGGATTTCTCATCCAGCCCATCATCTGGTCAAAATATATTTCATATAGGTTTGTATATTGGTCTTTCTTGTAGGATGTCTTTGAACAAAATGCCTCTGCTGCTCAGAAAATAACTTTAAAATAACTGTTCTTAAGAGATCAACCGAAGGACTTGTATGCGTGCATATAAGCATAACCAATGGACGCAAGACACTGGAGGGGGGTGGTGTGAGGGCATGTGTGTGTGTGTGTGTGGGGAGGCCGAGGGAAGGTCAATGGGGAAAAAAAGGAGACATATGTACTACTATTTGTAATACCTTATACAATAAAATAACATTAAAAAAAATAAAATAACTGTTCTTCATGAACTAAAGTTTTTCAGGTTTAATCCTGGAGCTGAAAATATACTGTGATCACACTTATGCATTTTTTCTGACTCTTACATCATTTTATCTAGAATTTATTTTTGTTACTTAATAAATAAAGGTTTTTAATAATTAGTTTTTCTGTAAGGCTCAGTATGTTTTAAAATGTCAGTTTTTAATCTTATCTATAACTTAAGCTAAATCAGAATATGCCAATTTTGAACTGTTCTTTCATATCGCATTACATTGAATACATTGGAGAGAATTCGTGGGGCCAGTGATATGATATCTTGGAATAAGCTTTTGTCATCTAGGAAAAAAAATATAGTTGTATATCTAGTTTAAGCACTTATTACAAGTAACTCTTTCATATAGTCCTGTCAAAATCATTTTATATCCTACTACATACCTTCAGTACAATAGCTACTAACCTCAGGAAGACACAGATCAAAGAGAAAACTCTTCATAGGAGGTCTATATATTCTTTTGTGAATTTCTGAAATGTTTGCTTGGTGACAGAGGGTTTTTTTTGTTAATGCATCATCTCTACTGTCAGTTTTTTTAACCAGTTTTTGTTTTAACTTGATGTTTAATAAGCCCTGTTTAGTGTCTCTAAAAACACATTTAGGTGACTTTAATCCCTCATTGTCACTTAGAATGTTTCCAACTTTAAAATTTATGATAAACATACATGTACCTTTCTCTGAGTCTCTCCTTGCAGTAAATCTCTAGGAGCTGAATTTCTGAGTGAAAAGGTGAATCCAGACTTTGGGTAAAAAAAAAATCATCAGATTGCCCATGAGAAATTTTACATTCCCAGAAGCAGATGAAGAGACTAGAGGAGCCTAAATATAAGTTTCTACTACAACCTTTCTTTGTGACAGCCTTTTGGTTTAGTTTTTCTATATTTCTTTTGCTGCAAAGAATGCAGCCAGCCTCCATTTACTGGGAGGAAGGAAAGTTGTATCATCAAAAACATGAACTTAGCTTTGTGTTTCAAAGCCCAAGAGTTCCAAGTGGATTCTACCATTGGCCACATACACTAATCACCTGCATCCCTAATCACCTGTGTGTTGCCCTAGCTGCTCTGCCTTGCTCACTGTCTCTCCCACCTATTCCTACAAACCAACACTTTAGGAAGTACCAAAAAATATATCACAAACATTTAGAAGGGAGTGGGGAAACTCATTGATTTTCTGAAAGCAATTTGTTAATTAACATCAAAGGAATGAAATCTGACTTGCATAGCCTAGTGAGTGGCATTTTTCCATAGTCCTGGTTGCTATGGTGATGAAGGAAACTCATTTGTTCTGGGTCACTCCTAAATTTGTGCATGAAAGCGTAAGAGATTATTCCTGTCTAATCAAGCTATATGGAAAAGTTGAAGGGGAGGTGCTGTGTTTTACAGCCATCAACCCTCAACAGAATAAAACACAATAGCTGAGAAAAGGGGATTATAGCTTCCTCTTAAAAACAGAGCTGAGAATTTCTAACTGACCCAAAGCCTCTTCCAACAGAATATCACCCCCCGCACCCCCCGCTACACTGATATGAGGAATGTGGAATCACGTTCCTTAAAGGGAATTAAGAGTGCATATTGAAAAACTCTACAACCGGACTTTGCATAATGAATAAGGAGTAGGGTGTGCATTCATTAAACAATTTTACTTTTGAACTTAAATTCTACAGTGTGTCAAATGCCTCACTAGATCTGCATTGCCAGGAAGCCAAGTTCTGTTACAATTAACATAATTGGGGAAGCTGGAAGCAAGAAGGAATGGCTCACCTCTTTTTTACCAGATGTCCTGGCCCCTGTGGTATATAGATTTAAGCGTCTCTTGCACATTCCCTTGCCTGCCCAACACCTCAGTTACTCCTTAAGCAGATGGTGGTTTTGTATGTCATTAGTGAACTTCTATTTTAGCCAACGTTGTTTTTATAAAAGATTGTGGCTTCACTATATTTTGATTTTTATTTATACAAAGGTGGTTTTGTTTTTGTTTTTTTTTCACAAGACATATGGATGTTAATTCACATCATATCCTGCCACTTGTTAACTGTGTGATTTGGGAAAAATCTTTTAACATTTTGATAGTTCAGCCTTCTTATCTATAGAATGAGTATAATAAGGTTTAACCTACACAGGATTATTTACATTTGTCATCTATTGCAGCATAACAAATTATGCCCTGCGTTTAGCAGCTTAAAACAGCAAACAGTTATTATCTCACACAGTGTCTGAGGGTCAGGAGTCCAGAGCGGTTTAGCTGGGTGATTCTGGCTTAGCATCTCTCAGGGGATTGCAATCAGACATCAGTCACAGCTACAGTCGTCTGGAGAAGCCATTGAGGCTGGAGGTCTTGCTTCCCAGCTCACCCATGTGGTTGTTGGAATGCTCCCCTTCCACGCTGGCATTTGGCTTGAGGCTGCTATTCCTCGTCATGTGGTCTTCTCCATAGCAGAAGGCTACCCCCAGAATGAGTGATCCGAGGAAGAAAAGAGTGAGATCACAAGAACAAGGAAAAGCACCAAACACAGTTTTTTATAACCTAATCTGAAAAGTGACTCTTGCTATTATTTATTAGCCACAAGTTACTGATACACAAGATGCCCAGAAAGCCCACACTCAGGGAAAAGAAACTTAAGCTCCACTTCTTGGAGAGATGAATAGCAAAGAAATTATGGATATTTTTGTAAAACCACCAAGTCTTCCCTAGTCCACAATTTATGTTCATCTCACATACAGAATATACACACCTCCTCCGCCCCCCAGGGCCACCAAAAATGTCATCCCACTGCATCCATGGCTCAAACTCTGGAATCTCATCATCTAAACTGAGGCCACGTATGGATAGAATTCTTAGGGTTTAGTTCCTTAAGTATGGCCTCTTGGGTACGGTTCTTCTCTACTTATGAAACTAAAGGCATGTATTTCCTGCCCCAACACACACAGTGTACACACACAGTGTACACACACAGTGTACACACAAACATATCATGATGGGATGGGCTTAAGATAATCACTCTAGGCATTCCTGATCCAGACAGGGGAAAATAGGCAGAGAAATATGACATTCAGCTGGGCACGTGTTGGCTATTCACCGGTAAGTTCTCAAGGTCTGGGAACAATTCTCCATAGCTCCACCACCTCATCTCTTGGTTCTCCTTCCTATTTCTGTTCTCATTGCACGTAGAAAATATTTTCACAGCATGCTTTCTGCCAGGAGAACTTTGGAAGTACAAAGGCCTCTTTTCATTTTGTATTCTCTCTCTCTCTCTCTCTCTCTCTCTCTCTCTCTCTGTGTGTGTGTTTCAGTTCAAGCTGGCAATGTTTTTGCATATATAACCCTTATAAGAACCGTATGGGTGCCATTTGTTTATTTTCTCCTTATTTTCCATTGTCCTAGGAGCTATATCGGTAAAGATATTGCTACAATATACTAGTATGTCTGATATTTTGCTGCCTATGGAGTCTTCTAAGATTTTTATGGTTTCCTGTCTTTCATTTAAGTCCTTTAACCATTTTGAGTTTATTTTTGTGTATGGTGTAAATTGGTGATCTAGTTTCTTATTTTTTTGCATGTATCTGACCAATTTTCCCAGCAACATTTATTGAAGAGACTGTCTTGACTCTATTGTATGCTCATGCCTACTTTGTCAAATATTAGTTTAGCATAATGGCTTGGATCAATTTCTGGGATCTCTGTTCTGTTCCATTGGTCTATATGTCTATTCTTGTGCCAGTACCAGGCAGTTTTGAGAACAGTGGCTTTGTAATATAGCTTGATATCTGGTATTGTGATCCCTCCAACTTCGTTCTTCTTTCTCAGGATTGCTGTGGCTATTTGGGGTCTTTTTTTATTCCAGATAAATTTTTGGAGAATTTGTTCTAGATCTGTGAACTATGCTGTTGGTATTTTAATGGGGAGTGCATTGAATCTATAAATTGCTTTGGGTAGTATGGCCATTTTAATGATGTTGATTCTACCAATCCATGAACACAGTATGTTCTTCCATTTGTTTATGTCTTCCTCTATCTCTTTTTTGGGACTACATCAAAATAAAAAGCTTCTGCACAGCAAAAGAAACCATCAACAAAACAACAAGAAAGCCCGCTGCATGGGAGAACATATTTGCCAATGCTATCTCAGATAAGGGTTTAATCTCCAAAATTTACAGGGAACTCATACAACTTAACAAGAGGAAGATAAACAATCCAATTAAAAAATGGGCAAAGGACCTAAATAGACACTTTTCAAAAGAGGACATACAAAAGGCCAAGAAACATTTGAAAACATGCTCAAAGTCACTAATCATCTGAGAGATGCAAATAAAAACAACAATGGGGTATCATATCACACCTGTCAGAATGGCTATCATCAGCAAATCAACAAATGACAAGTGCTGGAGAGGATATGGATAAAATAGAACCTTTGTGCACTGCTGGTGGGAATGCAGACTGGTGCAGCTACTGTGGAGAACAGTATGGAGATTCCTCAAAAAATTAGAAATGGAACTTCCATTTGACCCAGTAATCCCACTTCTGGGAATATATCCCAAGAAACCAGAAACAGCAATCAGAAAGGATATATGCACCCCTATGTTCATAGCAACACAATTTATAATAGCTAAGTTTTGGAAACAGCCTAAGTGCCCATTAGCAGATGAGTGGGTTAAAAAAAATGTGGTACATTTACACAATGGAATACTATCTATAATAATAGAAGTGTAATATGCTATTTAGACCGGACAGCCATACGACCATATGGATATCATGCCGGATGTCCTTCTGGGTGACCTTCTAGACCAGTGATGGTGAACCTTTTGAGCTCGGCGTGTCAGCATTTTGAAAAACCCTAACTTAACTCTGGTGCCGTGTCACATATAGAAATTTTTTGATATTTGCAACCATAGTAAAACAAAGATTTACATTTTTGATATTTATTTTATATATTAAATGCCATTTAACAAAGAAAAATCAACCAAAAAAATGAGTTTGCATGTCACCTCTGACACACGTGTCATAGGTTCGCCATCACTGTTCTAGACGAAGCCATGGTGGCGGGGTTGAGGCAAAGGTGGTCGCCATGGCAGGCAGGGGCCGAGACAGAGGCTGTTAGGGGCAATCAGGCAGAGTGGTTAGGGGCAATCAGGCAGTTAGGGGTGATCAGGCAGGCAGGCAAGTGGTTAGAGGTGATCAGGTAGGCAGGTGAACAGTTAGAGGTGATCAGGCAGGCAGGCGAGTGGTTAGGGGCGATGAGGCAGGCAGGCAAGTGGTTAGGAGTCAGCAGTCCTGGATTGTGAGTGGGATGTCTTACTGCTGGTTTAGGCCTGATCTGATCCTGCAGGATCTGGCCTAAACTGGCAGTTGGACATCCCCCAAGGGGTCTCGGATTGCAAGAGGGTGCAGGCCAGGCTGAGGGACCCCTCCCCAACCCGTGCACGATTTTTGTGCACTGAGCCTCTAGTGCTGCTATAAAAAAGAAGGAACTTTTACCATTTGCAACCATAAGCATGGTTGGACCTGGAGAGCATTATGCTAAGTGAAATAAACCAGTTGGAGAAAGATAAATATCACATGGTCTCACTCATGTGTGGGATATAGTGAACAACATAAACTGATGAACAAAAATATATCCAGAGACTAAGAAACACTAAACAGACAGTCCAACCTCAAAGAGAAGGCAGGGGAGTGGGCGGAGGGGGCGGCGGGGGGTGGGTAAGAGATCAACCAAAGGACTTGTATGCATGCATATTAGCATAACCAAGGAACATGGACACTGGGACGATGGGGGCTTGTCCTGGGAGGAGGAGTTGGCGAGGGGGGTCAATTTGGGCAAAAGGAGACATATGTAATACTTTAAACAATAAGTTTTTTAAAAGAACTGTATGGGTGTGAATCTTACAGAGAATTGCTCTATTAGACAAAACCCACAACTCCAATTTCCTCAAGATAAGCCCTCTCTAACTCAGGATTCTGCTGAGACTATTGAAGGACAATGCCCTCAAGATTCCTAGCACCCCTGTTGTTTGATTAATATCTTCAAAGACCCTTTTATCTGACCAAAAGGAACTCTGAGACACTGCTATCGCCCTTTCTGAGGACTTAGAAATAATTTTACATTCTTGGCTTCCTATTTAGACTAGTTATTCTGGGTGTGCGCTTTACTGAGAAGTCACTTCTTAATTTGAGAAATGTTTGCTATCTGGTATGTCTCAGAATTTTCAAAACCATTATTCCTGCTTCTTTCTACGTTAATCATCTTCCCTTTGTTTTTCTCCTCTCACATTTTATTGTTAGAGATAGGAGGAAACCTGGCAGCACTTGAAATAATTTTCCTAGAAATTATTAGGTTGCAGTCAACTATCAGCTGTGGCGAATCCACTTCCAAGTATATTCCTGTAGTTGGCAGATTTTCAAGTGTATTCCTGTAGTTGGCGGATTTTAATGCCTTGCGTCTCTAAGGCAGTTGGCTTCTCCTGGATCAATCCGAGATGGAGAGGCCTAGGACAGGAGAGTGAGGTAGAGCACTCAAACGGAAGAAGTGGCTTTTTTATAAGCTGATCTTGGAATGACATCCCATCCCTTCTGCCATATTTTATTCATTAGAAGCGAGTTCTGAAGCCAGCTTGCATGCCTGAGGAGGGGAATGAAGCACCACCTCTTGAAAAGGGGAGTATCAAAGCCACCGTACCCTACTCTTAGGGACTGAATTGTGTGCTCCCCACAGCCATATGTTGAAGCTGTGCCCCCCAACATGACTATATTTGGAGGTAGGGTTTTTCCAGGAGGTAATTAGGAGTAAATGAAGTCATAGGGGTGGGACCCTCATTCTATAGCACTGGTGTCCTTATAAGAAAAAAACATATCTCTCTCTCTCTCTCTCTCTCTCTCTCTCTCTCTCTCTCTCTCTCTCTCTCTCCACCCCCTTCTCCCAAAGAAAAGGCCATATGAGGGCATATCCAGAATCTAAGCAGACTGGCCTCACCAGAGAAAGTAATCCTGCTGGTATCTTGCTCTTGCTCTTGCAGCCTTTAAACTGTGAGAAAATAAATTTACATTGTTTAAGCCTCCCAGAGGGTCATGTTTATTATGGCAGCCTGAGCAGACTAGCGCATTAACAAAGAAGGAACTCAAACCTATGATGGTCATAAGATCCAGCCCCAAATCAACCTGCCTGTGAAAAATGTATTTGCAGTATTTTATTTGTAAAGATGATATTACAGATTATGTGCGATCAAATAAAACTGATGTTCTAGAACAATGTGTTATGGTTATACTGTGCTGGCTTTGAGTCAAAGACCTATTACATATAGTAGGTGTACAATAAACAGGTTTTTTAAAATTAAAGATAGGCATCCATCTATATTAGTTATACTAATCTGCACAGAAGAAAAAAAAAACCCACAAGGAATAATGCTGTTAATCCTACTTTTCATATGAGAAACTTGGGCTCAGAAAACTCATTGCGTTTGTCCCATGTTGGCATTCCCAGTAAGGAACAGAACAGGGCATGTAGCATCAAAGCTGTGTTCTCTCCACCATGCATAACTGTTTTCCAAAGAAGTCATACTAATATTTTGAAACAGCTCTCACATCTTTGAAAAGTAGTATTTTAAATAGGAAAACTTTAGGATCCCCCAGTGGCGAATACCACAAGAAGAAAACCCAGTTCAAATTATTTTATTTTATAGAATCTTTGATTACCTGAGATTCATGTATTTTTACTGCAAGGGCACCCAGCCTAACATAATAACACACTCTGGTAAATGGAAACGAAGGTATACATTTATTTGTTGAACATGGTTTGGGCACGCACACCCTGCAGGACATTGTATTAGTTTACTTTGAAGGTTTTAAAAAGACAGGGGCTCTGAACAACTCTGGAATATATAATCTGGTAAAGGAAATTAGGTTTGAGCACAAAAAATAACCTTGAGTGTATCAGTTATTATTGCCATGGTGATGCTGCATAACAAACCACTCCAAAACTCAGTGACAGCAATAATTTATTCTTGCTTGTTGGTGGGTTGCCTAGGCAGGGGTTTTTTATTTAACTTGCTCTTCGCTTGGCTTGGCACACAGTGATTAATTGCATGGAGATTTTTTTAAATTTTATTTTTCAATTACCATTTACATTAAATATTATTTTGTATTAGATTCAGGTAGACAGCATAGTGGTTAGACAATCATATACTTTATAAAGTGGCCCCCCTGATATTTTCATGACCCATCTGGCACCATACATAATTATCACAATATTATTGAATAAATTCCTATGCCATTCTTTACATCCCATATTATTTTGTAACTATCAATCTGTACTTCTTTATGTCTTCACCTTTTGTACCTAGTCACCCAACTCCCCTCCCCTCCAGCAACCATTAGTCTATTCTTTGTATCTATTTTTTGTTTCAATTTTGTTTGTTCATGTATTTTGTTCTTTAGATTTGACATATACATGAAATCATATGCTATTTGTCTTTCTCTGACTGACTTATTTTAGCTAGCATAATGCTCCTCTAGGTCGATCTATGCTGTCGTAAATGGTAAGATTTCATTGCATATATGTATGACAGCTTTTTAATCCACTCATCTACTGAATTGTTTCCATATCTTGGACATTGTACATAGGGGTACATACCGTCTTTTGAATTAGTTCTTTGGGATTTCACTTCACCCAGGAGTGGAATCACTGGGTCATACGGCAGTTCCATTTTCTTCCTTTCTTTTTTTTTTGAGGAACCCCCATACTTTTGTCCATAGTGGCTACATCAATCTGCATTCCCATCAGCAATTCACAAGGGTTCCTTTTTCTCCACATCCTTGCCAACACTTGTTTGTTGATTTATTGATGATAGCCATGCTGAGAGGTGTGAGGTGACATCTCATTGTGGTCTTAATTTGCATTTCTCTGTTGATAAATGACTTTGAGCATCTTTTCATATGTCTATTTGCCATTTGTGTGTCCTCTTTGGAGAAGTGACTATTCAGGTCCTCTGCCCATTTTTAATTGGAGTATTATATGAAGCATTATATATTAAGCCATACAGAGAGCCACTATGGACAGGGGGTGGGGGGCATAAAGAATCATTTAGTATGGACAGAAAAAAAAACCCAACAGTTGAGACTAAGAAATTATTGCAATGAACAACAAAGGGAATGCAGTGTCATGGAAAATGAGGGAGTATCAAATTCAGAAGAAAAATCAATTGTAGAATAAATGAGGATCATGAGGAGGAAGTTGGTGACCATTAATTATCTCACTGGAGAGAACATTTTTCTTATAAGTCATGAAACCATTAAGAAAGAACAAGTGAACAAATAGTAAAATTTTAAAAAGAATAGGAGAAAAGTTATTATTTCATCTAATGATCTGGATCTGGGTGAAGTCAGGTAGTATGTTTATTCTTTTTCTCACTGCCCCTTTAAATGAATCCCTAAACTCATTCCTTCATAATCTGGGCAAAATCTCCGCTAGGTACTACAGCTCACTTTAATTCCCAACAGCAGCCTTATTTTCCTAAATGAATATTCCCAACCGATGTAATACTTAATCTCAGAAGGCATTCAATCTAAAATGGTCTCTCTTACCCCAGCTCAGGCTTCCTTTAGGCTTAGAAGCTTGCAGTGGGAAAGGACGCAGGATTTCTTCTCTCTCCCTGACTCATCTGGTCCCCACTCCCCATTTGTATTTCACTCCTCAAGGATCTGGTTATGTAGGGAGTGGATTAAGGGGGAAATTGCTCAGTCTATATGATGGGAATAGTTGTCATGAGTTGTCCTTATTCTCTCTCGATGTAGAATTTCAGGTTCCATGTTTCTTTTGCTGAGTTTCTTAAAAAGTCACCTTTTGTTGGATTTCTCAAACATACTTTCACTTGGAAGCACCACTGACAGCCTCTATAATCTAGCCAAAGCTCCTAGTCTGGCCCACTACTTTGAATTCCTCCTTTATCCTCTGACCTTCTGGTTGTCCACCTCTTGCTGGATCACTTCATCTCCCTATTCACCTCTTAAGATCATCCCTGGCAGGTATTCTGTCTTGAAGGCCATTTCATTTCCCAGGAAATGTGTACCATTTCCAGCTATTGCTTGAGGGGCACGTTCCTCCTGGTGCAGGTCACTCAGGACACCAACTTTCTCCAGGGAGAGTCACATGGCAAACCTTTGGTTCTGTAACTCCAGAAATATATATTAAGGTCTTCTTGGGGTCCTTATGATTTTTTTCCTCTTGGTATAAGCTGAGGAGCAAGGACAAGATGTTACAGTATTTCAACTGTTCTCCTCAGTGAAATTGCCTCAAGACTCCTTACACCTTAATGTCTCATACATTGAAAAGTAGTGATGGGCCTGTGCTAGCAGAATTGGTTTTGAGCCATCTCCTTTGTGAGTCCTATGTAGTTGGTTTAGCAACACACTTAAAAATGGGCGAGTATTTGGCAACTATTGTGCTATTCTCAGCCAAGGACCAAGCAGAACATTCAAGACAACAGGAAGAGATGAATTTAATATCCTGATACATTAGTAAAAAGGGAGATTAGATCATTTGTTGAGTCTGAACAAGGGCATTTAGGGATTTTTGTGGTTAATAAAAGAGAAGTAGGGCCCACAGTAGATGAGGTAGACAGTCAATTAGCAATGAAGAAAAGATTTGGTGAATAATAATCAGGAGGTTTGATAACATCAATATAAACTAAGAGCCATCAATACAGTTATGGGAATTTTGCTGCTGCAAACCAGTAATATGAAGTCAAAATAGAAAAAAAAAGAATCTTATTCCAATGACAATGACTGGCAAATGCTTTGCAGCATAGGATTGTACTTATCAATAGATAAGACCTATAAGACAAACCAGACTAGGTAGAAAGGGAATAACAATAAGAACCTTAACCATTTATTAAACAGTCCCTGGGTGCCAAGGAGTTGCTAAGGTCTTTATATACATACTAGAGGCCCAGTGCATGGAAACTCATGCACTTGCGGGTGGGGTCCCTCAGCCCAGCCTGCACCCTCTCGCAATCTGGGACCCCTCGGGGGATGTGCACCTGCTGGCTTAGGCCCACTCCCCGGAGGATTGGGCCTAAACTGGCAGTCAGACATCCCTCTGGCAGCCTAGGAGCACTCTGGGGATGTCCAACTGCCAACTTAGGCCTCCCCAGGGGATCAGGCCTAAGCTGGCAGTCAGACATCCCTCTGGCAGCCCAGGAGCCCTCTGGGGATGTCCAACTGATGGCTTAGGCTCGTTCCCCGTGGGGAGCAGGCCTAAACGGCAGTCAGACATCCTTAGCGCTGCTTAGAGGCTCCCGCCGCCACCACTGCGCTCGCAGCCATCAGCCCAGCTTGTGGCTGAGCAGAGCTCCCCCTGTGGGAGCACACTGACCACCAGGGGGCAGCTCCTGCGTTGAGTGTCTGTCCCCTGGTGGTTAGTGTGTGTCGTAGCGACCGGTCATTACCGGTCTTCTGCCATTAGGGTCAATTTGCATATTACCCTTTTATTATATAGGATAATCCTGAGATATTATCCTTTGCTTTAAAGTGCTACAGCTCTAAGTGCAGTACGGAGTTTGAACTCAGATCTGCCCCACGTAGCGTTGGTACTCAGAGGTGAATCAGAAGAGTGCGAGTAGACTTGGAGATGAATGAGTATGTAGAACCAAATGAAAAGAAGAGTTTGGTCAGTCTCAAGTGACATGATGGGAACCTGTAAATCAAGAAAAGAAATTTAAAGTTATTATCAGAGAGTACGAATTAGATGCAAGTGTGGCCGTGCAAATGGATTGTCCCAGGGGAGTCAAGCTAAAGGTCCCTGGAGTAGAAATAAACTTCAAAGGACTGATTCACTGCAGTGTTGTTTTCTTGATCCATATGAATAATGTACCCATTCCAGCTAATAGTGGATGATATGAAGCAAAATAGAGAATCTATGATGTAGGGAATAAAGATGTCAAAGAACTTCAGGGAAATGCCATGGAAGTGACAGGGCAAAACATGATGGCCAAATGGAAAAAAAATTAAATGGGGCTGGCCTCATCAAGAGCTGGAATTGGTCAAGGAACTGAATGGCAAAAGAATAAGGAAGTGGGAGTGGGAGGTAAATACAATTCCGACACTGACTGTGAAAGGGCGAGGGCTATGACCTCCATCGTGCCCCGAATCCTCCATTTTGGGGCAGCAGCCATTAGCTATGTGCTCAGCAAGGAGCTTCTTCCCGGAAGCCCAAGCCTCTGCTAGCCACACCTAGGATTTCTTTAAACCAATGATAATCAAGGGAAGTGAGCGCCATAGACACAACCACATTCTGTGTAACAAGACCCCGACTTGCGCCTGGCCAATCGGCAGGGCCCACAGTCCTCTCTCCTCCCCTTACTCCAACCCCCCTATAAAACCCCTCCCCGCAGAGCTGGCTCTCTCTCTCTGCCTCCTGCCGCTGTGCCGGCGAGTGTGGTAGACGGGGAGCTTGAGCTAGCTCGAATAAAGACTCTTTGCTTTTGCATCGGACTCGGCTGGCTCCCTGGTGGTCTCTTGGGGATCCTGAAATCTGGGCATAACAACTGCTGATTGTAAGGTATAAGAAAAGGAGTTACCTGTAGAAGAAATTGAGCAGGATAAGTGGTTTTCAAGGAAAGGAAGAAGACCATTCTTTATACTTTTCCCTTCCCCAGTGAGGCATTTACTTATCACTCAATATAAAGTAACTCTCTCCTCCAATCCTGCTCTATTATATTAGTCTCTTTTATTTTCCTCATGGTGCTTATTATTATATAAAACTACTCATTTTTTGACTCCATTATCCATCACTAATACATGAGCAACATGAGGGCAGGGATTTTAATTTGTTGACCATTATAGTTCCATCATGAAAAACAGAGCTTGGCCCATAGTAGGTGCTCAATAAATATGTCTTAGAGAAATGTAGGAGGTGGAGAGCATGTTTGAAGAAAATCTTCAGAGTATGTTCCAGCTTTTAAAGAGTATAATAGGAGTAACAAAGAGAAGAAGCTGGCAAGGTGGTCAATTCAAGAAGAATGGGTCTGAACTAGATGGAGGAAGTGTTTAGGAAAATGTAAAATACATCTAACTTGAGAATTTTAACTTTCATTGGTAAATGGAATTCCCTGAATGGTGGAGATAGACAGCCAAGATAGTAGCAGGAAGATAATTGGATTATAGAACTCAATGTTCCAAAGACATCTTTGGGACTTGGGTGATTTGTGGATTCTTCACCACCTGTGACTACCTGACTTCAGTTGTGACTGCGGAAGTAGGTAATAAGGACGCTGAAAAGGATCCCTTCCTATCCCCATTCCTTTTTATTTGTCATATTTATGTTAAAACCATAAAATGATACTTTGCTTGGTGGTAAACAACAGACTTTTATTTTTCAGGTAAAATAAAGTGGAATGTTGATGCTAGTCCATAAGTAATTGTGTTTCTTGAATTAAGAAAGCTACTATTGGAAAGGACTATAGGAGAAGAATGCCTACAAAATCATTTCATTTGCTTACGGGGTTCCCAGGGATAGAGGAGAGAGAAAATAAGGCTATTTGGGACATGATTTTTTTTCACAGCATTCAAGTTTTAACCAGAGCAATCAGAAAATGGAGGCAAGCAGAAGGGCTGTGAAAGCTAGAGTTTTCCCATTTACATTACAAACAACTGGAATTTGGATTCCATGAATGTTAGAACTGTTGCACGATATCAAATTTGCCTGGGATCTACACTGGAGTTAACCAGAAGCAACCTCCAAAATGTCTGCCTTGAATATCTAGCTACTTGGACTTTTGTTTCGAGGGAGGGAGGTGGTCTGATGAAGCCTCAGGAACTCCAGGGCATAGAGAACTTTCCGAGACAGTCTGTTCTCATGGTAGTCTCATAACATTCAGCCAAAGGGACACTACCCTGCCCTTTGCATTGGCAGTGTATTTAGACCTGAATTGACTGAAGGAACGAAAATCACCCACATGCTTAAAAAAATCGATTCTTTAAATTCAGACCAAATAGTTTGAAATGTTTGTTTATCCTAATGTATTAGTGCTCATTAGATAAAACTCAGGAATTGCCAGAGAGGATTAGTGTGGGTTTTATTTGTTTGTTTGTTTATATTTCCTTAATGGGATTTATAAATTGAGCCACGAATGGAAGGATGGATACAGCAGTGTCTGATCTGAAAAGAAATTAATTAAAATATTGGAAAACGAGGGATTCAGTAAATGATCCAGATTAAAAGTTTGAACAAACAGGTGAGAAATTCAGAGAACAAGCATAAAATTTAAAAACATGGTGAGGCAAGAAATCTCATTATCTTTAGAGTCTGTTTATAAAGACTGGAAAGGAGCTCTCACAAAGCCCCAAGAGGCTATGGTGCCACCACGTGTGCCTGTAACACTGGAGGCTGTGTAGTGCAATGGTTAGGGCTGCTGTACTCATGACCCAGTCAGATCACTTTTTAGCATATCTTGGGCAAATTACCTTGCCTCTCTGAGCCCTGTTTTCTCATCTGTGAAATTAGGAAAATAATAGAATTCACCTTATAGGTTGTTATGAGGATCAAATGAGACAATGCTTAGAACAATATCTGGCCATACGTATTAATTATTATTTTATCATCACCATCGTCATTTCTAGCACCTATTACAATATCTGACACATGGCAGACACTTGGTAAATTGGTAAATATGTGATGACTAAATGAATAATAACCAAAATGAACCTTTCTACCTTTTGTTATTACATCTCAAGTCTACCCTGCATGACTAAAATTGGGTCACAAACTCAGTATCTACATGGTTCATTTAGTCAAAGCCTGTCAATGAGTAACATACACTCAATATACAAAAACAGAAAAAATAAATAAGTATTGTCTATCTATTTTTTATTTTCTCAATTTGGATAGATATTTAGCCACAGAAATATTTTTGTATTCTCCATAATGTATCAGCTCAACTGACCAAATCTTCTGAGTCAAGGATGTGATAGAGAGTAGTGAGGTCTGTGGCACCTTGGAGACCCCATAACCTTGTAGAGCAGAAAGCCTGTCCACAGTTCCAGCTGATTGTTGCATTTTCAAATACAAGACTCATGTTGTCAACCCGTTGATTTTTTCAGAAGAACCTGGAAACTTTTTTTAATACTTTATTGTTGAAAGTATTACATGTGTCCCCTTTTTTTCCCCATTGACCCCCTCTAGCCCACCCCTGACCCCCACCCCCTACCCTGCCCCAGGCCTTCAGCTCCTTATTATTTGTATCCATGGGTTATGCATATATGCATACAAGGTCTTTGGTTGATTACCTCCCACCCACCCACCCTCCCCTGCCTTCCCTCTGAGATTCCTAACTCGGTTCCATGCTTCCATGTCTCTGGATCCACTCTGTTCATCTTAGATTCCACATATGAGTGCGATCATGTGATACTTGTCTTTCTCTGACTTATTTCACTTAACATGATACCCTCCAGGTCCGTCCATGCTGACTTTTTTTTTTTTTTTACATTTTGCCTTGATAGTTTTTGTAGTCATTGCTTGTCTTTTAAACTGTACAATGATGGTCCAGTGCAAGGGCCTCTAGCTAGAGAGTGACCTATTAAAATGCAAATCCCCCTGGAATGCATAGCTCCTAACACTGTTATCAGTAAGTGTCACTAGAGAGAGAACTGGTGGGTGAGAACATCTGGGGAAGGTAAGATAAAAGGAGAGTTGGGAGCAAGCCAGAGGCAAAATCTGCTTACTCCACCATTTCAGCTAAAACTCTGGACAGAATACAGAGAACTAGAGGAAAATGAGAGGCTATTTTTGAGTGATCATGAAGGAAGAATTTAGGGCAATATTTCAAAGTAAGAGTTCTTGGGAAAGATGAATAAATTTTTAAAAAATTATATTTTCCAGTCAACATAAAAAGTGTGCAGTGGTTAGTTGTAAAACCTCCCACTTAGAAATACAGTGTTGTTTTCCATTTGCCTCCATCCATCTCATATTTGTTTCTTAGATGCTCAGGTACGTCAGTGCTTTTTAATCTGTGAAACATTTGGGGAATCTGAGAATTCTCTGTTTGTACCACTGCTGAGCCCATTATTGTTCTGTCTAAACTTGTAGCTCTTGTCATTGATAACGGCCTTGTCATATATTCAACAGAAGTCTGCCTTTGAGTTTGGTCTTGAAGTATACTTTGAAATGTGTCTGGGAGCTCTCTTCACTGCACAGGTTGGCCATACCCCTGCTTCTGAGTGCTGGTTTCCTGCCATTGTCCACATTGTTGATTTAGGACCCATTGCTTTTGTTTTCCTACTCAAGGAGAGTCCAGCAATAAAACAGATGTGTCTTTAGAAGAGTATGAGAAGAACAAAATGCCAAATTAGAAAGCAGGTGATACGTTTAGCAGTCTGCAAAGATACAGTTGCCACAGAAAGTGAGAGTTGAAGAAATGGAGTAGATATGGAAACTGGGAAACAACATTACCCCAATGTGTGGACAAGTAGAGAGTAGACCGAATAGGTAAGTGCTGAGGAGATCCAGTTTAGGGTCACTCTGAGCCAAGAGGGATCATGAAGGAAGGTTTTTTTTGATTGAGAAGATTTGGTAGTTGATTTCGAAGGAGTTGAAGATGGCAGATTTTCTGGAAGATGGAGGACCTTATCTTGGAGAAGAAAATTAAGCACACAGATTAAGGCCATCAGTCAGACGTTGTATTTACTGGATTCATTTAAGGTCTGCCTTTATACAACTCAGTTTGATGTAAAAAATCCTACCACTGGTATGAGAAACAGTTATTAAAGCATTTGTCGGAACAAAATTCTTGTGCGTTTAAGCTCTTGTTTCCTGAATGGGAATAAAAGAAATCCCCTTATTATACAGTCTAATGCCAGTCAAATCTGTCACTGTGTTCTCACCAATGTCTCCAAATCCTAGGGCTCATATTCTGAGGAAAATCTTTCATTCCCTAAGGGCATGTCAGACCAATAGTCTAATAGAGCAGTTCTATCCAAGATCAGTGGTAAACGGAAAGTGAAACAATAGCCAGCTCCCCCTTGCATAGCCCAGGACACACAGGTTGTCACAAGTCTATAGAAGTCTCAAGTGTGGCAGCAATCAGACACATCCAAGGAGAAAATATTTGAGAAATGCTTGCCTAATGAGCTACGCGACCCTAACATATTGGACTGTTCTGTCCATTGAAAATTAAATCACCTTTTTTAAAAATTGAACTAGATTTAAAGTTTTTTCTCCACCTAAAACTATGCATATTATTTAAAGAAATCAAATAGCACAGCAGAACAGAACGAAGAAAACAGCAATCACCTGGAAATCTTCCACTATGAATTAACCATTGTTATCTTTTGGGTGACAATTATTTTCAATATCTTTCTGTGACTAGGTATTTATAAAATTTTACATAACTGAAATCATATCATACCAGCTTACTGGCCACCTGCTTTTGTCATTTAATGATGTGTCATGGACTCCCTTTGATATCAACGTATTTAGGTCTACATCATTATTTTTAATGGCTGCATGGTACTCCTTTGTGAGGGTAAACCATCATTTTTTAACATTCATCCCCTTTTGAAGGACTTTGAAATGGTCTCTGACATTTTTGCTATTATAAGCAGGCTTTAATGAACATCTTGTGCACCATTGTGCACAGGTCCTGTTATTTCTTTGGATAAATTCCTAGAATCTGGAGGCATTCTTAAAATAGCTGTTTGTGGGTAAGATATAAAACTTTCCCAAGATATGCCAGGCCCTTCTTTTATTTTTAATCATTTTGTATTAAATATGTATAACTTTCCCTTTCACCTTCAAAGATTCTTCAACCCTTACCCTCAAACCTTCGAGGTTGGTTGGAAGGAGAGAGCATGCATGGCAATTTTTATTTCTATGTTCGAGTTGCTGTGAAATTCTTACAGTAGTTCTGTGAAATGCACGGCTGCTGTGAGATGGGTGATTTCTGCCTGGATCTTAAAAGAAAGATAGAATTTAGGTAAAGCGTTTTAGGGAGGGAAACTGGAAGAAGAATGAGCAAGGTAATTACAGTGTGCTTGGCTTTGGGGAAGAAAGGAAGGGGGAATATGATTAAAAATGCTTGGCTCAAGATCGGTCCCTGTTTAATTCTCCAGACATATGTCTTTATTTCTCTTCTTGATCTCTACCCCATCAAGGGATTGTCTTTCAGTTTCTCAAACTGGACAAGCTCTCACCTATCTCTGCCTGTGTTATTTCCTTTGCTCTATGTCTGGAAAACCCCCTCCCTGTCATTCCTCTCTCCCTAGAATACACACCTTTCACTTGACTAAGAGATGTATACTAATGGTTCTCATCTTATGCCCAATTTGGGGGTTACTCATATTAGGGCAGCTATCCCTGAATCTCCCAGATGAATTACTGCTTCTATTTGCATCCATCCTGCCAACAACAGTATATTGATTTCATTGGATTTAAATACTTAATTTTAATGATCTGTTTTCCCCATTCAAGGGTGATACCTGTCATATACATCACTCTTATCATTAGTGTCTAATCCAGTGCTTGAAAATTTTGGACACTGATGAATGTTTTTAATGAACAGATGAATAAATGAACAAAATGCGATCGACAGAACATTCTTGCTGGAATGTGCTCATGCAAGTAGATGGTTGGGAATGAGGCAGGGAATCAGATAGTTTCTTTTGTTGAACGTCTTAGAGGCAGACAAGAGAATGTTAAAAATAGTTTTTAGCCTTAAAATCTTAATCTATAAGCTCCAACGGAATTCTAGAATCTAAAAGGAGAAATGCCAAAGGTTTTCAAAACTTGATTAAATGCAATTAATTACATTTTCTTACTAAATCAATGAGGGCCAGTGGCAAGCTTCAGACTAGCTACATGGGAATGAGGTTATCACAGCAACTCAGTGATTTGTTGTTGGGGAAATAATGGCTTCTCCAGAAAACCAGAAGTGAAAATAAAAAGAAAACTCTGATTCTCTTTCAAGTCAGGACTAACTTAGAACAGCCTTTGCCAAAATAGTATTTTGCAGAAAACAATTTCAGATTATAATAATAAATGTGCACAATGACATTTAAGTTTGGGAAAGATTGCCTATAAATTCCACTTCTTGGGTATTTACCACACACATTAGCATGTTCGATGCTCCCACAACTCCTGAAAGAAAGTTGTTTAGCTTCTTTTAACCTCATGTTTTCCAAACTTAATTATGACACAATTTTTTTTCAAAGTATACATATGTATTTATTGCAGAAAAACAAAGTATGAGAACCATTGTCATAAGAAGTCAGAGGGAGAATTTTTGAGACTGTTCAGGTCTAATAATATATTTGATACCACTTTTGCAACTGTGCTTCCTAGGACTTATTGGGTCTTCTGTGCTCTTATAATTCAGCTGCTTATTTTAAATTATTTAAACTGCATCCCAGACTCACCACTTTCAGACAACTCTATGGAGACAAAAAATGTCTCAGCTAAAGCATTCTAATAAATTATATGTTCATCATTCTTGGGTACTCATGAGACCCAAGTACATGAGGGAGAGATGCCACTAGACCACCTTTTAATAATGATGTGAAAATCATTTAAGATTGGCAGACTGTTTGTCAACAGCGACACGATTTCTGTTTGTTTCTTTTTTAAGTGCCCCGAATGTGTTTTCTGGAGGAGGATAAATATTCTCACTGAACTCCTACTTACCATTCTAATGAGCTCATTTCCAAAATTCTGTAAGTCAATGAATTTCAAATTGGCAGAATTTGAATTAATGCAATTTATATCATAGATCAAAGAGTTAGCATTTTTAAAAATGAAAATACATTTTCTATTGTAGGTCTATGGCAGAGTTGGGTGAAGTGTATAAAGCCCCATTCATGTGAATAAGCAATCCTAAGAATTATTTAATACATTCATTTTCAGACTGTGTTTTTTTTAAATATATTCCAAAAAAGTTTTTCATATAAAAAAACAACAACTAATACACCAGAGTAGATAAAAGTGGAGTGTTTTCTTTGAAGTTGGGGATCATCATCATTAAACAATGACCACTAGGTAGGATGCATAAAAGTTCTTAAAAATTGATATAACTACATCTTAAGAGACTACTGAATATGTCAAAGGTACATTGTGATAGGAGAGAAGGCATAACTGGGTTCAAATTTCAGCTCATCCACTTACTTATTCTAAAATCGGGAAAAGACCATTACTTCCTTTTTATGATTGTTGTAATACCTAAATGAGTTAATATAAAGTGTTTAGCATATGCTGGGCACACAAAAGTGCTCAGTAAATGGTATATATTAGTATGAAAAGATTATTATAAGCTGGCATATAATTTAGTGCTGATATTTTATTTTATTTTTAATATATTTTATTGATTTTTCTTACAGAGAGGAAGGGAGAGGGATAGAGCGTTAGAAACATTGATGAGAGAGAAACATCAAACAGCTGCCTCCTGCACACTCCCTACTGGGGATGCACCCACAACCAAGGTACATGCCCTTGACTGGAATTGAACCTGGGACCCTTCAGTCCACAAGCCGATGCTCTATCCACTGAGCCAAACCGGTTAGGGCTGATATTTTAATTTCCATAGGCCTTTTCAACTGTTTTAGAAGGCAACTATGTTAATTACACCTCTGTTTCAGTGGTCAATGATTCATTTTGTACATTGTGCATATTCCATATTGATTTTCTATTTTTGAGTTTATCTGCTAATATTTGCTGATTTTTTGCTTTTATATCCCTAGAATCTATTTTCCTGGCTTTTTTTCTTTACTAAGTCTCTATTTGCCATGTAATAGGGAGAAGTCTATCTTTTCTTCCCTCATCTCCTCATGGCATCACTAATTTCCCTCTCCTAACCCAAGGGATTGTCCCTTTTTCTGAGAGATTTTCTTTTTTAATAAACTGGATCCTCTGTGGACAACATCCTTTTTGCTATTCATTTTGGCCTATTCTCTAGTTACAGTCTCCAGGTAGAATCTAGCTATCATTCCCATTGCTTTCTGTTTTGGTTTTGTTTGAAAGGGAAGGAAAAAATGTATCTTTGCCTGTTATATCAACATATATTATCCAGTAAAGTTTACTGATTTTTAAAAAATGGACGTTGGACACAGACAGACCTAGGCTCATATTAACCACTCTGTTACTAGCTCTATCAGCTTGGGCAGGTCACTCCACCATGGGGCGCCTCAGCTTCCTCAGTGGTCTATAATGAATAGACTACTAACTGTAGGGTAGTGAGGATGAGGAGTAGGATGGAAGGACTCTGTAAATGTTGACTCTGATCATTATCATTCCCCTGTTTAATTATAAAAATTCATCTTTCAGTTAGCAAATCAAAAGCCAAAATTTATTTCAATATTTAATTTTCAGCAAAGCACTAGCTTGCTTAATTATCATGTATAATTCGAAGCTGGCAGGGCTAACTTCAGAATCATCTCTCGTTTCCGCTGATGAAGCATTATGCAACTTCTTTTTTGTATAGCAAACCAATAGGGAATTCACTTTAAATTTTAGAAGATTACATTTTAAAGATCCAAAGCGTTGAAGAATTCCTTGTTTGATGGTCTGTCAACATTGTAGGTAAAGGTCTTTTGAAGAGTCTGAGGAGCATGAGGCATCCTGTAAGATACATCATCTAATTTTAACTTCTAGTTAGAATCATATTTGAAATGCAATGCAGTGTAAATGAACAAACATACATTGTGTGTGTGTGTGTGTGTGTGTGTGTGTGTATGTATGTTTATACAATTGCATATCTCTCATCTCCACTAGGGAGAGAGAGAAATTCTGCCAAAATTAGAGCTAAAGACACCAGACTTTGAGACGCCATGTGATTGATGTTATACAAGGCAGAATCATTGTATAGACTCATTCACAAATGTGTTTGCTGGAGTGGAAGACCTTGGCTTTGGAGTGTTACCATCATGAATTCAGACTATCACACATTGGTTTTGTGACCATGGGCAAAGTTGTTCGCCTCTTTGATTGTCTTATTTTTTTAATCTGAGTACAAGTGCCTAGTCTATATAAAATATAACCACCTTGTCATATAGTGATGAGTCTGTGATTGCCGTTATACCTTTCTCCAGAACTTCCCCTAGTATATAGCAGGAGTAGTTTAAATATATATATATATTTACATATATATATTTGTTGATTTTAAAGAGGAAGGGAGAGTGAGAAAAAGATAGAAAAATCAACTATGAGAGAGAATCATCGATCTGCTGCCTCCTGCATATACCACACTGGGGACTTAGCCTGCAACCCGGGCATGAGCCTGCACCCCAACTAGGAATCCAATCGTGACCTCCTGGTTCATGGGTTTGATGTTCAACCACTGAGCAACACCAGCCAAGCTATAAGAGTGGATTATAAAAAAAGGATCACCAAGAAATAGCCCCTGCCTCCATGGAGGTCCCAGTCTAACCATGATGGATGCTCCATCTGGGTTTACAACCATGTGTTAATTTCACACACTGATGCACTTTGGACTTGAAAGTTGATTTACCTGTCTAATTTCTAGCACTACCACCTACTAGCTCGGCAAGTTTTGGCACGTTACTTACCCCCTCTGAACTTCAGTTTCCTTATCTGTAAAATAAAGCTAATAAGAATAATAGAATTACTTACATAGTAGATATATACACTGAGTGGCCAGATTATTGTGATCGTCCAGATTATTATGACCACCCCATTAGTACTTCGTTGGGCCACCTTTTGCCTTCAATACTGCGGCGATTCTTCTTGGCATTGACTCCATGAGATGTTGAAAGGTGATGATAAGGAATCTGACACCATGCCTGATGAATAGCACTGTCCAGTTCTCTGAGATTTGATGGTTGTGGAACCAGCTGCCTGATGCCTCTTTTAACTTCATCCTGCAAATGCTCAATTGGATTGAGATCTGGTGATTGTGGGGGCCACCTAAGCAAGGTAAAGTCTCCCTCATGTTCTTGAAACCACCTCTGCACAATATGAGCACCGTGGCATGGCACATTGTCTTGTTGGAAGAAGCCATCTCCATTGGGATATGCCATCAACATGATAGGATGAACTTGATCAGCAACGATACTTAGGTATGTTGTGCTATTCAGACATTTATAATGGTCCTCTAGCAACTTCAGCGCAAAATTATAGCTAATTTGCCTACAAACGTCAGGTGGTTATAATAATCTGGCCACTCAGTGTATGTGAAGTATAAGGACTCAAAGAAAGAGTTGTTATTATTTCTACTAAATGATTTATCAACAAAACAGCAAATCTGACTGAGTCATTTTTTTAAAGAATTTCTTCCAGTTATAAGAAACTCTAGGATAGCTCAAAAGGAAGTTAAACAAGCTAGGACAAGAATGATCTTTATTATAGTCCATCTTTTTCAGACATTCAGACAATGGGTTCTCACTGAGCACCACATTGTGGGCACTGAAGTTACTATTAATGATGATGACCCCTTTGTAGCCTCAGAGAAAAGAAAAAGTCATCAGTTTTCTAATGTGCCTCTCAGGGAGTCTACCACTGCCTCCTCTAAGTGCTCAGAGTATTATCATGCTACAGATATCTCCACTCTTGTGCCAGAGTCTGCATTATTTGGTATCTCTAATCATAACACAGCGAGATTCAGATATTTTGCTCTAATTAATGTCATCTTAAAGGGTGTGCTGTGATGAATATATGTAAATATCTCATGAATTTGACCATGCTTTCAGCTCTGAACTCTGGCTTCTAGGAGTCAGTGTGAACTAATTGAATAACAGAAAACTCATAATTTAGCTACTGTAAAGAAACCAAAAGTGTCTTGTAAATTATGCAGCTAGGTCAGCATACATGGTTATCTTTAGAATAAAATCTGAAATAATTCTCCAGTTTCTTCTGCATATTAGCTGAAGATATTAAATTGGAAGACAGGACATGATACAACTTTGGCAATGGAAGATGCATTTTAAATGTAATTTCTACAACCCACAATGTCATACATACTACTTAGGTCCTTAGTGGGTACCTCGTAAGTGCTTGTTCATCACAAGAAAACACTGAAAGGTCACAAAGGAAACGGGTAGGACTCCTCTGTGGGATTTTTTTCAGGTTTGTATTGCTATGTATCCTCAGGCAATGTCCTGGATTTCTTTCTCTGAGCTGAGAGGATAACAGCCACGTTTCCTCTGTATTTTGATCTTCATCAGATCCCATTAGATCACTGAACCTGTGTTCTGCCTCACCTGGCCCCTCCCATTCTGCACACATCTGCTGGACTAGTCTTATTAGGACATGGCTTTCAGCATATCGCCCTTTTAGATGGACTCTAAAATGCTCTGAAACACACTTACCTGGTTATATAATACTAGAGGCCGGGTGCACAAAAATTTGTGCACTCGGGGGTGGGGGGGTCCCTCAGCCCGGCCTGCGCCCATTTGCAGTCCAGGACCCCTTGGGGGATGTCTACCTGTAGACTTAGGCCCACTCCCCAGGGGATCAGGCCTAAGCTTGCAGTCAGACATCCTTCTGGCAGCCAGAGAGCCCTCGAGGGATGTCCGACTAAAGGCTTAGGCCCCCAAGGGAGCTGTGATGAGGAAGCTGGGGTGACAGAGGAGCCATGCTGTCCCGCCCCACCACCCTGGGTCGGGTCGCACACAGGAGGCCCGCCGCCCCAGGTCACAGATAGCAGGCCTGGATGGCGGCAGGGCAGGCGGGATGGCGCTGTCCTGCCCCACCGCCCCGGGGTGGCAAATAGCCGGCCCGGATGGTGGCGGGGCAGGCGGGATGGTGCTGTCCCGCCCTGCCTGCAGTTTGCAAATTAGCCGCCATCTTTGTTGGCAGTTAATTTGCATATCGCGCTGATTAGCCAATGGGAGGCGTAGCGAAGGTATGGTCAATTACCATGTTTGTCTATTATTAGATAGGATAGTAGATAAAAAGGAGATTATAACCAAAGCATATAGGTGTAGGTGGTAATAGTTATTGAAAATAAGGAGAAACCCATGTAAACCAACAAACAGGCCAACAGAAACTACTGGGGAACTCAACTAAAAAATCCAATAGGATGTTTGGCTGCACGTGCTCTGGGCTCTCCCATCAAAAAGGTCTGTTTTCCTTTGATCTTTGATCTCTTGGCCCCAGCTCATCCCTATGGACTGGCTTCATCTTCAGACAGGCTTATCTCTTATGGTTATAATAATGGGTACTAGCGACCCTGGGCCTGTTCTCTTCCAGAAGAAACACATGAGTCTCTTTTCTGATGATATCTACAAATGTCCTGACATTCTCTCTCATTGGACAGCTTTGATCACATGACCACTCCTCCTGAACCAATGCCTCTTACCAGCAGAATGGCATTCCCTAACAGGTGGGTTTACATCACACACTCCAATCCTGGAGCCCCCATAGAGGTGACAGGGCCTGAAAGTGCTGGGTGGGCAGATTCCTTCGTGATGGTGAGGAATTATTGCTGGAGGTCGGGCACATGATGGATAAGTGGCCCAGAAAACAGAAGTGTATCATGCATACTATCAATTTACCCCTGTAGACAGTGCTAGCACAACTTTTAAACTGGTGAACTTTTTGGAATATGGGGATTCAGGTGAATAAAAATGTCAAACAATGCAAAGCATGTCACTTGCTATAAATTCTCTGCCAAAGAGGTTAACATTATATATACTGGCTACTCAGAAGGTCCAAAAATTGCCTGAGAAGAAATTAGAAGAAACCACAGAGGATACTTTACCCTACCCACCTACTTCAAAAAAATAAAAAATAAGGGGGGGGGGAAGACTGTAGCTTTGATATGTGATATTTTAAAAGTTTAACAAATTATTCACGTATAAAAGGGTAAGATGGATAATATAAAAATAAGACAAGACAATAACTTGTTTGTCAAATAGTATGTAATCTGATAAAATATTTTAATAAAGTCTAAAGCAGCAGTTCTCAACCTGTGGGTCTCGACCCCTTTGGGGGTCGAACGACCCTTTCACAGGGGTCGCCTAAAACCATCGGAAAACACATATATAATTACATATTGTTTTTGTGATTAATCACTATGCTTTAATTCAATTTGTAATGATGAAATTGGGGGTCACCACAACATGAGGAACTGTATTAAAGGGTCGCGGCATTAGGAAGGTTGAGAACCACTGGTCTAAAGATTTAATATTTAAAGCACTTTATGAAGATGACCTGTATGCAGCGCCTAATAGTTTAGCTCATACTTGCCATTTCTGCTCAATAAGGCACATGATTCCAATACCACACAGGAATTGGAAGGGGGCAGGGGAAAGGAAAAGAAAAATATCTTTATTCTGTATCCGATGAGAATCAATTATTTCATACAAATGGAAGTCTTGTGGATTGGTGAGGTGAGAAGAGCTGCATCTATTTCCCAGTTGGTTTCAATCTCTCCCCACATCCTCTTTCCCTCCGATGTTTTTGTGTGTGGAATTAATTACATCCTAATGACAATGCTAGTGATTTTGTGTATTTTGCATATTATGTTTTTTTAAAAATCCCAGCCAGGTAAATGCCGCCATCCTCTATCATTTTCAGAGTCAGCTTTCCTATCCTCTCCTACACAAGAGGCTGTCTCGCTAGCTTAACCTACATGGACTGGACTGGGCAGGGTTAGACATGAAAGCATCCAGTATCCAGCAGACTCTTTTTGAAGTATCGCCACTCTACTGTGGTGGGAGATGTTTTAAATCAAAAGAACAGAAAGCACCATAGAGGGAACACTCCTCTTTCCTGGAGGTTTGTATTCCTGGAGATAGTTCTTGGAAGCCAGACTTTTCCCTCTGAAATGTTGACTTCCTGACAGTGAAAGAGTAGTTCTTTCCACCATTGGGAGAGAGTCTGAGACATAGAGATAGAGACTATTGGACAGTGGGGTATGGTGTTGGTCAATCTTACCGCAGTCACCAGTATTCTGGGGTGGGGTGAAGGGTTGGGGGAGAGAGAGAGAGAGAGAGAGAGAGGAGAGAGGTGTTTATTATCTTGTCTTCTGCATTAGAATGGAAGCTGGTGACATCAATCAGCTAAAATAGTAGAATCATATGGTGTGACGCATGGATAATACGGTCTAGAGCAGAGGTTGGCAAACAACATTTTGTGACATTGGCCTGTCACCTGTGTTTTGTACAGCCCACGAGCCAAGAATAGTTTTTATATGTTTAGATGCTTGAAAAAAGATCCAAACATTTCATAACACATGAAAATTATGTGAACTTCGAATTTCAGTGTCCGTAAACAAAGGTGTATTGGAACATAGCCATGCTCATTTATTTACATATTGTCTGTGTTCCCATGCTAGAAAGGCAGAGCTGAGTAATTGTGACAAAGTCCTTTGAACTGCAAAGTCTAACATATTTACTAGCCTTCTATAGAAAAAGTTTGTGAATCCCTGGTCTAGAAAAAAGAGATTTCTCAGAGAATAATGACTAAAGCTGAAGATCTGGATGTACTCCATACTATTCTTATTGTTTTAAAATTAACAACTTAGTGATGATTTTGTGCACAAATAACTCCCCATCATTTAAATAACCAATTTAAAACATCCTTGCCATTTGTTTTATTGTTTATTATAGAAATACTGGGATTAAGGGAGACAGTATGCAGTGACCAGGTTAAAATGTATAACACCTAATTTGAAGTATAGGAGAAAACTTCTTTTCTTTAGGCAGAGAGGTTGTGATGAACTTCTCCCCAAAGTGGAATATTCCCCACATTGTTATCATCTTCGGAGCAGGAAATAAAACAGAAGTTCTCTCTCTCTCTCTCTCTCTCTCTCTCTCTCTCTCTCTCTCTCTCTCTCTCTCTCTTCAAGTAAAATAGGTCTACTTCCCTGAGCTTTGGACACCCTTGATGCTTTGTGTCCAGGACTCCAGCTTAACATGGAAAGTACTTACGTTATGAGACATATGACATGTGCCCCATGTGAAGTATGTAGAAGCTAACGCAGTATAGATGTTGGACAAATTCACAGCTCTCAGGATTTAAGTGAGTCAATTTTAGTACTGAAACGTTACTTGAATTCACAGAGAGGAGACCCAGATAATCATGTCCATTAGACCTTTGTTGTATGACCCATACAAGAGCCACTGTTCATTGGAGTAAGGGCATTAGCTTACCTTTTTCTTAATCAGGAAGGAAACTGATATGCCTCTACCTACTTAAAATAAAGAGAAATGTAGACAAATAGACGTCCCAGGTGTCTTTTTTCTTCAGCACATACATTCTGAATGGTGATGGGGGACAAAACCATTTTGCCTGGTTAGACATTCTTAGAGTAGTTACCTATATAAGGAGTTCCTATTTCTTTTGATTTACTTTTATAAAACCATTTAATTTCAATACATGAAGACACATGAATAGCCAGCGTGGCAGAATTGCTTGTTTTACTCAAGCATTTCAGACTATTACAAAAGACTTCCTAAATGCTTGTCAATGAAAGCTCCTGCCTCAAGGTTTTATACTATAAAAGAAGGACATGAACAAGTGACATAAAATTAAAAATCTAAAGGGAAATGTAGATGGATTTCTTTCTTTTATTTGGAGACTCGGTAATGATTCATTATGCCTTATAATTTACCATTAAAAGAATAATAGAAATGCTTAGTATTATCATATTAGAAGTAATTGTTGATAAACTTAGTTTCATGCATTATTCACCATTAAAAGGAGGGTATGTAAATATGTCTCTTAGCAATTTAGATTTAAATTTTTCATAAACTTTGGGGTGCATAAGTGCACATAGAATTTTAGACTTAGAAATACTAAGCAAACACAGTATAATGCTTGATATAATTAAAAATCACAAGTGATTACAGAAAAATAAAGCTATAATAAATATTAAGTCAGTATATCATGGAAAGTTTTTAACCTGCAGGCAATAGTTATGTCCTCCCACATGTGTGAATAGTTATTGTGCTGATTTATACATATCAATTTTTTGAATTTTAGGGAATACTAAATAAAATTATAAATTAAATGAAGCATTACATTTTAATCATAACAATGTGGCCACATGGAAACCATCAACAAAAGGGAAGAGCTATACGATCAGACGGCTCCCTTTATACTACCAAACAAAATTTAGCTGGAATAAATGCTGATAATGCAATGATGACAGTGAAAGTCCTATTCTGCGTGACCTGAACAAAATAGAATATAGAATTAGACCACACAGGTACATAGTTCACATTAAACAAAACAAAACAGAGCAACTCAAAAACTCTTATTCTGTCCGAATTGGGTGTTGACAAACCATCGTCCGTGTGGTAAATCAGATTGTTCTTGGAAATAAGAAAGCCAGGCCCCTTTCTTTGAGGACTATGAATGGAAATGCTGCATCCGAGTTACAACAGCAGAGTTGAGTAGTTGTGATAGAGATCATGACCTGCAAATCATAAAATATTTATTATCTTGCCCTTCACAGAAAAAGTTTGCTAGTCCCTGGTCTAAAATATGCCTCTAGCTGTCTTTATGATCTATTTGGCTCTGGTGAGAAAGGCTTAGTTTTCTGCATTTCTATTCATTATCAAAAATATTGATTTAGCAGTTTTGATTTCTTTTGGATCATTTGTATTTAGTGTTACTAGCTGTTTAACTACCTGTAGGAATATTCATGAGAACTGACAAGGAAAAGAAAACCAGTCAAAACATGAGCAAAGGATAGAAAGAGGCAACTCACAAATGGGAAAACCGTGATGGCTATACAATGTGGGGAGACATTTTCAATGTCATTAGCTATCAGAAGTTGTAAATGACCATAGAAATTAATATCGTTTTACATCCATCAGATTGGCAAAAGTTAGAAGGTTTGATATAAAAAGTGTTGGAGAGAATATTGCCAAACAGAAAACTTCATCTCCTATTCCATCCGTATTTGATCAAAGGCTAGAAGGAGTCAGCTGACAGCAAGTGGTGAATTTAAGCCTCTATGTATTTTATGTCATAGAGGTATACTTTCTGAATGCTTATCCCAGAAAAAACTAAAATGCCCCTCATAGAGCTGGGACAAGGGTGGTTCATAGGCAGACACCTAACCTCCAAAACAACAGCCACTGAACACAATCATAACACACTCAAGTAGAAGTTATTGTGAGGGACTCATTGGAAGTCTCTAGTCAATACCACTTGGGAAATTAGATAATTTTTCCGTCTTAGTATCAGTGTTTTATTAGAAGCATTTGACTTCTGCTGAATTCCCAGTCACTTGAATTTTTATCCTGTATATAAAGACATTAATGACAGGAGTTCATCATCTCCTATGATACAGCTTTGCTCTGTTTTCATGTCAAAAAATCCCTGAATTTAATCCTGCCCTTCTCACTCCCCTCTCCCCCAAAAGTGAGTCACACATTAATAAAAGTTCCTCTATGATAGAAAGAAAATCCATATTGTGTTTATTACCCTTTCTGTTTGTCCATTTTTAAAAAATGTATTTTTTTATTGATTTCAGAGAGGAAGGGAGAGGGAGAGAGAGATAGAAACATCAGTGATGAGAGAGGATCATTGAGTGGCTGCCTCCTGCCTGCGGCCTACTGGGGATCAAGCCCACAGCCCAGGCATGTGCCCTTGATGGGAATCAAACTCCGGATCCTTCAATCCACAGGCCAAAGCTCTTTCCATTGAGCAAAAGCAGATAGGGCTGTTTGTCCATTTGAAGCTGTTTACTCTTTCCTACATTCTTTAATTCTTAAAAATACTCTTTAAAAAATTCACACAGAAAGATTGTTATTTCTTTCAGAGGCTATGATGACACAGAGAAAATAACATAGTCTTTCCTCATGTTTATTTATAATAAACTTTACAGGCTTTTCCTAACATGAGATGATCATGGATGATCCACAGCTCAGTATATCTTTCCCCTTGATTCATAAAATAGCCCACAAGCACACACTCACCTGCCCATTGGAGTAAATAAATATGCTCATTTGCACCTAGACAGAGGAGTGGCTTGCTTTAAGGGGGAGATGCATTGATCCGTATTTCCTGGTTTCAAGGGCAGCCTGCCTCTGTTAACCTTTTCACTTCCCGAGGCTGCCTTGATGTGTTGATGTTCCTTTGGAATGACCTTCCTGCCCGCAGTGCTAGGTGAACTCTGCCTTTCCCACAGGGTGTGCAGCAGAAACCGCTCAGGTCATGCACAGTGGCTTTCTTGCATACATTTCCAGCAACGAGTACTATTGTTTTGACACTGTTCAGAGGAAGCACTCAGGTCTGTATGTTGTAAGTTGCAGCAGCAAAAAGACCTAGGATTAGTCAAGGATTCTTAAGTACCGAAATCCAAATAAGCATTCTGGGGTCTTAAGCAGTGATTTGTGTAGATAGGACTAACTTGAGAAAATTAGGTTCAAAATGGAATGGCTTTGTTTTATTTATTTATTTATTTATTTATTTATTTATTTATTTGGTATCTTAGAATATGTAAAGGAACTTGATCCATTAACTTAAGGTGATTATGTTCTCTCTGTACCACCGTTAACATATGCGATCATACAATTTTAGGGGTTCCCTGTGCAGCAATGAATTTTATAACAAGCAGGAACAAAGTGATTATCATGCACAGCTAACAAATTGATAAACTCTCTCATCTTCATATTTTATTTCACTCCCTTGCTACTCAATTTAATACTGTTTATGGGAAGTCACATGCATGCCATCACAAATGTGCTTGCCTGTATTTCCAAGTGGTTCCAAGGGGGCATTTTCTACTTTTCTAAGCCTCACAAACTTAAACATTGCCAACAAGGTTGTCATTTCATAGCTGTTGAAATGTTTCCATTCATCTTCTGTGATGTAATTTTACATAGTCCAAACCGTAGCTGTGTATAACAATTTTCACTGATATTCTGTCAACTGTCACATGCTTTCAAGTTCAGTGCCTACACGTTTATTGCATTGAAGCTGGAGATTACTTAGTATCATCTTGTCAGGTGCTTCTTCCCATTAGATATAAAGGAGTGTAGAGGACAGGGCAGGGGCCCCTCATGCCTTAATGTGTATGATAAAAAGATTTTTCCTAAGGACTAGCTGTGTCCCAAAATAATGATTGCAATGTATGTATTTTGGTAGCACTGTGGCTTACATTTTGGGAGAAATGAACGAATGAATGGAGTACATGAAAATGTGTGTTGTCTCTTAGCAAAACATGATTTAGCAACCACCATGGACTTCTGAGTCTCTACCAAGTACTATATAGGTGAATATAAAAGGAATATATAAATAGAAAGAAAAGGAAGAAGAGGAGGAGGAAAAAAAGGAGAAGGAAATGTAGAAGTAGAAAAAGGAGGAGGAAGAGTTAAAGTTGTTTCTGAAAATATCTATACTAATAAAAGGGTAATATGTTAATTAGACCGGATATACTGGACATCATTCCGGATGTCCTTCCAGACAAAGCTGGGGGCGTGGCCGGCCTTCAAACTGCCTGCAGCCCCTCACCCAGGCTAGCCATGCCCCCAGCAGGGACCTCCACCCTGATCGGGGGCAGGGACCCCCTCACCCTGATCCGGGGCCCCCTTCAGGGCAGGCAGCGGCCCCTACCCATGTACCAGGCCTCTATCCTAAATAATAAAAAGATAATATGCAAATTGACCCTAACAGCAGAACGACCAAAACGACTGCTGGACCATCACTATGAGGTGCACTGACCACCTCTTGGTCCCTTTCCCCGGATGGCAGGCTCCAATCGCCTGATGGCCACCCGTGGTGAGGGCGGACCTGGCAAGCGGGCGGGAACAGCCAACCTCGTGGTCCTATCACCCGATGGTAAATGGGGAACTGGGGGTGGGTGGTAGGGGGGGAGGCAGGGCTGGCTGTGGGCAGCTGGGGAAGATGGTGCTGATCATAGGCCAGGCCTAGGGACTGAACCCACCCACAAATTTCATGCACCGGATCTCTAGTAAATCATAATTCTTAGGGACACAGATTTCTAGGGTCAGACAGATCAGAGTTTGAATCCTGATTGTGGCATTTTCTTGCCATGTGACAACTCTTATTGAGCTCTTAATTTCATGAAAGGGACTGTTTAAAAGATTTACACATATAAACTTATTTAATCCTCAGAAACACTCTGTGAGGTATGTGTTTTTAGTACCATTATTATTATCAGCTCCACTTTGTGATGGAGAAATTAAGGCATGGAGAGTATGAGCAACTTGGTCAGCTAATACGTAGCAAAGTTAGGACTGAATCCAGTCCTCATAGTGATTAAGCACTGACTCTCTGTTACAATGCTACCTCTTAACTCATTGAGCTCTTCTAAACCCCATCTTACAAATGTAGAAAACGGGGTCGTTATACCTATCCTGTAGGTTTGATGAAGGAGTTATATTAGGTAAATCACATGGAGCACATCGTCCCTACAACTCCAGAGACTGTAGCTACTTTTTGATCAACTGTTCACATTCCCTGTGCTCTTCCTCCCAGGAAGCTGCCCATCAGCTCCTGTGAGGCATAACTGAGGAACCCCATAAATAGCAGTGGGGGAGGGGCAACTTTGCAGAAGGTCAGAAGACCCCGGTTAGCAATAAAGGGAAGATGAAGATGTTCCTGCTTTCCCTTCAGTGGTCTCCTGAGATCTCCAGAGTATCCACATGTATGCACAAACCTTCTTACTCAGCCATCAGGCAAAAACCAATAACCCTCAGGCCAATCAGCTCATGCAGCTATATACTACAGATCCTTGTGGTTCCGACTAGTCATCAGTAGACTTATACAGATAAATCTAAATTATTCTTAAATTCAGTCAGACTAGATATACACAAAATAATTATAGTAAACATTCATTTTCCCTTACTTATTAACTCAGGAAATAGATATTTTAAAGTTAGCTCTCCAGTCCTATATTGAGGCATGTATTCAGCAGTTTTTTCTTTGAAACATAAGCTACAAAGTTTATAAGGGAATAGAGGATAGAGGTAATAAGCCACAATCTCTGAAACCCAGAAGTGTATAATCTCTTTGAATACTAGAAACATTGAAGTAGTTAAGTAAATAAATGTGTAAATGTTAATTCATATATTCAGTCACCAAATACATATTGAGTATCTACCATGTGTCAGTGTTGTGTTCAGAGTTAATAACACTGGGGTGGATTAAACAGATGCGCTCTCAGTGGAGCTGATATTATAGTGAAGAAAAAAATGCATACTGATAAGGAAAGATGGCGAAAACCATTATGTGGGAAATGAGTGTAGGCTAGAAGAGCAGTTGCAGAGAAGGGGGTTGTATTAGTCTGCTAGGGCTGCCATACAAAATGCCACAGACTCATTGACTTGAACAACGGAACTTTATTTCCTCCCAGTTCTGGAGGGTGGAAGTTTAAGATAAGATGTTCACAGGGTTGATTCCTTCTGAGGCCTCTCATTTGGGCCATCTTTCTGCAGTGTCTTCACATGGTCTTACCTCCATTTGTGTGTCTGTATTATAACCATCTCTTTTTTAAATATATTGTTCTTGATTTCAGAGAGGAAGGGAGATGGAGAGAGAGAGAGAGAAACATCAATAATGAGAGAGAACCATCCATCAATTGGCTGCCTCCTACACACCCCATACTGGGGATCGAACTCACAACTTGGGCATGTGCCCCGACCAGGAATCAAACGGTGACCTCCTGGTTCAGAGCTTGTCACTCAACCACTGAGCCATGCCAGCCAGGCATACTCACCTCTTTTTAAAAGGACTCAAATCATATTGGATTAGGGCCCATCTTAATGTCCTAATTTTTACTGTTATCTCTTTAAACATCCTTATCTCCAAATATATTCTGAGGTACAAAGAGATTAGGATTTCAGCATATGAATTTTGGGGTATACAATTCAATTCATAACAGAGGCCATCAGCATTTTATTCAGCAGGACTCCCTAGCACTAGTTGGGTCACAATCATTTGAGGATAAAATATAGCAATCGAGGCTCTACTCCTAGAGAAATCAGAGCATAGAGAAGTGGTATTAAGCTTTCCAAATGATTTCAATGTGGATTCAGGTTTGGGAGCCCCTAGTACATACTCAAGTATAGTTGGAAAGACATCATGCACATGGGTTGAACACTGAAGGGTGAAGTAAGTTGGAGAGCAGCAGTTATCAAACTTTTTAGTCTTACAGTCTCTTTGAAGATGGTGAGGAATGTTTATGTATCTGAGGTTTATCTATCAAAAATTACCCTATTAGACATTAAAATCTAGTCATTTAGAAAATACTTTATTAATGTATCAAAAATAATAAACCATTTCATGGTGACATAATTTTATGACTGTTTTCTAAAACAAAAATAAAAATTAGCAAAAAGAGTGGCACTGTTTTACATTTCTCTTTAACATGCGGCTCAGTATAAGACACCTGAATTCTCATATCTGCTTTGGCATTCAATTTATTGTGATATCACTTATCATACAGCCTCTAGACAACTCCACTGTACATTATGAGAGCATGAGAGTGAAAAGGATTACCATGGCCTAGTAAGATTATTAAAACAGTTTGGAAGAATGGGTCTCAGGGATTCCCAGAGGATAATAGAACACACTTGGTGAACCAGTGATGTAGGTTAGAAGTGAGTATCTTTCGCTCTTGTTAGGCAAGCTGGGTAAGGAAACACTTCCTAACAGGAATGGCCATGACCTACCTCGGGATGACTTGATTATCTTGGCTGGAATATAATGGAGAGGCTGCTGCTCTTGCACTAGATTGTTTCCCTGTGCCAGATGGTTGCGATTGAACATTCTTCTCAGTTCATAAATGGAACTGTCCCTGTTGTGGAGAGGCATGCATTTGCGCTCCTCATAAAGCTACTGGTGTGTTTTTTATCCCAATTGTTTTATTGTTGTTTTCTTTCTAACTGTAAACTTTGAGAGTCAGTATAGCCTAATGATTAGGAACATTGGCTTGCAGACTCTTCTTGTAGAGGACCAGTTTGTCAACATTTTAGCTTTTTAGTCTATGTGGTCTCTGTCTTTTCTCAATGCCACTGGGGTTGCATGAAAGCAGCCACAGGGAAAGGTAAATGAAGGGGTAAAGTTTTATTTCAATAAATCATTAGTAATGGACACTGACATTTGACTTCCATGTAACTTCAAGTGTTATGAAATATACTTTTCCCCCAGTTATTTAAAAAAAGTAAAAACTATTCTTAACTCTGAACCAAACAAAAATTGGCAGTGGGTCAGATCTGGTTTCTGGGGCTATAGTTGCCTCATTAGGAGTGTGGAGTTTGCAATCAAATAGAGAGGCAAATACAGATTCAGCAGTTCATTAGCTGAATAATCACATTCAAGGTAACCTCTCTAAGCCACTTTATTCTCCATCTGATAAGAATGATAACTACTTTATGAGGGTGTCCTGAATTTAACATGCACTGAGGGTTCATCAGTTTCTGGACCAAATAAGTGCCCAGTTACTGATCACTGGTACCACTTCTAGTTTTTGTTTATATCAACCGGTGTAACAGCATTCTAGGTTAATGACTTTGTGCTAAACCCCATCAAGAACTTACTATTTGAACTTGTAGTGAAAGATAATACCCTCTATTATAGGAGAAAGGCCTAAACTGGTTGCATATAAATTTGGGCAAAGCATTTCTCTCTCTGGGACTCACATTCTTCACCTTTAAAATGAAATCGGTGGGAGGCCAGGTCCACTCTAAAATTCTAAAGGCTCTGAACTCTGAAATGCTAATTGGCTTGCTTGTGTCTTTACTTTCCAATCAAAAACTGAGAGTGAAACAATATGGCCATTCCTCTGGGAAAATATAGGAATTTTTAAATATCCCCTAGAGAAAGGAAGTTCAACATTCCAGGTCATTTTAATTAACCGACCAATGTAAGACCCAATGAGACCCTGGGAAATTGTTGACTCCTCTTCCATTTTTAGTTCATCCAAACTGGTGACAAATTTCTATTTTCTAAATTGACTTTCATGTTTGGGTAAGTAGAACACATTAGGTGTTTGTTTTTTTTCTCAGCTTACAAAGTCTTACTTGAAATAGAGGTCTAGAACCAAGATCTTGTGGTTGTGTTCTAGAAACATCTTTGATAGGAAGAGACTCAGTCAGACCAATTTTATTTAAATGGGAATTTATGTATGGACACACATGACAAGTTCCTATAACTCCGAAGCTTAGACTTCTTGAGGTCTAGTTCATCACATTTTGAATGTGTCTTAGTGGCAAAGAGGTGAAGCGCTGTTCCGCAAAGAATGAGACAGCCCTGCCATTCGCGCACAGCCAACCAACCTATATATTAATTAGACAAAATCTTGGAAAGAGGCATTTCTACTGATTCAGATACTCTTAGGTAGAGACCTTTAAACCAGGCCATATCATGGGACACTAGCTCAATGTTTATTGAGTACCTACTATAGGCACGTTTCTCCATTAAAGACTGGAGGTATAGCGTTGAACAAAGCAAAAAGACCCTGCTCTATGTAGGAAGAAAAAGGAAAAACGATAAGTGCAAGAAAGAAAATGGTTTGGGGCCCTAACCGATTTGGCTTGGTGGATAGAGCATCGGCCTGCTGACCAAAGGGTCCCAGCTTCCAGTCAAAGGGCACATACCTTGATTACAGGCTCCTCCCTGTCCCGGGCCCTGGTCAGTCGAAATGTTTTCTCATATCGATGTCTCTCTCTGTCTTTCCCTCTCTCTTCCACTCTCCCTAAAAATCAATGGAAAAATATCCTCAGGTGAGGATTAGAAGAAGAAAATGGTTTGGGGACTTCTTTAGACAGGTTGGTCAGTGCAGGCCCTCTGGGAAGGAAACATTTGAACCAAGGCCTGCTGGATGTGAGGGAGACAATTATGCAAAGTTAGTGATGTTTGTGATGTGACAATAAGCATGATGATAGAAGCAAACACTATAGGGCTACCCTTTGCAGACATTGCTCTGAATGTATTATGCATAGCAGCTCCTTTAATCCTCACAGTCATCCTGTGAGTTTGATAGTATTATTAGTCCGTTATATTGGACAGGAATCTGAAACACATAGGAATTAAGCTACTTGTTCAAGTTCAGAGCTTATAAGTATCTGAACCAGAATTTAACCCCAAATCTCAGCTTTTAAAAAAATTATCTTTATTCTTTAAAGTATTACAGATGTTCTCCTTTTTTTTCCCTACTGACCCCCTCCACCCTCAACACCCCCCTCCCCACCAGGCCTTCACCAACTATTGTCTGTGTCCTTGGGTTATGCATATACGCATATAAGTTATTTGATTAATCTCTACCCACCCCCACCTTCCCTCTGAGATTCCACAGTCTGTTCCATGCTTCTATGTGTCTGGATCTATTTTGTTCGTTAGTATATTTTGTTCATTAGATTCCACATATGAGTGAGATCACGTGATACTTGTCTTTCTCTGACTGGCTTATTTAGCTTGGCATAATAGTACTCTTCCAGGTTCCTCCATGCTCTCTCAAAGGGTAAGAGATCCTTCTTTTTTACAGCTGCATTGTAATCGAAACATTACAATGCTCCCGAGAAAAGAGCATTCCAAAAAGAAAGCTAGGTGATTGCAAGGTCTACTTTATTTTATTATTTTGAGTCAGACTTGCTCTAGTACTGGTAGTGCCTGGTAACTGCTTCCTTGAGCTAGAAATTGTTGGTGAGGGGGTTTCATCAAGTAGGGAAAGCTGGTCATCTGTCATCATGACCAGCATGTCATGCATAGCTCAGCCGGTATTGACCCACTCAATTAGTATATTAAACATAAATAAGTAAATACATAAACTTAGAGACTGATTTACCAGAACATTAAAAAAATGATATATTAGTGCAAATTACCATTCTCAATTATTTTGATAAAAGCTGGTTAGACCCTTTTCACTTAAACAAATTTGACCATTTGTATTCAGATTTAGATGCTGATGTACAATAATTGTGCTTTCTGTTAGCTTATTTGTTTATTTTATTGTGTTGTTATATTTACTACATTGTTATTTGCTATGTTTTCTTTTAAAACCAATTTGTTACCTTTATCACTTGGAGAGTAGTATTATTTTCCTGGCATTGGTTCTTATCCTAGGTACCTAAACCGCAGAGGTGGTATTACTCAAATCAACACCAAAATTAGAGGTTCTAGAATCTCTCTGAAGATGCATGGGTCTCTGCATTGTCAGAATTCATGATATCCTTTTGAAATATCTGAAGTGTTTTTGAAAATCATATTAGGAACTCCATTATGCTGGGGCCATTGATGTACACTGGTGTAATAAGAGTACCGAACACAGTAGTCTGCAGTAAAAGGAAGGGAAATTAATTTATTCAGTAACTATTTTGAAAATGGCAATAATGATAAAATTGTTACATTTTAATGTCTGAGTTATTTTCTAAACTGCTTATAAGCCAACTATTAACTATGGGAATTTGCCACTGAAAAACCAGTGTGATTCTTAGGGATAGGGTTGAGTTTTAATTTATTGATGGAGAAATTTCACCTCTTCAACTCAGATTGGGTCATTATACAACATAGCATAGCAGACAATGATTTAAATAACTCATCACTTTTCTGTATCTCACCCTTCTAATATATAATGCAATCACCCCAGTAATTATGGAGCAAAACAATGTATGAGACATCTTACCAGGAATATATGTCATTGACACTTCAAAATATGCTGGAAGGTAGCATATATAAGATGCATGCATAAGTACAATGCAATAATAACAATGATACTAACATTTAAGGGGCACTTACTGTGTGCTAGATACCATGTGAAGTGTATTATATGCATTTCTCTAATCCTCAGAAGATGGCTTCAAGATGTTATTAACTCTGAAGAAGCAGAAGCTCAGAGGGGCTAAGGAGCTTACCCACAGAGCTAATAAGTAGAAAAATCAGAATTTGAACATGTTCATCAGAAGGCAAAGAAAATGCCTATTCTGTCATGATGACATTTCCCTGTGTGTCCAACAGGATGTTATTAAAAACAATGTACAACATGTTTACAAGGTAGAATCAGTTTGGGAACATTGGGTTAAACAGAGTTAAATAGGTTTATTAACAGAAGGACTTTTTAGAGCCTTTAATAGGTTAATATGCAAAGTAGATGTCCAAAAAATTAAACACAGTATAAATGTTAACCATGTATATTTAATTGCTGAACCCCATAGACATCCCCAGTACAAACATAGAGCATGGTATACAAGTATTGGTCCTTGAATATACTTCTCCTAGGCATATGCCATCCAATAGTGTGATGTTTTAAAAAGAGAAGCATAAGAAACATTAGGAGGATAATTGTGAGAACAGACCAAAGTAAACTCTGAATTTGCAAGTCCACACTAGGAAAATACAGAAATTTGAAAGGGAAATGAGAGAGTATGAAGGGGAGAAGAAGGGCTAGGAATAGACTCGATCTAGGTCCTGAAATAACAAGAGCAAAGATGTGAAGACCATCTTCCTTGAAGGTAGGAGGAGTCAAGTAGTGGGCAGCATTGAGGAATGGATACACATTGAATACTGTTGTGGAAGTAGCAAGAGTGGGGATGATTCTGAAGGGAAAATGATACCAAATCTTTCAATTAAAGAATTTTCAGTGAACCTTGAGATAATGGTTCCCTTTGAGTGGTGAGGGCTGAAGCCCTGTTACATGGGGTTTAAAAAAAGTGAAGGTAGAGAATGTAGCATATTCTTTTTGTTTTTCTTTAAGTTGTCAGATATCTCAGTAAGCAGTAACAGTGTCAAGGGCAATTTTGTTTTAAAAAGGAGGATCAGAGTAGATTTGAAGGCAGAAATCAAGGGCATAGTCAAGTATTGAAGGTAAATATGAAGGATAGTTAATCAACATTCCAGGTGTGATTGTAGATCTTGATAATCAAAGGGGTGGGTAGTTTTTGTTGAATTTGAGGCCAGTGAAACTCCTCTGTGATGAGAGAAAATGTAGATATGAAGAGAAAAGTAGAGAAATTCTAAAGAATAAAGAAGAAAAATTGAGTTAATTTCTTTCATGTGATCACCCAAACTACCCAGTGAATAAAACTAAAATAACTTCTGAAAGGAGGAAATATACATGCTAAGTGTATATTTTAGGGTGGTGAAAATATTTTTAAAAACTCTACTGTAAATATTACTTAAAATTTTAAAAATCAGTTAGGTCATATATTATAAAATTGCTTATAATTTGACTATTTAAATATATATTAATTTTACCTGAAATTTTTTGTATGGTTTAATCTAATAATATCCTAAATGACTCACAAATGGAGTCCAACTGAGGCTGAATCGCATAAATTTGCAGTCCACACGTATTCTCTGAAATTCTTTGAGGACAAAAACAGTAAACAAAAGCAGAAAGAATAAGGAAATGAGTCTGGCAAGGGGACAGATAAAAATATTAAGTAGTAAACAGTCTGTGCTGCTAATGAGAGTAATGTGGTATTTGCAGCCAGAGAAGGTTGTTGTGAGGAAGCAGGACATGTGTGAAGAAAAGAGTTTGAAGAAAGGAAGTAAAATTTAGAAATTAATTGCAAATGAAATAGTTTTTAAAATAATCGTGTTAACTTATTTGTGGTTTCCTGAACAAAATGTCTCTGTCCCTGGTCCTGAAACATAAATGACCTTTTAGACAAGGTTGTTCTCCCCCTTGTCCCATGGAGTTGGAAACACAGATCTGTAGTGGCAAGAGGAAAAAAGTGAGATAGACAGAAATATGGATGGATGGATGGATGGATGGATGGATGGATGGATGGATGGATGGATAGGAGAGAGAGAGAGAGAGAGAGAGAGAGAGAGAGAGAGAGAGAGAGAGAGAGAGAATAAGTACATTGAGGCAAATTGGTTGAAGGAACTGGTTAAAGACTACCACTGTAGATATTACTATTAAGGGATTTTTTTAGGGAGAAGAGAAGAGAGCCATTTTACCTTATTTGCAATCATGTTCTGTTACCAGGAAAGAAACTTGATGAGGGGAGGAAATGCACATAGTGTATACCTTCTTGCAATCAATATCCTAGCCACCCACACCTGTCTTCTGCTGCACTGTGAAGTTTCTGAGCCCCAATTAATACGTTGGTATCCATTTCTGAAAGAGAAAGGAATCGAAGCTACTGTATATTATGCATTTTGAGAGACTATGAAGCCAAAGTGTTACAAGAATAATAGGGTTTTAGTTCATAGAGGAAAGACTGGTGATGCATCTAAGAAACATATATGCTAACTATTCCTTGTCTTATGAATCAAGAAAAATGAGAGAAGGGGAGTCCAGCACAGAGTGCACCAAAGAAAATTATAGTAGGGAGAGTCCGGTTTCACTCAAAATGAGAAGATGAAGGGAATAATTTTTTAACAAGGTGGATAGCATACTGAAATATGCTCAAGGGGAAGTTAGAAATGACTTAATATTAGTTTTCTATTTGCTCCTGTAACAAGTTGCCACAATCTTAGTGGCTTAAAACAAATTTATTTTCTAACAGTTCTGCAGATCTGAAGTCCCAACACAGTGGGATAAAATCCAAGTTTCACTGGGATAAAATCAAGGAGTTGACAGAGCTTCCTCATTCCATTCTAGAGGTCCAAAGGCTTGTTTCTATTGCCTTTCCTTGTTCACATTTTCTCTGATCATTCTTTCATCCTAACATCACCCTATGACTCTCTCTCTTTTTATCAACTTTATTTTTATTTTTGACACTATTACAGCCCATTTCCCTCCCACTTTGCCTACCTCCACCTAGCCCCCACCTACCTTTTCTTCTGGCTATCACCCCAAATAGCCTCAGCAATATTGAGAAAGAAGAACAACCTTGGTAGTATTACAATATCTGATATCAAACTATACGACAAAGCATTGCAATCAAAATAGCCTATTACTGGCATGAAAACAGGCCTATAGATCAATGGAACAGAATAGAAAGCCCAGGAATAAACCCATACCTTTTTGATCAATTAGTATTTGACAAAGGAGGAAAGAGCATACGATGGAGTAAAGATAGTCTCTTTAATAAATGATGTTGAGAAAATTGGACAAGTACATGAAAAAAATTAAACTAGACCACCAACCTCTTACACTATTTTCTTCTTCTCTCTTCCTCTTTATTTTCCTTTTTTAAAATTTATTTTTATTGTTGACACTATTACAGATGTCCCCATCTCCCACCCCTTTGCCCACCTGCACCCAGCCCCTGCTACCCCTCTTCCCTCTGGCCATCATCACACTGTTACTTGTTTCTATTGAGTTATACTATTTTATGTTCTTCAGCTATTCGCTTCACTTACTTTCATTCAGTCCCCCAAGCTGTCCTCCCCTCTGACTGTGTATCCATGTTTCTTGTTCTACTTTGTCAGTTTATTTTGTTCACTAGATTTCACATATTAGTGAGATTATATGGTATTTGTCTTTCTCAGACTGGCTTATTTTACTTAGTATAATAATCCCCAGGTTCCTCTTCTTCTTTATGGACCTTTGTGATAACATTGGGTCCACCTGGATAATCCCAAATAATATCCTTCTTTAAAGTCAGTTGATTACCAACATTAATTCCACCTAGTACTTGAATGCCCTTTTCCATGTAACCTAGCACATTCACAGTTTCTGGGGACAATCCCATACTGATGTGCAATTGCTATAAATCTGCTCTAATAAAAGATAGAAAAAATGTCAGTGTTTATGGAGGGCTGATTAAATTCATTTTTATTACATATTTATTGAATGTTTACACTGTACCAGTCTTGTTGTAGGCCCTAAGGAATATGGCAATAAGCAAAATAGGTTTCAAGCTTTTATGGAACTTACATTGCAGTTGGTTTTTGTGAGGAGGTGGGGAGTTCGGGTATACAACACAGCAAGTAGTAACAGTTTATGCTTTGGGGGTTAAGAGATTTTATAATGCCTCCCCCTAAAAACAAATCCTCAATATTCTAACCTCTGGAACCTGTAAATACATTTCCCTACCTGACAAAGGGACTTTGAGATAGGGATATTATCCTGTGTTATCTGGGACAGCCAAGGAAAACCACATAGTTCTTAAAAATGAAAAAGCTGGGCATAGAGTGATGTGACATAAGGAAGACTCAACCCGCCATTGCTGCCTTTGGAGATGGAGGAAGGAATCAAGGAATGTGGGCACCCTCTAGCATCCAAAGGAGATAAGGAAATGCATTCTCCTCTAGCCTCCAGAAAGGAATGCAGCCTTGCTAAAACCATGATTTTATGGAGCCCTTTGAGACTAGTGTCAGACTTTTGACCTCCAAAATTGTAAGATGATAATAAATCTGGGTTGATTTAAGCCACTAAATGTGAGATAATTTGTTATAGTGGCAATAGACAACTGGTACAGGTAATGAGAGGAGTAACAAGCATCATCCTGACAATCATCTTCCCTAAGATACTGTATATGCCTAAGAACACCTTTTTTATTCTGAACCAATTTGGAATCTTTTGTCGTAGTAACAAACCAAATCGAGATAGATAACACAGAACAGAGAGAGTTCATTATAAGGATATAGTGGTATCTCACAAAACCCAAGGAGAACAATGCAGCCAATTCCTTAAAACAGGTCCTGAACCATGAGAGCAAGGATGGTGTAGACTTTTCCCTTCCACATTTTCTTCCCATTCCTCTCCAAATAGCTCTCTAACCTATCTCCTTTAGTCTCCTCAGTCTGCCCAGTTGAATATTGTTGGCTGACCAGAGTCAGATGCTCCAAAGGCATAATTGCAATGGAAATGTCTCTCTTTCTCTAACTTCCCCTTCCTCATCCTCATTTATGGAAAAAAAAAATAATAATTCTGATTGTCCCAGCATGGGTTAGGTGCCTTGCCTTGGACCCATTTTAGATGTCCCAGAGCAGATCAGGGAAGGAGAAATTGTTATAAACAATGTGTATACTCCATAATGCTTATTCTACCACTGTAGAGATAATTTTAGAAACATATATCATCTGTTTAGCCAATCTTATTCAGTATCTGTTGGAAACAAAGAATTGTGTGAGACAATGTGCAAGATACAAAGGCAAACAGCAAACATTTATCCAGCATCTATTTTTATGCCCAGAACTCTGCTAAAGGCTTGGGTCACATGACACAGAAAACAGCATGCTTAAGGAATGGAGGAGAGAGGACAATTGAGATTATTATGTGATGTGTGCTGAACACGTTACATCCTACTGAATTGGCTTGGATGGGGCGGGGCTGGAGCATATTCCCCAAGAAGATAATTGGAACTTGCAGGTGAACAAAGGAGGAAAATGCTTCTGAGGAAGGAAAGGATCAACAATCCCACAGTCATGAAAAATATCAGTAAAGTCCTGGCCAGTGAGTAGTTCAGAATGACAGGGCTTGCAGGGGGAGAAGATTCCAGTTATTCAAGGCTCCCACTCCAGCAGAGGAATCAAGGTATGCAATAAACAACAGTCACAGGGTCTGAATATATCCGCATAATAATGAAGTGACATAAAACACACTGAGAGTTTTGGAGGTGAACTTGGGGATTTGGGGTCAAGTTTAAAATCAAGTTGGGAAGTTAGATCTGTTTCTAGGATAGGCTGGCTGTTAAGCAGTGTCATAAACAGTCTGTGGATGACTTGGATGAGCAAAACAGAGCTTAAAATTAATTAAAATGCTCCTCTTTGGTTGCAAAGCACACAAACATTATGCAAAGCAACTTAACCACTATGTCGATCACTACAGCGTAGACATAGAATTTGCTCCCCAAGGTGACATGGTTTCCATGAAACTGAAACTCTGTAATGGTTTCTATCATCTTCTCTCTTTATTTCAAAAATTGTCTGCCCGTTTTTTAGAGGAAAAAGCTGTACCATGCCAGGAAAAATATCTTGAATATTGAGTGGCAGTAGGAAACCCCAGAGAAAAAGAATTTCCATCACAAAGTCTTATCTTCTCCTGGAATCTTTGAAGTAGGCCACTGGCCTGCACATACCAAATTCCTCTTGCTTTGTTTCTTTTTAAATGAACCGTTTGAACATGTTGGGGCTTCCAGTGTCTACTGGGTGATTATAAACACATTGAAGTACTAAAGGAAAGCTCTCGGGGCCCCGTAGTTGACCTCATCATCGTTTAGATTTTAATTTGAAGCATCATCAATTGGAATTTTTAATTCAGACTATTCTCAAACGTTACATGGCATATCTTCTAAGTCTTTTGAGAAGGGATAATATACATGCCAAGTTTATTTCTAGAGCCCAAAGTCTGCAGTCTCTCATCCTCTGGTTAGGTTACTGTGCTTAGTGCTTTCTGTGTATTAATCTTAGGGTGTTGGGGACATTTTTTTCACTTGTAATTCCTTTAAATTTAGCACTAAACCTAGAGAAAAAGGAACCCAATCACTTCCAACCTATGTGGATGAAATTTCCAAAGACATACTATGCCTCTGAGGTTTTTTGTAATTTTGGGTTTTTGTTTGTTTGTTTGTTTTGTTTTACTGTTTTTATTCTAAAAGAGAAGACTTTATCTTTTAGGGTATTGATTGCATTATTCCTTTCGACATAATCTCATACTCCTTATGCAGACAGAAACACCACTGATTTTTCTAAACTAGTGGCATTTAGGTTGTTTTTTTCATCACCGGAAGTTTTGTTTGAAAAATGGAAACCAGTTCAGAGTAATCTGTCTTTATACAGAAGTATTTCTGTGGCACTTATCACAGCAGTACCTGGGCACTCAGAAGCACTATTAGACTAAAACACATACACTGGAGAGGAAAAAACAACAATCTAGATGCTAAGAAAACAGAAAGCTTAAAATATCAAGAGCAGGAAATATTCGTTGTTCATGAGGAGCCAATGGGAATCTAAAGAAATTCTGAGCAATTTCTCGGTCCTTTTATTTATTTAAAGGTTTCTAAAGGACTATTCTAGACCTTTGATTCTGGTACAAAACACCGCTGAGACTTGACATGGCAAATCAAGAATGGTGTATGACACTTGTTCTCGCACTTGGGATAGAAGACAAAAGAGAAAGCAAAAAAATCATCTTGAAATAACTGAGATTCCAATGGACCTCAAGGGTGTTTAGAAATCTCCAGGAGGATAGTGTATTTTTTCCTGGGTACTCAAGAAAATGGACCCGATGCCTGTGTGGTATAATATCCATTGTGATGTCTGTGTTGAGATACATTTAGGGAATGAAGAGTTTGATGGTTTGAAACTTGATGAACTAACTAATTTAAAGAGAAATTGACTGATATCATAAATCAAATTCCAAAATGGTTTTGTAACTTCAGTATCTTGTTCCTTACTATAAAATCAGTAAAATTATAGTAATATATATCATATGTCAATTAGGAGGGCAGAGCAGTTTGTCATATCAAAGGCTATTTATTTCATTCTTTTAAATATATAAAAGAGAAATTACTGAATAATTGCCCGATTTTATATAAAAATAAAGTCTTTTATAAAATTACAATACATGAAAATTCATATTTGAAAGTAAGCCAGTTTTCCTTGGCACATTTGCAGATTTATATTATAGTTCAAGCCAACATATTGAGAAGGCACATTAATGGGAAAGGAATAAATATCTAATTTACAGGAGAGTAACCACCATAAAGTTTTATTTGCATCATGATGTTATTTCTGAGTAAAAATACTTTCTGCTCCATTTCGTGGTGGGTAATCTGCCGATTCTTATGATTTTCCTCCTATTTTAACAAAACGATGCAAATATTTTGTGTGACCTTGCTATGTAGTCAGAAACACTGCTGATAGAAATTACATTTCAAGGAGAAAAGCCATCTTCACCTCGGATTTACGTCGTCGTTGGCAAATTAAAAGTATTTTAATAAGGCTGCAGTGATAGTTCAGGAATGAGATTTCAGCTGAGCTTCTGTGCCAACGAGTGCATTAACTTTATTCAAAAATAGTGTATGTAAAATGGCACACAACTGACATGAGCTGATTATGATAATGTCTTAGTGCAAATTTTTGAAAATCAGGTACTGTAAAAATATACCATTAACTTTATGTTAATAAAATATTTTGCTTGATGCCTTTTAAATTATTCATTTGAAGTAGTCTAAAAATATAAAAGAACTCTTATTATCATTCAATTTACATGATTACTTTTAAGTTCACTTTTTTTTGGTTTAACATAAACAGAGTGTAAAATTCACATCAAGCTTTGGTATTTAAAATGTGTAATTTTGATGCAAAAATTGGAGGCTGGGTTACATTTTTAAGGTTGTCATTAGTATAAATATAATTTTGACTTCTGATTTGAAACAATTTAACCCTTAGGAGAAATTATCATGTTCCCCAGGTTGACTCATTATTGCTGCTTTGATTATAGATGAATTTCCTTTGTAAAAACACTTTTTAAAGAAGAATCTAAGCACTGTCTTGAAGCCCCAGGGGTTTCCACAGATACTTCTGAAGAAATGATGAAAATTACCAAGAAACAGAATATTTTTCCTCCCCCAAAACTCATCTTTGATGTTAAGAATTAAACAGCCATTATGTACACACAATTGTGTTGGGCTCTTCTTGGATTTACTCAGGAAGGCAGCACCCTGGCTGCCTCTCATTGCTTACAGTCCCATGGAAACCTACCCTCACTTAGAACAGTTGTTCCACAGTGTTGGGCACATAATGCTACCCAGGAAACTGTATTTACAGGGGGGAAAAATGGGAAGACAAGACAGTAAAAATGGGTTAGAACTCTAAATGTGACAAGGCTTGACTTGAGTAGGAGGGATATAAGTTAGATTTTTAGAGAAGAGATGTAGGCTTTCAAATGGAAGAATTTGAATGAAAGGTTAGACTTGTCTTCTTTTGAATATATGGAATAAACCCAAGCCTAATTCTGTTCACAATATAATTTAAAAGTTTCATATACATTTATATATACTTTAGTCCCTATGCAAATATAAAGCTAGTTATATAAATAATTACTTTGAGCCATATGCAATTCTAAAAATATATAGATGAGAAAGTTATTCCGAAAGCAAGACAATGGCTCACTTATTTCAGAAGGTATTTTAAAATTTCAGTATTGGGAGGGAAGAGAGAGAGGAAGACAAATGAAACAGAATTTGACTTGTAAGTGCAGAATATGAGCCTGGTGCATCTTCTCCATATGGACCAAGCTGTGCTTGCCTCATTCCCACATATTTCAGAGAATGAGGCTCTATTGCATATCATTACAGGCATCCCTGTCATCAGTTATAACCTTTGGCACAGTCAGGAGTTTCTGACTTTCACATGGCTCAGTACAACCCTGTCTCGCAAGAATGGTACTAATTTGACATGACTGGACAAGGCACTGAGAGAGGATCCCACGAGTTTGATAGTATTTGTAGAATTAGAATATCTTATCCTATCAAAATTGCAAGGAACCTCACAAGCTAGTCATCTCTCTTCTCACCCGACAGAAACAACTTGTACAACAACTTCCTTAGAAGATGTGCATCTAAGCTCAATCTGAATAGTTAATAAAAAGAGAAGGTACTAGTCTTTGAGTACTACTTACTCATTCACAGACATTTCAAACATTTAAAGACAGACACCATATTTTAATATCCTTCTCCAAGGTCACATGTCTGTTCCTTCATCTCTTCTTTTCATTAAACAGTTTCCCAATTATCTTCCACCATCCTCACCTTCTTCAGGGCACTTTCAAGTTTTTATTTCCAATAAAACATATTATTTATGCTATGATATGGTGATCCGATGAGAACATAAACACACATATCACTGGATGCTGCCCTCAAGAAATTTATATGTAAGAGGGACAAGGAAACATATATCAAAGGACACCACGAATACATAATTGTGAACTGTGTCAAGCATCAAAAAGGAGATCTTCTAGAAATCACAATTGGTTATCCAAAATACTACATAAATATTGGCTCTGATGTGATCGTGCAAAAATATAAAAGCTATTACTGACCTTGATCTGAATATTACATAATACTGCAGCCAAAACGTTCATTTAGCATTTTGAGCTTGTGGTTAACTCAGACCTCTGGGTCTTTTTCAAATGAACTTCTGTCATGTCCCCTTTCCCCTACATTCTACTTATATAATCAATTTTTCAACATCAACTCAAAACCATACTCTTATGCCTGTAAAAATTCTCTCAACTTGGCTTTGGCCCAGGGGTCTAACATGTCAAAGTCAGTTTTGAATCTTAATTAAGGCATTTGACATATTAAGTAAACTTTTGAATGAACTGAAAATATGATATATAGCACTTGATGAATTCAATAAAGCACAAGACCAAAGGTAAAGCTCTGAAGTGTGCACCAATGACTTCTTGAAGTTAATATGCTGATACACATAAGATCTCTCAATACCTAAACATATGTAACTGACGTGTTATTTGTGCTCATATCCACTTCTCCTTCCTCAGGCAATATATTGTCATTGAGGAACAGTTCTTTTTGCCATTTTCACTCTAGATGATCTTGAGGGCTCAGTCTATCCTAGTGTCATGTGACCAAATTTGGTCATTGAGAATATTGACTTCTGCTGGCTACTTAATTGGGAACATAACCTAAGTCCTTCTGGTGAGATTCAGTTCTTGACCTTCTGCACCATTGTCGGAAAGAGAGACTGTTTACTTAGAAATGAAAGTAGGAAGATTCAAGATCGTAATTGTTGGGAGTCACCAAACGGAGAGGGCCTAGCTAGCTAAGCATGCAAGTAACAGATGAAGAGTGTAGCCAAGAAATAAAGAAAGAGAGCCCTGGGCTAACAGCAGTTAGAGCATCAGCCCACGCATTGAAGGGTCACAGGTTTGATTCCTGGTCAAGAGCACATACCTGGGTTGCAGTTTCAATCCCTGGCCCCAGTCAGGGTGCGAGCGGGAGGCAACCAATTAATGTGTCTCTCTCACATTGATGTTTCTCTCTCCCTCTTCTGCATCTCTCCTCCTCCCTCCCTCTTTTCCATGCTCTCTCTGAAAAGCAATGGAAAAAATATCCTCAGGTGAGGATTAAAAACAACGAAAAACAACAACAAAAATATATAACGAGAGAAAGAGCCCAAGCCTTTACCCAGAGTCCAAGCCAGGGCTAGCCTTTTCTGTTACAAAAACTATCATATGAACTCTTCAACTTCAGCCAGTGTGCATTAGGTTCTACCATTTGCCAAGTATTCCAGCTGATTTACCATATCATTATCTGGGCCACATTTTCCTTTTGGCAACAAGAATATCCTGGGAGTCTTTGTCATCTATTTTATTGAAATCTATATATAGAATCTCTAGAATACGTTATTGGCTGATCAGCTTAGTAATCCTTTTGTAAGAGGAAATTAGATTTGTTTGTTTGTAGTAAATGTATTTTGGTTCAGCGTGATCATCTCTTTTCTAAAACCATCTGGTTAATAATCCACTATAAAAGCTTAACTAGTTTAGAAGACAAACTTCATTTTATCTTTGCATCACTAACCATGGGAAAATTTGTATTTTTTTTCTTTTAATCTTTTAGATATTTTCCTTCTGAAGCTTTAGGCACATGATTCCCAGGATTTTTGAGTATGGGTACCTTTTTAAAATACCAAAATTTATCTCAGACCTCTAAAGGCTTATGGTTGCACATTCCTAGTTACTGTTTATTTAAAAACATATATAAAGGCAAAAATCATTATGACTCTACCATTTTAAATAAAATTCTATTTTATTAATCATAGCATCTCTAAACATTTGACAAATTAATCTGTGTACATATAGGAACTATTACCTATTCAAGCTGTGTATAAATCTATGTATGAATGACTTCCCATTCCCTTTCAACCTGGCCCAGGAATAAGTGGGCCAGATGGGGTAGTCTTGTTATAGCCTATTTGTTGATGATGACCAACATTTTATCTCTGGCCCTTTTCAAATAAATGCAAGGCCCTCTGGTCCCTTTCTTCTGAAATGCCCTTCACGTTTCCCTTTCAATCTCTGTGGAGGCTGCTCTTTTGACTCTGCTCAATAGGAACCTTGAAATGAAAAGTGATGGGGAAGAAGCTGGGGCATGAGCTGACACTAGAAAAAACTTCACTTAGAACTAGAGCCCTAACCAGTTTGGCTCAGTGAATAGAGCGTCGGCCTGCAGACTGAGGGGTCCCAGGTTCGATTCTGGTCAAGGGCAGGTACCTTGGTTGAGGGCACATCCCCAGTAGGGAGTGTGCAGGAGGCAGCTGAATTGATGTTTCTAACTATCTATCCCTCTCCTTTCCTTTCTGTAAAAAATCAATAAAATATATTTTTAAAAAACACACAACTAGAAAGCAGGGTTGGCCATGGGGTAATTTGCTTGTCTTTCTCTAGAACAGAGAAAAAGAGAGACTATGGCCCCATACTCTCAGGGGATAATTACTTGACACATTGATCCTAATGAAAAGCATCACATGTGACCTTCTCAGAAGCTTTGGTGTGTGATTTTTAAGGTAGTGATTCTCAAATGTGGACTGCTGATTAATGTCTGAATGTTCTTTCTGTCTGCTTGAGGTCATTTATTTTTCTAATGAAATTAAGCAAACTGCAGTTTAGGGGGAAAACACATTTACTTTTACCTTAGTAAACTGATTGTCACTTTGACCTATCACCTTTATGGTTGACACAACCTTGAGAATATGACACATTAGCTCAAGAAGAAGAAGAAAAAGAAGGAGAAGGAAGGGGAGGAGAAGGAGAAGCTGATTTCTCAGAATGAGATTCCTAAATAACAGGCACTATTCTTTTCCTTTAAATTCATGTTGCTGTTGTTAGGAGTTGCTGTCTGTAAAAGGTTTCAGGGTAGAGTCTGACTCTGTTAATCATAGTTGGTAATTAGCGCCTTGGGTGCCAAGCCTTACTTTTTGCCCCCCATGCAGCAATAAGGTACAACTTCATCCCGTCTCTGCCTTAATTTTTGAGAGCATGGTACACAGTGGACATAAAACTGATCATCGTATCTAATGTCTCCACATTGCTAATGCTTGAAATCTTGGCAGAGGTTGTCTCCAAAACACCAAGGCATAAACTATTTGAATGAAGGTATTTGTAGGGCATAGTTTTGAGTCAATCAGTACAGTAAATGAAGTTGAAGGACTTCAGAGAATGGTCCTCTTAAAGTCTGGGTTAGTGTGAAAAGCTGAAGATCTTCCATATCTGGGTTAAAACATCTTTGTAAGGGGCCAGTTGTTTGAAGGTTGGATAGGCAAATGTATAGTTCTCAGTGATAAAGAACACTTAAACTATAACACCAGGCCCCTTATTTTTATTTTATTCCCTAGTATTCTTCTAGAAAAGCAGTTGGTTGCATGACTCAGATCATGAGTCTAACTATCATTCCACAAATATCCCAGCTGCTTGAGACTTTGACACCTGATGCCTGACTCACTGAAACCATCCTCCAAGTTGTTTTCTTGTCTCTGATCCACTCTGCTTTATTTTTTTCCCCCAAAAAAATCTTTATGAGACACTTGTATAACACATATTCTTTCTGTCATTCTGAATTTGCATGTCAGGTCTACAGTCTAGGGGGAAATAGACTTCAATATGCCAGTTATTACAAATCTGAAATTAAAAGTGATGGGTGACTGCCCCTGGTATTTGTGGTATTCTTCTTGTACCTTAGCTGAACGTCTTTCTTCACTCTGTTAGACGTGTGTATTTTAGGGGTAGCACAACATAATGAGAGGTATGGTGACAGAGTAGAAAGATCATGACTCAGGACAGGGTTGGAAAAGTTTATCTATAAAGAGACAGATAGGAAATACTTTAGGCCAGATAGTCTCTGTCACAACTATTCAACTCTGTAATTGTCTATAGCCATAGACAATACCTAAATAAGTGTGCATGGTGTTCCAATAAAATTTTATTAATGGACACAGTAATTGGAATTTCATAGAGTTTCTGTGCCTCATGACCTATTCTTCTTCTGATTTTTTAAATTATTTGAAAATGTGAAAACATTCTTAGCTCATGAACCATACAGAAACAGACTGTGGGCTGGATTTGGCTTGCAGGCTGTGGTGTGGCAATCCCTTGTTTATGAAAGAGAATAATATGGACATGAATCAGAGCTCTGCCATGCATATGACCCTAGATACAGTTTATGTAGTATTTCTGGACATTAGTTTAATTATTTAATTTTGTGTTTGTGTCTGTGTATGAGAGAGAGAGAGAGAGAGAGAGAGAGAGAGAGAGAGAGAGAGAGAGATTACAGGCGTATATGACATTTGTTGAGTTATAAATAAAACAGCTAGCATGGTCATGATCTTATAGGGACTCAAGAAGTAAGACACGCCCCTGCTCTGGAAAATCAGACAACAGGTCCCTCATATGGAACTTTAAGACCATCATCACTTAATATACACTCAATAATTACTGCTGCTGTGGAAAAGACTAGATTCCATCTCTCTACTCTCTTAAGTTCTGAGGTCAAACAGCTTTTAATCAAATTCACCGCATGGACCTGGGGAATTTTCTGAAGTTCTTTGGCTTTTTGATACTTCATCCTAATATGAATAATAATAATTCCTGCAATTGAGAGTTGCTGTGAAAATTACCTGAAATAATGCATGTAAAATGCTTAGACACTGCCTGTCCCTTGAAGATTACTCAATAAATAAAAAGTTATTAATACTAACCTTCATATTATTAAGTGGCTTCAGAGAACCTACTGGATAAAGTCCAAGTTACACAACTTTATTCCAACTATCTGATTTACTAGCCTATCCTAATCATCTTTCAAAATTCTCCTTTGGTGCACACCATGCTTCTCTTCTGTCTGTTTCACTGTACCTTCCTATCAACCTGTTTATTCCCACTTACATGTCTTTGCTTATGAGCTTACCCTTATCCGAAAATCTTTGCCCTCCCTCACTTTTCTTCAGTGATATGCCATCAGAATTTCTAGATTCTTCTGAATTCTCATCTTTACAGAGTATTCCTAAAAACTGTACATAGATCCCATAGATTTTTTCCTTCAGTTTTAGTAGCAATAACATTTTTGTAGTGTCTATATTTTTCCCTAAAGGTATGTGATCTTGTTTCACTCTCTAATTATCTCATAGTTATAAGTCTTATCTTGGGAACCAGATTGGGATCACCTGGAAAGAAAGGAATGGTGAAATCTACTTTTTATGTACCTTCTTCTCTCTAAACACCTACCTACCAGCTGCAGTAGTCACCTGAGTAGTAGTCATTTGAGTAGACAAAATCTATACTGTTCCTGATCCTGATTTTGGTCCTATAGTAAAGATCTCAATATGATGGGATACTGTCCATCCATGGGAGGCTGTAATACACTGCCCTTTTCCCTGTTACTTACTTACCTGTAATATCAGTGCTTGAGCTTGGCTGTTTCTGTTGTTTTTGGTGACAGAGACACACTTGACTATTAACATCAGTTTATTTCTTTTTCAAAATTTTATGCAAATATTTAACAATATGCCTAAATACAATGTATCCTTGTAAAGATATTGAGTCTTCGGCTTCCCTTTTGAGTGTTTCGGGTAGATTCTAAGTTATTCGTCACATGATCTCTAGTTTTCTTCAATGAAATGTATTAGGAGCCCAGTTAATTATGACTCATTGAGTAGCATTTGGCAAGACTAAATGAGGTCATTCAAACATAGATTTTGCACTTCTGGACACATCTCCTTTTGTTGCGTTGAAGATTAGGGAGAAGTGAATTTTCCTTTCCTCCTCTTGCCTTTTCTACTCAAATATTGTACATGTAATCTTTCTTTTCTTCAGAGAGAGAGGAAAGCCAAAGGGTGGGAGATGGCAGAGTAAGAATATGATGACATTGCTACTTTTGCCAGTGAGACATTCTTTCTTCTCAGTGCCTCTGGTCAAGGAGGTTCCAATTAAATGCCCTTCCAAGCTTGTGATTTCCTCTACCCCATCAGCCACAGAGTGCACGGCAGGGTAACACATGAAGCTGCTCTGTCCTGCAGACTAGACCTTCTGGTTTCTCAATTCCACATCCCTGTGCAAAGAGGAGAGGGAAAGTTGCCTGGTATCGAGTTGTACAGTAGAGAGAATAGGAAGAGACTTAAATGCAATACGTATTTGCCAGCTCCACTGTTGGCTTTCTAACTATCTCCTTCAGCAGGGAAAGGTACAAAGCTGCTGAAATTTAAAAAGATAGGAAAATCAAGAACTGCATCTTCCTGAATAAGTCCAGTGCCCCTGAGCACTGGAGAGAATGGAATTAGAGCCCAACATTGGTCAGAAAGACTGGGCATCTTTGTGGGAGCCCTGAAAAGGAAAAAGGACTGAAAAGGATTGCATCTCCTTATGATAACAAAAGCAAGAAAGGAAACCATTTTTCAGCAACAGCCATTCCTCCCCTACCTTGCTTTATCCTTTTGTTTGGGCAGCAATCACAGACCCATATGCTAAGCGATGGAAGCTATTTTTCAGAAGCATTTGTCTCCTTGGAAGGCTTCTAAGCTTGTTTCATTGGCAACTGTGAAATCACCACTGGGTCTGTCGTGTGTTATTCTACAGATGGTTTGCATGGGTGGTTTGTTTCTTCAGGATGAAATCTCCCTTTGGACTCTGGTTTGGATTTAAGAAATTCACGCACTACTGGTCTTTACTTTGTTTTGATAAAATTCTCACAGTGTTTCACCTGTAGACCCATTGTCTCTGGAGTTGTTGATGGGTATGAAGGAAGTAACGTGGTGGAAGCCTTGAGAAGTCGCATTGATACCATGGAACATACTCAGAAGCTTCATCAACCATCATGGTAAATTCTAGTTTGGGTGGCTGACAGGTGGTCAGGCAGTTTTCTTGGTACATACGGAAACCAGGGTCCAATGGGAGCGCAAAGTAATCTTACAGAATTTCACCTAAAGGCAGATGGCAGCACTTTTGTTACACTTGTGGATTTGGGGGGGGGGGTGGGGGTGGTTCTTCTTCTCCACCTCTTCTCCAAAACAATCACAGTTGCACATGCAGTTCATGCCAGTGACATTTCTATGTGCCCACGGAAGGGCAATCCTCTTCGATACATTTATTTCAGTATTATCCCTTTAAAATAGAATGCAAAAGTATAAAATGGAGCATTCTAATTTGCAAGGGAGAGAAGTTACACTAGAACTTTTAAAGACTTTGATTCATTTTCATTTCTTCAGTTGCCGAAAAATTTGAACCGATTGTGTTTTTCACATGACCAAGGAGCTAACTGTTGTGTCATGGAATTGGCCTTGTAGAGTTAGGCAGAAGTGGGTTTGAATGGCTACACAGTTGCTCACTGGTGGGTGGACTCTAAAGGGGATAACATAGCCTTACTCAGGGTTGATGTGAGGAGGATTAAACAATATAATAGGTAAAATCTCAGCAAAGGATTGGCACCTAATAAACTCAGCTATTGTTTATTGGGTACTTTCTCTTTGGTAGGCTCTGCTTTTTCCACTTCACATGTCTTAACTCAGCATATTGTCATCATCCCAACTTTACATACTAAGTAATTCTATAACCCTCTACTCAGATGGGGAGATGAAGGCAGAAAAAGGTTTAACTTTGCCAAGGAAACAAAGGAAGTAATTAGTGGTTGTGGGATTTCTACTCCTGTTCTTTATCACTGCTCCACTTTGGCTCTCCATGTAATAGAAGAACAACAACAAAAATAATAATAATTCTCCTTGCCCTCCACTTTTCTAGGTCTTTATTTACATCATCTGTAAAAACTGATGTGATTATAGTAGTAACTTAAAAGAAGTGACCATTAGAAATACATGGTGAACATCTCAAAACTAAACAAGGTTGGACCCAGTCCTATGAAGATTCCAGATTTGCAGTACTTAGTATTTATGTGGGGGTCTTGGAATATGAGTTATTCTGATGCAAATGATATTCCTAGGCAAAGCAACAGAGAGGTAATCCGGGTAGAAAAAGCCATATGAACCAACAAAACATTCCTAACCTTCTGTTTTCTGAAATTCTGCGTCAATCCAGATGCAGAGGAAAATCTTTGTTTTGTGAAAATGGTAAAATATATATCTTTTTAGAGGGTAACTAGAGTCAAGACATGGCTATAATTTCTGCCTCTGCAGTGTTTCACCACCTGGCTCTCCTTTGTAAGTGACCTTGGGACGTTAAGATGTTCCCATGGAGCGGTCGTGCTTTTTGTAGTTTAAACAATTTTCATTTCAGCAAAGTGTTTGGCAGCAGCCTCCCGCTTCTTGCATGTCAGTACCACAATGCAGGCTTTTAAGCCACTCTTAACAGAATTACCCCCATGCTGTTTTCTTTTCCTGATATGTCTTTGCCTTCAGTTCATTTTTAGCACATATAAAGGATTGTATGTTTTTTATTAGCATTCATTTGCACTAAGCATATGTTGTGATCAAATTCTTCAATATTATTAAAGGGCAGATGAACAATTTTATGGCATGGGAAAGGTAAGAATGCACTTAAGTTTACTGTGCTTCTAAACTTTCAGTGAATGTTTTTCTTATTACATCAACCATCTTATCATCTTTGCAGATGCATGAGCCCCTTCTAACTTAAAGTAACAAGGTGACATCTATTGACCTAGAACAGCCATAGGTAGTGAGTGTGGGTGTGTATATGCTCACTGTTCTTTGAGGGCATCTACATATTAAAAATAACATGTTGTCAAAAATCATTGTGAAATGTACAACAGACACTGACAGAATCTGAAGATCCAATATCAATCATCATTAGGAAATCAAAACCTACAAATGGTTTTCTTTTTAAAATTATCCCTTAAAAGAGGAGACAAGTCTTGAGCAGCTACAATAATAACATTTTAAAATAGTTAAAATGGACTGAGGGCTTACCATGTCATGGTCACTGTTCTAAATGTGTTAGTGCATATTATTTTATGTAATCATTGCAGCAATCCAATGAGATAGGTGCTGTTATTGCTATTCTCATTTCTCAAATGAAAAACACACACACACACACACACCTACAAACAACTAAGTCTTAGAGACATTAAGCAACTCATCTTAGGTAATTCAGCAAGAAATAGTGAAGTCAAGATTTAATCTGGTCCCATAGTCTGATCCCTTCCTCACTGGGGCCCAGCTCTCCAGCTGGGCAAACCAATAGGTCAGGCGTCCAAACAGCCAACTGTCAAAAGTAGAATGCTATTGCTTACACGACTAAAAGGAAAATATAGGAGCACCTTTTAACTGTTATGAAAACAAGTCACTGAACCAGAAAGTTGAGAGTCCTAGGAGAGGCAAGGAAAAACCAAGAATGGAAATGAGAAGCAGACACAGAGATGCAAAGGAGCTGGCCAGTGTGAAGTGTAGAGAAGAACGTTAGCTACAAGGAAAGAGAAGAAAGGACAGCTCTTTCACAAACTGCGTCATCTCCATGCCAACCTCCCATCCCAGGGCATCCAGGCTGCCACATTAAAGATACCACCATCATTGGACAGATCTACAGTGGGAGCAGTTGCTGGGACTTTAGTGAAAGGGCAAGTAAGGTCTTATTTACTAACCTACGCTCTAAGAGTATGAATCATCATTTTTACCTAATGCAACTTTATGCTAATCAGGACAGATGAGGGGAAGGCTTAATTGAGAATGACATAAAGTCATTCTTTCAAGTGCAATAGAAAACTAAACTATGCTTATAATAGAATATACTAATAAAAGGGTAATATGCTAATTAGACCAGGAGACCTTCCGAACATCCTTCCAGACAAAGCCATGTTGGCAGGGCCGAGGCAGAGGTGGTTAGGGGCGATCAGGCCAGGAGGGGAGGGTAGTTGGGGGTGGTCAGACCAGCAAGGGGGGAAGTTGGGGGCAATCAGGTTGGCAGGGGGGGCAGTTGGGGGTGAGCAGGCCGGCAAGGGGGGGCAGTTGGTGGCAAAAAGGCCAGCAGGGGTGGGGGCAGTGGTGGCGACAAGGCTGGCAAGGGGGGGGGGCAGTTGGGGGTGAGCAGGCCTGCAGGCAGAGTGGTTAGGGATGATCAGGCAGGCAGGCAGGTGAGCGGCTAGGAGCCAGCAGTCCTGGATTGTGAGAGGGATGTCTGACTGCCGGTTTAGGCCCGATTCCCCCAGGGATCAGGCAGTCAGACATCCCCTGAGGGGTCCCAAATTGGAGAGGGTGCAGGCTGGGCTGAGGGACAGCCCCCCCATGCACCAAGCCACTAGTACACATTATAATTTAAAATATGAAATATGTGGTTTAAAATACATCTCTAAGCATATAGTCCAAACTTGAAAGAAAAACAGAGTATCCCTCTAAGGAAATTACTTTTAATGTTATCTTTGAACGAACCCAGACAGGGTATCTGGTGTATAATTGACATTCAGTAGATGAGGGAGAGCACAGCCAGGGTGGCTCAGTAGTTGAGGGTGGACCCATGAATCAGGAGCTCATGGATCAATTCCTAATCAGGGCACATGCCCGGGTTGCAGGCTCAATCCCCAGTAGGGGGCGTGCAGGAGGCAGCTGATTAATGATTGTCTCTCATCATTGATGTTTCTCTCTCTCTCCCTCTCCCTCTCTCTGAAATCAATAAAATAAAATTTAAAAAAACACCAACATCTTGTAAAATTAAAATAGATGAGAGAGGAAATAAAGAAGGACAAAAAGTGGCAAGGAAGAAAGAGGTAGGGGGAGGAAAGAAGGACAAAATATGTATAAAAACTTAGGTGAGCATTGTATTCCCATTAACTTTGGTGCTTTTACATGAGATGTGATAGAAAGCTAGATACAACTGTTAGAACTAAACCAATAACTCATAGAGTCACCAACCCATTTAATGGGAGTTTCAGAGCAAAAACCACTGAACAAAAACACTTGAACAGTTTTAAATGGCTGATTAAACCTCTCTATTTTATGTTAAACTAGTTCAATTGAACTTCAGTTAATCTTCCATAAACCCTGGATTTCTGTAAAAATAATAAGTAATTGGGAGTTATCATTATCCCTGAGATTTGTGATATGCCAGATATTTAACAAATTGAGTTAGAATATACTTTTCTGGCCAATTCTTTGACCTTTTGGTGCATTTAATAAATGATCCTTTCAGAATGGCAGACTAATAGGAAGAGTGAAGCTAATGTACTGTCACACAAAGTAGAGGGAGCAGAGATGGTGTCCAGACTTTTTTTTTAACCTCCTTGATTGGTATTGATATGGTTACACATTTGATCTAACCGTGGCATCAGAATCTTAATCAGAACATTGAGGTACTATATAGAAAGAATGGGAAGCCCATTGTAACTTTAAATGTCAAACTATGATGTTTTTCTAATACCCAAATCTCTTTGGATATTCAAGAGTCCTTTTATTAAAAACAAAACAAAACACACAAACAAAAAGAACCTGTGAACATACATTCTAGCTCTAGATCATCAACTTCTGGTTGTAAACAATATGCAGGTTTTGGAGTCTCCCCTCATTAAAATTCTCTTGGATGGTGCTGGACATTTGACACTGTCCCCACCAATGGATTCACCATGAGTCAGAAAGACCTGCAGGTATAGGCTTGTAAAGAGAGGATTTTACTTCTTGTGTTACTAGTGCCAGAATCCTACACCATGCTCTGACTCTTGTTGACATGACAGAGAAAGAGAAGAGCACCATGGAACTAGATCATTTTCTAGGGGAGGAGGAAATTGTTTGGGAGATTGCTATTTGAGCTTTGACTCTCGATCATAGTTTGTACAACCTTGGCTGTGTTATGACTTTTCAGGAGCCTAATACGTGAATACCCTTTTCTCCATTTTTTAAGAAAAATGCAAATATCCTAAATAAAGTCAGCTAACACTAAAGGACTTTTATCAAGAAAATAAATTCTTAGTATAGGGGTTTTATTCAATAAACTCTGCAACCTACTGGGCCTTATACCTGTGAAGACCAGGACTGATGATGACAATGAACGCCTTGTGCTATCCCTAAAGTGTAAACCCTTATCTAGTGTTCTGTACCAGAGTAGGCAGAAAGGCATACATCAGTTTTAGGAAGATTTCTACTTCCAGCAATTGACAATTTAAAAATTTGGTTCCCTGGAGAGTTATGTTAACTACTTGGGAAAATTCAATTTTCTACAACAACATTTGAGGCCCAATAAGCCAATGTATTGCTGTCCAAGTATATCATCCATTCTGGGAATATGTATAGAATTAAATCTGGAGTAGGTTTCAGAGTTTCAGTCCTAGTTTTGCCATTTCCAAGTTGTGTGACCTTCAGCAGGTCACCCAAATCTCTAAATCTCATTTTCCTCATGTAAAAAAAAAAGGGGATAATAATGCTCATTTCACCGTGTTGAGGAAGGTGCATTGAAAATTCAGCCTAGTGCCTGACACATTGGACATTCATCATAAATGGAAGAATTGTTTTACTTTAAATGTTTTACTTTGAATGTATTTGAAAGCAACACTGGAGTTTCTAAACATTAATTGATGGCAATGTATTTTGCAACAACTTTTAAGTGATGCCCTCTAAATACAATTAGGATGCCATTCTCAGCACAGAGGTCTAAGTTCATCAGTCATCGTTAATCCTTCTGTGTCCCTTCGTGATCTCCAGCAGTTCAAACAGTCTCCCAAAATCCCATTTGCTAGAAGATTAAATGGAGTCCAGCTCACCTTATTGTTCCCTGCCTTGGCCATGTCAGGGCTGTGCACACATAGCCTCAATCTATATAGCAAGTGATGACAATGAGGGAGGACCTAATGTGTTTATAACCAGTGGGTATGCAGTAGACATTCTCCATTTAATGAACACATACTATGAACCAGGAAGTAGGATGAGTGTTATGGGTACATGCTTTCATTATCATGGTGTTTATTTGAATGGGTGTAAATAAGGTTGAAGTCTTGGCTCTTCCCTCATTAGCTCAAAGACTTTGGTATGCTTTTTTCCCCCTCATTTGTAAAAATGTGGATGAGGAGTCCTGGTGAGTGTGGCTCAGTTGGTTGAGCATCATCCCATGCACCCAGAGGTTGCCATTTCTATTCCTGGTCAAGGGCACATGCCTGGGTTGCAGGTTCGATCCCCAGTAGGGAGCATGCAGGAGGTAGCCGATTGATGTTTCTCTCTCATCAATGCTTCTCTCTCTCCCTTTCCCTTCCTCTCTCTCTCTAAAAATCAATACACTGTTAAAAATATTAAAATTGTGGATGACAATATGTGCACTTCAGAGGGCTGTTGTGAGGGTTAAATGGAGTAATGAATGTTATGGATGTTTAGTACACTGTAAGTTTATTGACTCTGTTCCTTCTTTTGCCTCTCATGACATTCTGTTTTCCTGTAGCCTCACCGTCTGCTCCCTCTCAGTATCCCCGGCAGTCCCTGGCTCAGCTTGACTGGCAGTGGAGTGGCCTATGGCTCTGACCTGGTCCTTGTCTCTATCTACACATGTTCCCTAGGTTGCCTCACCCAAAGCCATGTCTTAAGACACCACCTTGTTCCCAATAAAAGCTCTAACTTCCAACTTATGAACAAGGTCAAATTGGCATAATACCATCATCTGTCTGACATGGAAATCTAAGCTATTAAAAATGCAGGAGGAAGAGAGGGGAAAAAAAGCACATGATTTAGTACCACTCACCTAAGTACCAACTTCCAAATTCAACCAAAGGAGAAGGAAATTTGGAGTGTTTACTTGACTTGCTATATCTGAAGAAGTCATGCAGTTGTTTTTTGTTGTTTTTTGATGTGATAGTAGTACAGCTTATCCTTTAATTAAAAATTTAAAAACAGTTTTTGAAGGTTAAGAGTTCTATCTAAAACTTCACATTTTTAAGGAAAATTAATAAAAATTATAAATTGTTATAGCTCATTTATAAGAAGCTAGATGAGACCATTATGAAAAATTAGTGAAATTATCAGATGGAATAATTAAAGATCAATTGTGAAATAATCACATAATTCTAGCTATACGCTGTATTGCTCTTCATTAATCAAAGATAATCTGGAATTGCAATACTTAATTAAATGCAAGAAGGTGTTTGTGTGTTCAGCCTCTGAAAGGAGATAATTGGAGAGTACAGAAGCTGTACAGTTATCAGCTTTTGCTGATTTTTTGAGAGTCTAGAAATGTAAATTCTGCAGTATGGGGGTTGGTCATTTTGTGGACTATTGAAATCAGACTTAAAATAGACACTTCTGTTTTCAATAACAGAAGTTTTTCTGTTTTCAATAAATAATATTCTTCTCTTAGTCTTGGGAAAAATATATTAATTCATCAAGAAGAAGCAAGTAATGAATCTAAACTTGGCAGATGTATTAGATCTCAAAGGCCCATGAACAAATTCCATCTCACTTTGCTTTCTTCACTGCCAAAGGAGCGACCTGCTGGCTACAATCCTCAGTGCTCCTTGAAAGAGGAGTAATTTTCTCTTTCTCCCATTTGTAAAATAAGACCACATATAATACTCATGTCAATCTTTATTTATCTGCAGAAAGTTCAATAAAGTCACATCAATTTTAAATGCAATTTATATTTTTAAGTATAATTAAGGTGAAATTTATGTACAATAAAATGCACCTATTTAAGATATATAATAATTACTTTTGAAAAATATATACCCCTGGTGTCACCATGACAATCAAGATCTTTTCCCTCCAAAAAGGTCCTTGTGCCCAATCCCAGCCCATCCCCACTCTCACCTTTGGCACCGGGTTACCACTGATCTGCGTCTCTGATAGGATAGCTTAAATTTGTTTTTGTTATTTAAATGGAAGTCTTAAACATGTACTATTTGGGATCTGGCTTCTTTTGTTCAGCATTATACTTATGAGATCCAACTCTCTTAACATAGTCCTTCTTTATTCCTAAGAAGCATTTCATTGGATGAATATGCCATTAAGCTATCCATATATGCTATTATAAATAAAGCTACTATAAACCCTTGTTTTTAAGACTTTTATTTTAGTACATTATAATTCAGTTTTCATATTGTTTTATGACATTTGTTCACCCTGGTTCACTGTGTTAAACAAGTAAAAATCAACTTCAGTCATATTTCCAGGAGGGAGGAAGATTGGTTTCCATGCTGTATGTGAAGGTATATTAAACAATAGAAATGTATTCTTTTAAAAAATAAGACATGTACATGCATTATTTCCTTCCCTTTTCACATCATGCTTTTATATAGGTAGGAAAGATACTATTGGTATTCTTAGTTTACAAATTTGTAAACTGGGTCTTAGAGGAGTTAAGGGATTGACTGACTAGCATACAGTTGTTAAGTGTTGCAATCAAGACCAGAACCAGGTTTACAACTTCTTAATCCGGTGCACTTTCCACGCTGCCATGAAGGAGATTTTTCATGTCCTTCAACACACATTTATTAAGTTCTTCCTGCTCGCCTAACACCGTGTGAGGATGTAAGGAATCCCATTACAGCAACAACAGAGCCAAAAATCTATGTGTTTCCCTCGAGGAATTTATTATTTAATTGAGGAGACAATACATGTACATGAAAAAAATTGAGTGCAATTGTAAGGCAATTAGTTAAGGTTGTTAGAAACATGTATTCTGTGCTGCCTTGAAAGCAGGTGTTGAGTTAATAGATAGCGACATGAAGGGGGAGGCAGTTATCTGGAAGAGGTTCATGTAGGGAAGTGGTTTTTCTGTGCTAGACATTGAAAAACAAAAAGTATGGATCCTGAAAGAACAGGTAAGACAAAAAGCCAAGTATGTCTGTCTGATGAGAAATTTGGAATCAGCAATACTGAGAGCATTTATTTTCAGGCTCAATATATAGGGTAGGGTCAGTTGAATGTCAAATTGAATTATATAGAATTTATTCAGTGGACAGCAGCGAGACATTGTAGATTCTTAAGCAACAGAGGAGAGTGAGTGACATGGTACAAGATGCTTTACAAAGGAAACTGATCATAGCTTGTATAATGGGGTAGATCTAGGGATGGCCATCAAAGAGGCCAAGGTCAAAGACTATTATAGCCTGGTTATGAGGTGATGAAGACTCAGACCAAGGAGAGGAAAAATAAGTCTAAATGTTTTTATAAAAACCAGACAAGCTATTACAACTCTTCACTGAATGGTTTCCTAATTCAGCAGCATTTAATCAATGTTTCTCCAGAAACTAAATGTCCTTGTGCTAACAGAACGAGGTTTTGTAGAAATGATTATGAAGCTATGCTATATAAGACTTGATTTTGGCCTGGAGCTTAATTCTTTATGCTAAAATTCACCACCTGTCAACCTACCAAAGGATGCACTGACTTGCTTATCCCAGCTCCTCTCTTTGGAGTATAGTTTAAAATAGCACCCATCAGTCTTAATCACAACTATTTTCCAAAATGTTTCCCAAATTAATAAGTGCGGGATTGGAAGCACTGACCCTGTAGGGGAATAGGACAAAAATAGCTCACCCATAATTAGAAACAAAATCTCCATTCATTGAGCACTAGGAAATTGGCCAAAGCCAGCAGCTTTTCATACCGTGCTGTGTCAAGGGGTCCTTAAGGCACAAGCTCCCTAAGTCCTCTCTCCTGTTGCCCAGTGCTCTGATGCATGCTTTTCTTTGGTTTCTTGTTGTAAGCCTTCCAGCTTTACCTTTAGTCACCATGCAAATAAAAAAAAAAGTCTAGATCTTGGGCTTCAGCAATTAGGGGGATGTGGTGCCTTTTATAACATAAATGGAGGAACTCCGGGAAGACCTGCAATTTAGTTGGATCCTGGTAATTAAATGAACTGTCCTCATACGCAGACTTCAATTAAAGGTGTATGTGGGTCATGGCAAATTTAAGAACCCCCTAATCCTATCCCTCTGCCTCATGTACACCCTCTAGATCAAAGAATAAGGAATAATTTTTGATTAATTTGGAAGCCAAAGAAGCCCTTAACCAAAAAAGTATGACAATGAAGTTAAATGATTCTTGTGTTTCTGAAATGAGGCACTTTGGTTCTCAGCACTCAAATATTGATGGTTATTTTTGGCCTGATGCTCCTGCTACTGTTGTCTGTTTTGTTGTTACTGTTGTTGTTGTTGTTGCTTCAGCCTGAATTATTAGTGATTCTTCTGAAGGTGTTTTCAGTGTAATAGGAAAAACAGAACTGTAAACACTTTAAGACAGAATTTGAAAAGTACTATATATAGGTACAAGGAATGTACTATGGAAACAGCAGAAGAAAGCATAATTCTGCAGAGGTGATCAGAGACCGTTTGAGGGGTCAGATGTATTAAGGCTGAGCATTGAAGGTGGAATTTTCATTTAATCCCAGGCAAAGGAAGGCTGATGAAGGTGTTTGAAGGAAGAATCCGACGTGTGTTTTAGGAAGATAGCTCTGGCAATGGTGTGAAAAACGGGCAGTATAAGGGAAAAATTAGAGGCATGGAAAGGTTAGCAAACTTGAAAACGTTATTTCTTATTGATTGTTTTGTGAGATTATGGACCAAAAGTATGAGGGAGACAGAGATATAGGAAGGAGGCTGGAATGACATGGGGAAGGGTTATGGGAAGTCCTTGATCAGTGTACCATATCCAATCCATCAACAAATACTATGACTCAATATTCCCCCCGAAGTAAATATTGGAACTCATCCTGGATTTGAATCCTCGGCAGTATTTCTCACAGTGGAACCCTCTCTGCTTCATGAACTTCTGTCTTCTCGTGAAACTTATGACTCACTCTGGTTTTCTTCCAACCCCACAGAGTTCCCTTCCCACTCCTCCACGTGTCTGCTGTTCTGCTTGGCCACAGATGTCTCCAACCTTGTCCCTTTGCAGCTACACACTCGTGTACTCTCACGCCTTAAAACACGACCCATTTCCTTAAAAATGCCACATTTCTATCTACTATTTTTACCTTATTCCAAACTCCAGACTTATACCCCAAACTTCCAATCTGACATATTTACATAGAAGTTGTAATAGGCATACCAAAATTAACATCTTAGCCATATTTTCTTCTACAAATTTGCTCTTCCCTGAGTTCCTTTATTTGTGTTATAAAAGGCACCACATCCCCCTAATTGCTGGAGCCCAAGATCTAGACTTTTTTTTCTTTGATTTATTTCTTTCTCCAACTGCCATATTCATCAGTAAGGGCTGTGGACATCACCTCCCAAATCTCCTAGATCTCACATCTGCTCTCCATCCCCACTGCTCTCACCCTGGACCCATCATGTAACTTGTGTTTGAGCGAAGATTGATGAGCTGGTCTAGATATGGTACTTTGTGACCTCTGCAATCCATGAACTGCTCAAGAGCCAGAGGGATCTGTTCAAAACCCAATTTCAATCATGCCATTTTCTTTTACTTAATGTCCAAACTCTTAGCAACCTTCGAAAGCCCTATTTCTCCCACTTCATCAATTGTCATTCTCCTCTCTCCCACTTCACTCCAGTCACATCAACTCTCTTTCTTATCCTGGAATATATCAAGCTTGTTGCTCCTAAGGATACTTTGTGGCCACTTTCCAATGCTTGGTCTGGATATCCTTTCTCTAGAAAACCCTTCTTTCCTAGTCTCACAGACTGAAGTCCCCTTCTCCTCTCCCTGTACCACATAACCTGACTAGTTGTCTTTTATTTACTTATTCATTCGTCCACTCAGCTCCCTCCAATTAGAAAGTAAGCTTTAGCCCTAGCCAGTTTGTCTCAGTGGATAGAGAGTTGACCTATGAACTGAAGGGTTGCAGGTTCCATTCCGGCCAATGGCACATGCCCCGCTTGCAGGCTCCATCCCCAGTAGGGGGTGTGCAGGAGGCAGCCAATCAATAGTTTTCTCTCATCACTGATGTTTCTTTCTCCCTTTCCCTTCCTCTCTGATATCAATAAAATATATTTTTTTTTAAAAAAAGAAAGTAAAAAAAAAAAAAGAAAGTAAGCTTTATTAGAACAGGAATCTTGTGTGTGGTTAAGACTCTTTCCCCAACATCTAAAATAGGGCCTAACACATAGTAGTTGCTCAATAAATAAAATTTAAATGAATGACTCTTTAATACTGCCATCCTATATCTAGCTCACAATCCTTCCTTGCTTGGAGTACAACCAGCCAGCTTACTACTTCAATCACTTTACTATGCAGCCCCTCTAATTCACTCCGTTCTTAGGAGCTTTTAAAACTGTACCCCTCATAAAAAAATGTGCCATACAAGATGTGACCACATCTACTTCTCCAGTTCATCTCCTGCCACTCTCCTCTTTGCTCAATGTGCTTCTCTATTCCACCCACTCCTCCTAAATGCACAGAGTGGATGAGGTTGGAGATGGTTTCACTATATTTTTTAGTCATCAGTATTCAGGAAAGCTGTTGGTTTTCTGCTCTTGCAACCTCACCACATTACCTGTGCACCTTGCACTGAGATGTTTTTCCAGGCTCCTTTTTAATTTGTAAAGAGAAGGAACAGGAGGCCCAAAGGTGATTACCAGTCAGAGCAGTTCATCATTAAAAAGGTCTGAGACTTGTGGCAAACCGATGACTGGGAGATACAGGTCAAATGGATTTTGCACTATTCAGGCTGAGGCTGAACTACAAAAATTAAATAGCACTCTAATTAACCAGAGTAGTTAGCACATAAGTCAGATCTCCAGAACTCCAGCAGATTGTGAATTAAAAACATTATATAATGTGCAAATAACAACAATAAAAATTCCGGCTCTGGTTAGTTTTTCATATACAGGCTTCAAGGATGAGAAAACATTACACATTTCTGCAAAACCAGAAATAGTCTTACTCTACAGGAGAAAAAAAGGTGACTTCTGTTTTTCAAAGACAATAAAGGATTAACAAGTTTTGCATTCCATTGTTATGCGCTGCACGTATCCTGATTCGGACATTTTAGGACTACACCATGTGAATGAAAAAGATAGGAGATAAGGTAAAAACAATACTGTATGTAAGTTTATAACAAAATGTGACTCACTGATTACTTTCTGAAGGTATAGAGTATCCATTCACCTCCAAGTATAAGTTAACACAGTGGGATGCAACCTAAATGTACTTCAGACTTGCTAAGCAAAGAGAATGGTGACATCAACAAAAATTACTTAAATTTCTGATAAATAGATTCAAAGCATCCTAGGAAACTTTTAAGAGAGACTGGTAGGAGAGGACAGTGTGCATATACTGGAAAAGTTTTGAAATTATAGTGTCTGCCCCTAAAATAATAATAAAAAATGAAGTCTGCTTTTGCTGTTGCACAAAAGAAGCATTAGAAAGTCACCCTAAAATGTGGGCAGATATAAAAGCTGAGACATGGAGCAGGCAAGTGCTTGCTTTAGAAGTTAAAGAAAATACCAACAAAAGGAAAATATAGCAAAAGTCTGCGTTTTCAAATATCTAAATTTCAAAAGTCAATGAAGGGTTAATTTTACATTTTACAATATCACTCCACTTTTTAATTTTCTCCTAAAAATAATGAGGCTAATAATAATAGCTTACATTTATTGAGCTTTCTATGTGTCAGGTACTATGTTAAACATTCATTATTCTGTCAATGCTTATGGCTCCATGGAAGTGAGGATCACTGTCTGTTTCACAGATGAGGAAACTGTGATACACAAACATGTAGTAAATTGGCCCAAGAACCCATAAATAGTAACAGGGTGAGTTATGAATCTAGGGGATTCTGGTTTCAATATCCAGGTTTTTAACCACTACCCTCTGCCAAGTCCCTAACTTAAATTATTTAAATGTTAGACTCAAAATCACAAAAATCCTAGAAGAAAACACTGGCAATAAATTCTTGGACATTTCTTGTAGCAATATTTTTTTGTGATATATCATCTCAGATGAGGGAAACAAAAGAAAAAAATAAACAAATGGGACTACATCAAAAAAGTTTTTGCACAGCCCTAGCCGGTTTGGCTCACTGGATAGAGAGTCAACCTGGGGACTGAAGGGTCCCAGGTTCAATTCCAGTCAGGGGCATGTACCTTGGTTGCAGGCACATCCCCAGTAGGGGGTGTGCAGGAGGCAGCTGATCAATGCTTCTCTCTCATCGATGTTTCTAACTCTCTATCCCTCTCCCTTCCTCTCTGTAAAAAATCAATAAAATATATATATAAAACTTTAAAAAAAGTTTTTGCACAGCAAAGGAACCCATCACCAAAATGAAAAGAAAACTCACTAAATGGGAGAACATATCCTCCAATGATACATGTGATGAGGGGTTAATATCCAAAATTTATGAAGAACTTATGCAACTCAACACACACACACACACACACACACACACACGAAAAAAAACCAACAAAACAAAACCCATCTAATTAAAAAATGGACAAAGGACCTGAATAGACACTTCTCCAAAGAGGATACACAGATGCAAATAGACATGAAAAGATGCTCAACATCAAAAGTCATCAGAGAAATGTACATTAAATTCACAATGAGATATCACCTTACATATCTCAGAATGGCAGTCACCAATAAATCAACAAATAAGTGCTACTGAGGATGTGTAGAAAAGGGAACCATCGTGCACAGCTAGTGGGAATGCAGATTGGTGCAACCACTGTGAAAAGCAGTATGGGGTTACTTCAAAAAATTAAAAATGGAACTGTCTTATGACCCTGTGATTCCACCTCTGGGAATATATCTGAAGAACCTGAAAAACTAATTCAAAAGAACATATGCACCCCTATCTTCATTTCCGCATTATTTACAACTAGAGGCCCAGTGCATGAAATTTGTGCACTCGGGGATGGGGGTCCCTCTGCCCAGCCTGCACTCTCTCACAGTGTGGAAGCCCTCGGGGGATGTCCAACTGACAGCTTAGGCCCGCTCCTGTGGGCTGGTGGTCAGTGCACGTCATAGTGGCCAGTCATTCCACTGTTCAACCAATTTGCATATTAGCCTTTTATTATATAGGGCTAGAGACCCGGTGCACAAAAATTTGTGCACTTGGGAGCCTGGCCTGTGCCCTTTCGCAGTCTGGGACCCCTCAGGCGATGACCACCTGCTGGCTTAGGCCGGCTCCCCAGGGGATTGGGCCTAAGCTGGCAGACATCCCTCTGGCAGCCCTGGAGCCCTCAGGGGATGTCCACTTGCCAGTGGGGAACAGGCCTAGCTGCAGTCGGACATCCTTAGCGCTGCTGAGGAGGCAGAAGAGGCTCCCACCACCACCACTGTGCTGGCAGTGTCAGCCTGGCTTGTGGCTGAGCAGAGCTCCCCCTGTGGGGACACACTAACCACCAGGGGGCAGCTCCTGCATTGAGTGTCTGCCCCCTGGTGGTCAGTGTATGTCATAGTGACCAGTCATTCCCAGTCACTCTGCTGTTAGGGTCAATTTGCATATTACCCTTTTATTATATAGGATAGAGGCCTGGTGCATGGGTAGGGGCCAGCTGGTTAGCCCTGAAGGGTGTCCCGGATCAGGGTGGGGATCCCACTGGGGTGCCTGGCCAGCCTGGGTGAGGGGCTGAGGGCCGTTTTCAGGCTGGCCACACCCCCTTCAGGGAGGGGGGTCCTGCTGGGGTGCCTGGCCAGCCTGGGTGAGGGGCTGATGGCTGTTTGCAGGCTGGCCAAGCCCCCAGCCACCCAAGCTCCCAGTGGAGGCTGGCTGAAAGCAGGGATTATTTAGCTTTGTTGCCTTTTGCAGAGGCCACAGCCAGCCAGGGCAGGCAGGAAGCTTGGCTTTCTCCATCACCTAGGCAACCAAGCCTCGGGCTTGCTCCAGCTCTGTGGCTGCTGGCCGCCATCTTGGTTGTGTTAATTTGCATATAGTCGCTCTGATTGGCTGGTGGGTGTGGCTTGGGTGTAGTGAAGGTACAATCAATTAGCATCTTTGTCTTTTATTAGTGTAGATAGCCAAGAATTGGAAACAGTCCAAGTATCTATCATTAGCTAAGTAGATAAAAAGTTGTGGTATGGCCCAGCTGGCCTGTCTCAGTGGTTGAGCATTGACCTTGACCAGGAGGTCAAGGTTTGATTCCCATTCAGAGCACATGCACGGGTTGTGGGCTCGATCCCTGGTGGGGATGTGCAGGAGGCAACCAATCGATGATTCTCTCATTATTGATGTTTCTATTTCTTCCTTCTTCTCTGAAATTGATTAAAAAAAACATATTTAAAAAAAACAACTGTGGTACATTCACACAATGGGATACTACTCAGCCATAAAAAGGAAGGAAATCTTACCTTCTAACAGCATGGATGGAACTGGAGAGCATTATGCTAAGTGAGATAAGCCAGTCAGATAAAGTACCATATGATTTCACTCATATGTGGAATCTAATGAACAAAATAAACTAAAAAGCAAAATAGAGACAGACTCATAAAGAAAGAGCAGGCTGACAGTTTTGGGGCATGGGGGTCTGTAGGGGTGAAGGGATTGAGCAAAAAAGAAAAAAGGAGACAAAACTCATGAACATGGACAACGTTGTGGTGATTGCTGGGAGGAGGGATTTGGAGCAGTAGCAGAAGGTATAGGGGAGATAAATTATGATGGAAGGAGACTTGATTTGAGGTGGTGAACATACAATACAGTGTACAGATGATGTGTTGTGGAATTGTGCACCTGAAACCTGTACAATTTTGTTACCCAGTGTCACCCAATAAATTCAATAAAATGAAAAAAAAATTATACCTTTTCCATGGAAATGACATGAACAATGAAGTAATCTAAAAGCTGCTCATATGAATCACTTTAAAGGATTATTGCCACTCATAATGTGTAGCTCACTTGTAACTATATGTGATATTAACCTTTGGAGAAGTGGCTTAAGTATCTTTCTTTTTGTCTAATTCAGAATACTATTCGCCTCAGGTCACAATGCTAATGTAGAAAAAGAATTCTATATTTTGTTCCCTTCTGTGCACAGTTGTCCTACAATGAATGGTCTGGGTCCCTAGTGTAACCTAGGTTTGAGCCCATATAAAAAATAAGAGAGTAATTCCTAGATCTTGCAGATTGACATTTTTCATGCTATATATTTTTTCTTTATGGCCTGTATGAGTGGAGGTATTTTATGTTCAATTAAAAAACTATTTGAAGTTTAAAACATTGAGGGAAATTGCAGTGGAAGTTTTTACTCTCCATAGCCTATGCCTGTTGGCTCATTTGTCAGACCAAAACTTTTTTTTTAGAATAAAATTCATCTTAAAGGGAAACACATTTTTATGTGTAAGGATGTGGGGACAAAAATTTATGGATTTTTAAAAATATCTTTTAAAAATGGATCTCAATTTTAGGCTTATAATTTAGGTCTATATTGTTAAAATTGGATAAATTATAATATTAGAGCCTTTAATTTTCTGTAACAGACAACCAAGTCTACAGTTTCTCTCAACTTAAATGAAGGACTGCTTAACCTTGGATGATTTATTCATTTATGCAATAAACAAGTACTTATTAAGTACATGTTATTGTTTAAAACACTACTCTAATGATAAACAGTATAATTTTATTTTAATTATAGAGCTAAAAGTCTAGTCATAGAGGGTGGGAGGAGGCACACACAATAGGATATTTCAAAATAATAATAACAGCTATGGGGAATACAAGCAGGATGGCACAGTAGAATAATACTGACGAATGGCCATTTTAAAAGGGTGGTCATGGAAGATGTAATATCCAATCTGAGACCGTTATGGTAAGAGTAAGCAAGGCAGAGTTCTGGGGAAAGAGTGTTCAGGCAGAGGTAAAAGGGCAAAAATCATAAAATGAAAATACATGTAGTGTGTTTGAGGAACAGAAAGAAAGGTAGGGTACCGAGAGTTTAGAAAATGGCAGTTACGTCTTGAGATGTTGTAGAAGATATAATTGAGAGACAATAGGCCTTGCTAAAAGGTGGAGATTTTATTTTAATTATAATAAGAAACTATTGGAAGGTGATTTGCAACTTGGAGCTATCTGATGTATCTAAGAATTTTTGATTTCACAGCTCCAAGTACAGTTTCTGTCCACCTGTAACAAAAGCAAGATATGAAAAAAGATTAAGAGGACTAGAAGCCATAGAGCTACATGGAAACTAAAGCTTAAGCTCTCATATCCAGAAACCACTCATTGAGATTCAGTTTTTACATTGAACTTATTGACTGTGTCAGATACTATTTTAGGCACTAGGGATACAGCTATGAATAAGAAAGGTTGTGTTTTTGTTTTTTGCCTTATATTGTAGGTCATAGAATAGAGGGAACATATTATAACCCTGAGCATTTACTGAAGTGTCTTTTTAATAACTATCTTCTTTGTTAGTCTTTAAGCTTCAGGACTTGACTCTTGTTTATCAATTGTGATTGCCCTAGAGCCTATTAAAATTCTCAACATATAATAGGTCCTCAATAATTCTTAACTGAACTGTAAGTTATCATGTGAGATTTCATCTCCTTGATACACATGGTATGAATGTATCTACTCTTTATTTTCAAAACCATGTCCTATTTTTGAACATGAAAATATTGAAAAATAATTTCTATTTTCAAAAAAGATTCTATGGTTTTACAGGGTTGTGCTGTATCAATCACTGTGTCACCCAGTCTACATTACTCTTGTGATTTTAAATCTCCATGAAGACATCTAATTTGGTAAATTATGTGACATCAGTTAAACCCAACTTTTTTTTTTTAATCAATGAATGTTTTTATAGTCACCTAAATATGCCTTGTTTTGTTTTTGCATAAAGGAAGTCATGAAATGAAGAACCTTTGCGGTTTTCTATTTCCATTTATATAATTATTGGTATTTTTATCTTTCCCCTGGGCTTTCCCTTCACTCTCTATGACCCAGGGCCAAGGAACTGTGGGCTGGTCCTCAGAAGTGTCCTGATCTCTCTCATTGTCTTCATCCAACAACTTTGGAATGTCTTTTCTGTCTTCTTATTCTCCTTCCTACTAATTTACTTTCAACCTTTGGGCCTTATTTCAACTTGAATCTTTTTAAGAAGCCTTCGTTTGACCTCCCCTATCTGGGATAGCAGCCTGTGTTTCTCCTGTTACCAGCTACTGTGATTTCTATTTGCTCTTGGTTTCTTTTCCTGGACTATAAACTCCCTGAGGGCTGAGACTAGTTCTTAGTTACAATTCTTACTCCACCTCCTAACCCAGTGACTGCCAAAGAGCAGACCTTTAACAAAAATCTACCTAGTGAACAAAGAAATGGATAGATTAGCTGCCATTTTCTAAGGCAGATCTTACTTTATTTTGTTCTGGTTGTCTGGTACATTAAAAAGGGTCTTTGTTCATATATGCGAATTCCCCAGTCTCCTGAGTTCTATTTTTATAACTCCTTTTATTTTGCATTGCTTGATACTTAGCCTGCTGCTTAGAGCCATATAGCTTTTAAGTCTGAGATGGCAAAGAAAGAAAAGACAACCTAGTATTTGTATCAGTCTGCCCTTCAGACTCATTCCTCAGGAAAAGCAGGCAGGAAGGAGTAGTGGTCAGCAGATCTAAGCAGGCAGGTGTCGTTAAGAAAGCGAACGAGGAATCGTTTGCACATTCACTTTTATTCCTCTGATAGTCCAGCTTACAATAGCTCTGGTTTGATTGTTGGCAGTCAACGTGCAAGAACTGTGGTTTTTACTGCCTTCATGGAGGAAATCAGTGTGGCTGTGTAAAAAGGAGTGAGTCATGCTGTTTTCATCTCATGAATAAAGATTGTATCTTGATGTTGCTGACAAAGAGCTGAAATAATTAAACCAATGCTATACTTCCAGGGAAATATAGGTGAACAAGATACTTACCCCCCCTTTTTCCTTTATCCCTCTTCCAGCTCTTTACCAGCGTTCAGTTCAACCCAAGGAACCAGGAACTGAGGAGGAAGGAAGTAATTGACATTCAAAGCCTCTATATTTAGACACCTTTACACTTTCTTTTGCTTCTAACAAGCAAGGTTTTTTTTCCGAACAAGCTTTTGATTAGCAGGTGAGTTTAATTGATATGTGGGTTTCTCAGAAGAGGAAAGGACCTGGTGTGGAGGAGGGGGGAGGGACTCCATCAGTCTCTCTCACAATAGAAGGCCATTAATTCATTTGCACCTGGATGTTTTGAAGGATCAATTTACTGTAGCAAAGAAAGAAGGTAGAGAATCAAAAGGTTGGATTCTGTCAGAGAAGAAAGAGAGGCACTGTAATTTAACATGCGATGTAGATGGTTTAAAAACTTGGAAAACTATTGCTACTGATGTCCAAATACGGAAACTAATCTTTTGTGTGTAGTAAGGTTCTGAGTACTGATAAAAGATTAATGTTTCCGAATCAATGAAGTCCATTTTTTAAAAAAAGTTTTTCATCTGCAGGAAAGTAAAAAAAAATTAAACAAAACACATTTAAACCACTTGTACTGGACTTAAAAGAGTATTTTATTAATGTACTTGAATGTGAGGATGTTTTAAAAGTTAAATGCAAAGTGGTCTTGCTTTTTATCCAGGCAGGCGAGGACACGTTCCCTGTGTCTACTTTTGTGAAGTGGGAGGTTGCAGGAGTATGATCCATCCTGAATCAGCAACCATGGTTGCATGCAACAGAAACCAATAGTGACTAATGTAAGTAGAGGAAAGGAATACATTGAAAGCATATTGACTATCTCAGTCTCAAATCTAAGTTGATCAATCAAGGCTCTGAAAGGGTTAGGAACTGGAGAAACTCTGAAATCTAGGTAGCAGAAACTAGTGGGGTGCCTCTTCAAGGATATGTCAGAAGAATGACTTCAGGAAATAGGATCCTATCTGGGATGCTTGATTCATATACCCACCTACTGACAGGGAGGTGAGTGAGATACTTCAGTTTTACCAATATTATCTATAGTGAGGGAGACATAGTTCATCAACTAAAAAAAATTCTAGATGCTGATACAACTTCTGACCTACTCTAAAACTTGATGTATGGGTATAAATACACACATATACAGAGCTTATAGCCTATGCAGGCATATGTAGACATTCATTGTTGCAAAATTCAATTGCCAATTTTCTTCCAGTATGCGGGCAGCCGTACCTATAACTGCTTCAGGTTTTTGAGGCGTTGGACAGGCATGTGGAAACTCTGCTGCAACACACTCTGTTAGATTTCATGTTCTCCACTAGCCAGAGTGGAAGATTGCCTTCCAGAAGAAATTCTCCTTTGATTCCCCACAGTTAGCAACCTTTAAAAAAATGGCTGCACTTTCACCCTTTAAGATGCCTTTTCATATGATTTGAAATTTATTCTTTAAAAAGCCTTAAATAATAGCCTGGACACTGCTGAGTTCACCACAGAACTGTCGGGGATTTTTATTTATTGGACAAATAGTAATTGCGCAGAACAGAGTCCTAGGAGAGAAGCAGGCTGCATAAACATCCCCTACTCCTAAATTTCTGCTTTAATGATGAGATTTTTAGTGTGTGTTATTACAATAAAAATAATTCTTTGTGATAATAGGAAGGGATAGTTTGTTATTTAAGAATGAACCATCCTCTTCAGGATAAATTTGGGGGACTCATATCCCTACATCTTATACCCATATATTTTGAAGTCTATATTTCCTTTTCTTTATTAGGAATCAGAATGAGTGAGGATGTTTTGAGGACTGTTGCCTGACCTCATGGTTAGTTTAAATGGAAATGCATTACTCTCTTTGGCAGAGTATTTAGATTCGTAACTTGGCTAACTTGGCTTATGTAGAGGCACTTTGTGTATTTCTAAGGGAAATCTGAAGAGAACATCATATCCAATTACAGTTCTGCCTCGTATGATTTGTGGCCCTCTCTTGTATCTTTCTGTAGAACGTTAGCAATGCAAGCTCTCACAGCAAGCAGCTCCCCGAGTCTAGTGTGTGCTGACGATAGGAAGGTGATGAAAATAAGAACCCTTGAATGCTGTAATTGGTGATCCAGCCTCCCAGACTACTGAAAATTAATTGGCCAGATGTTCCCTACCCTACTGTAATGGGGATAATGGAGGAGACTGAAGTTTCAACCTTCCCCAGGTGTGCACATTTGAGCAGCCAAAAGTGATTATGAGTGACATAATGACAGGTGCAGTGCCCATGTTCCACAGTGCCCTTGTGTATCTGTTATATATTTAGGAATTTCCCCTAAGGCACTTCAGAGATATGAAATTAGACAAGGAACAAAACCTGAAGACCCTTAAAATGGAAAAAAAGAGGCCTGGAAGTTGTGAATATTGTATTAGACATATAGTAATTGTATTGTTATTTAAGGCTACATGTATGCCTGTCACAGTTAGCTCTTATAATCGCTTTACATTTTGTGATTAACCTTCACAACTTTATAGGTGGGTACTTGTACCATTTCTATGTTTTAGATGAGTCAACTGACATTCAGGGAGATGGAGTCAATCTCTCACTGTTACACAGGAAGTAAGAGAATAAATCTTCAGGCTCTAACATCAAAGCTCATGGGCTTACCGACTAAGCCCTAAGGTTTTCAAAACGCCAGGCTTGCTCACCTCTCTAAGGCACAGACACTGGGATAAGCCCATTACCTGAATTATCTCATTTAATCCTCATAACCACCAAGAGAGGTACATACCACTGTCTCCATTTCACAGACGAAGATATAGATGCTACCAGAGTGTGGTGAACTTGACCAGGGTCACATGCTATTACACAACAGAGAAGGTGCTCAAATCAAGTTTTGTTAGACTCCAAAGCCCAGGTATTCTCCAGAGTGAAGCAGTGCTATGGAAGAGCTCTATCTTCTGGATGTGAAAATATCTCCTCATCACTTTGACCTAAGTCTGACTGCCTTTATTGTCCTTGTTCACACGTGTACAGTCACAGCAAAAGCGATTATCCTGCCATCTTCTTCCACGCTGTATTTCCTTGAGCTTCCATTTTGAATGGAGCCCAGTGCATCGCCTGTTTATTCCAAGCAGTTACCCTCAAGGACTATTTAGGGAGAAAATGTTGTTCTAGTAAAACAGCATAGCTGTCTCCAAGAGCTTTTAATCCATCTTTGTAAAAGATGTGGACTTTCTAAAATAATGTCGCCCCCATTTTTCTTCTATGAAAGAAGATATTTCAAAACTAGGAACACCTATCATAATAAACCATTAAGAGGACTCCAGTCGTCCAGTGTATTTTTAGAATTTCATATTTCACCAAATGTTATCTATAATTCATGGGAGTGGGATAGGTTTGGATAAGATTCTGTCTTGTTAGTTTTCTCACCTTAATAGATTTTCCTTTCTACATAAACGCCTTTTGCAAAAGACTGCGACCCTTAATATCAATTTGCCTAGTGTGAAAGAAGGAAATTTCCTGGAAACTAGCCTCACTGATCTAAAAATGAAGCATTAACAAAGAAGTCTATACCTCTAGAAGCAAAAGGAGGCCTTGAGTGAGCATTATTTGGGAGGATTTCATTCAGTATTTCTCTCACATGTCACACGTGAAGAGAAAGCCTATACTTTTTTGGTGCCCTTTGAGGAGATACCATCTGTTTCAGCTCAAGGAGGGTCCAGGGTTCTATTTTTTCTTTCATCAATTTCACAGTATCCTAAATTTGAGTATAACATTACACTGCTATACTTTAGTCTATAAATTTCAAAAATTAAAATTGGGAGGTGTAGTGTAATACATTAGTTTATAGGCCATTTAAATATATACATATAGCCCTGGCCTGGTAGCTCAATTGGTTAGTGCATCATCTCAATATGCCAAGGTTGCAGGTTTAATCCCCGGTCAGGGCACATATAAGAATCAACCAATGAATACATAAATAAATAGAACATCATACCAATTTTTTTTGCCTCTCTCTGTCTCTCTCTCCCCTGCCTTCCTCTGTCTCTAAAATCAATAATATATATGAAAATTTTCCCAAATTAAAATTTCATCAATATGGTGAGAATATACCTTACTATTCTGCCTGTATTTTTACTTCGTATTCTTCATAATTTCACATATTTCTTATGGCTTTTACTCTTACCTGGTGTCAATTGTAGTCTATATGTTCTAGTTGATGAACCTTCTTGAGGATGGATAATTCCTATTCTTTCTTGTTTTCTCAATTTATTGTGCATTCATAAAACCACTTAATTATTCCTTTTCAAATCAAAGTGAATATAATTTAATGCTTTTCAAGAAACAGAAAGAGCCTCATGTTGCCTCCTTAAGGGTAAAGGTCAATATCAAAGAAGAACATGGTTAGTAAGGAAGAATTTGGAGGGAATCCTAGCTTATGTCTTTGTTATTTTTTTCTCAGAAAATTTTTCATAGAATGACAAGACTTTATATATGCATTTTAAAATCATAAACAGCTAATTTATACTATATAAGTAATATATAGGGAACACAAATTTACATTTATACATATGTATATAAGCTAGCATAAAATAACTTGATCAAAGCATTATTTCATATTTATGTATTTACATAACTACGTAAAATTATTCAGTTATGATAGACTATAGGTAGATATAGCAAGGTTTTTTGTTTTATTTCCTAAATGTGTGTGTGTGTGTGCGCGCGCAAATGCTCATTGCATCAAACAGCACTTATAGCTTAGCTCTAGACTTTTATGAGAACGTATGTGAGGCAAAGGGAACATCCAAGTTAATAGTCCCAGTATTAGCAGCAACCAAACCTCAGCTGGACTTCCTGGACTTCGATATCATCTGAGTGCAAGGGTGGTAATAATTCTGAAAGTTAGATGGCCACTAGTCTCCACTAAGGGTTCCCTAGAGAGGCTTTTTAGAGACCACTGCAATCGAGTTTTAGAATGCTGAGAGAGTCCTGCTAGCATCCTTTAATGACATCTATTGAGATAGCCAATTTCTCAACTACTTGTACATGTTGTGTTAATTTTGATTACTTTTTAGTAATCAGATGATTAGGACAAATACACAAGCATTGAATTCTTCAACAGATTCTACAAAATGGTTGTTTACTTAGACCAGGCAATAGAATTCTACTGCTAACTACCATCAATATTTAACATCAATACGACTGGTGGAAAATTGCAGAGATAGAACTACCTAACTATGTAAAATCAGAGCATTTTAGAGGGGGTGGCTATGGAGGTGAACACACTGCGTGTCTTTGAGGTGCAAGTTCCTCTGGCAGGTATATTAAGTCCCTGACCTTGTTTAACTCTCATCCTCAAGGGAAGATTGATTATCTCCAGTTTCCAGATGAGGAAACTAAAATTCAGACTGATTAGGTGACAGGTATCCCTGTTTACACTCTCCCCCTCCCCCACCCCTCAAATGCAAGCTCCATAAGTACTGGGGCTTTGTTTATTTTATTCATGATTGAACCCTGGATCCTGATGCATTCATTAAATTTATTCAACACATACTTATTAAATGTCCAATATATGCCAGTCACGAAAGAAATAATTAACAATAACAAACACTCCCTGTCCTCAAAGAGTTAACATTCTGGTGTAAGGAGACAAAGAATAAGCATAAAAATATGTAAATATATATTATTAAATGAAGAAAAGCTGTGGGAAATAATGTGGTCTCAGAGGGTAGGGAGGTAGTGGTCAAGGACATCCTTCCAGAGAAAGTAAAATTTGAACCGAGATCTGAGGACATGCAGGAGGGCATCTTAAGGACAGGTCAAAGGGAAGAGTGTTTTAGGCAGAAGAAACAGCTTGTGCATAGGTGTGGGGATGGGAATGGGACTGACAAAGTGATAACCAAAAAAAAAAATTATTTAAAAGGTATTGATACACTCACAGAATTTTTTTTAAATATATTTTATAATTTTTTACAGAGAGGAAGGGAGAGGGATAGAGAGTTAGAAACATCGATGAGAGAGAAACATCGATCAGCTGCCTCCTGCACACTCCCTACTGGGTATGTGCCCGCAACAAAGGTACATGCCCTTGACCGGAATCGAACCTGGGACCCTTGAGTCTGCAGGCTGATGCTCTATCCACTGAGCCAAATCGGTTAGGGCTCACAGAATTTTTTTTAGGAATTAGAGTACAAGGCTTGAATGTCAGCTATGCAGAAATAAGGCCTATAATTACATAGACATTAAAAAACATAAATAAAAAGTTCTCAATATGTCAGATTTAGCAACAGAGTAAGAATGGTGATATTTGATATTAAGGAAAAGGGAACATCTTTAATGAATGCCTACCATGTGACAGAACGTTAGCTCATTTAATCCTCACACCCCTTTTGTGAAATGTGAATTATAAATGAAAAAAAAACAAAAAAAAACTGAAGGTCAGAGGTGCGAATTAATTCTCCTAGGTCCCACAGACGGTGACCGGAGTCTAGATTCCAATCCAGATTTGTCTCATTCTAAAATCCACACTTTTTCCATTTTACCAGGCTGCCTTTCCAAATCAAGTAGGTGCAGTCCTTTAGGTAAAGCTTGGAATTCTTATCAGATAGGCAGGGCTCATGGCTTATTCCTGCGGAATAGAAAAGACAACTGAAGCTAAATGACCTGGCCCAACTCTGACTTGAGATTTGACTCTCAATCTGCTAAATGTGAGTCTGTGCTTTCTCACCACCTCTCTGAACTAAAGTGTAACAAAACTAATGATGATCTGAATGAAAATATCTCTACTTGACTCTTTTTCAAAGGTTTTTACAAGTCATTGAGTGCATTCAGTTACCAATGTATGTGAATGTATTGCATACCTATAGTTATTGATTATAAAGTTGGGTGTTTAGGACAATCTAAAGCTACTTGTTTAAGCACTTCTGCTCAAATTAACTCCTAATTGTGATACCATTTTCCTCTAGTATCATATAATGGTTTTAGATTCTACTAATGATTTTTACTTGGTTTTATTTAATTTTTTAAAAATTGCATCCACCTGGCCCCCAAACCACTCTTATTTAGAAATAAGGACCTGTCTTCTTTTCCTCAGATTCTGTCATTCTGTTGTAGAGAATCAATGTCTCTTGTCAGTGCAGTATTTCTCTGCCTACTTTGTCATTTATCTTTGTATTGGATTGTCTTTCACTTTATTTCTCTGGCCCCTTTTCTTTTGAATCTTTTAAAAATGTATTTGTCCCGAATGAATCATTTCAGTTCAGTGGAATGAGATTCTGCTTGCTTTTTACCTTCGCCATGTTGTGTTTATCATGAGATTAGCATCTTTATTTTGTGGCTCTGAAGTTTCTTGAGCATTTTCTCTCAGTCGTTTTTATTTCCTTCTTGTCCCCATGGTTCTGTGTTAAAGTTCCTCATGGCCTGTTCTTCAACTATCTTTTAGTTTGTCCTGTTTTTCTACATCAACTTCTTGAGAGGTTTTATTCTTCAATTTTTTATGTGATATCAGAAATCATTGCTATCGGGTACCTTCAAAAAAATGTTGTCCTCTGCCCTGTTCCGCTCTCTGCACATGTTTATTAGTGAGCGGATAGTATTGGAAAAGGTTCTATTCTTGTACTTGGCTTGTCCAGAGTTATTTTTATTCAACGTGTACTTCAATCTAAAAGAAACTGTATCTCAAAAATAAAATTCAGTTTCATAAAAAGTTACTGTAATTCAAGTGGTCTTGGCAACCCACAAAAAATATTTTCTAAGTTATTACTTCATATTGAGTTAAAGTTTTGATTAATATTTAAAAATAAAATGTACAACAGCAGCACAAGTAGCCTTTTTACAGTTATTTTGTTATTGGTGGGTAGAGGTCCACGTCCCCACCTGTTGCTCGTGGGAGTGGGCTTCTTGCGAGAGCCTGAGCAAAGGAGTTTTCTGAGCCTCACACAGGAAGATAAAATATTGCAGAAAGCTTTATTTCTTTGGAATGATACCACTGAGCTACCCTGGTCCCATTTTCCTTTGTCCCACCATCGAAGAAGGATAGCTGTGGGAGAGCTAAAATCAAAGTGTCCAGAGTTTCCCCTCCATATTTTCACAGTCCAGTAGAGAATTAGGTGACCTTGTTTGTGTCCCCAGTTGCGGTCCATTGCATATGGGGTCCTCAGGGCCACATGGCCATGGAGAAAACACAGGTGAATGCATGGAAGCAGGAAAGAGAGAGCCCAGGAACCAAGAGTCAGAAGAGAGTGAGTTCTTTGTTTGGGGGATTATGTATTCCCAAAGTTTCATGTGGCTCCTCCCATTCTGGCCAATGATCTCTGTTCCCAGGCTGGACTAACTGACACTTTCCCGGGCCACCCCAACTTTATTGTGCATGTGTCTACCTCCCCTTTGTCCATTTCCTTCCACCAGGAACCTGTGGGGAATGGGCCAGTATTTCCCTTGGGGAGTGTAAAGTTGTAGTTTCCTGCTAACACTGTCCAAGAAGTGGAATAAAAAGAAAAGTAAGGCAATGGATGCTCAGCACTTATCCTATATATAAAGAGGTATATGCAAATGACAGTCATGACATTACAAGATGGCTGCCTATGACCAGGCCGGCAAGGAGGTTAGTAAGGGATGACCAAACGACTGAACAAGCAGGCTGTGTGGGGCGACCGGGCTGGCAGGGGTGTTAGTGAGGGATGACCAAATGACTGAACAGCAGGCTGTGTGGGGTGACCAGGCTGGCGGGGGGGTGGTGACCAGGCCGGCAGGGAGGGCAGTTAGGGGCAATCAGGACAGCATGCAGAGGCAGTGAGGGGTAATCAGGCCAGCAGGGGGAGCAGTTAGGGCAACCAGGCAGGAAGGCCAGTGAGCAATTAGGAGCCAGCAGTCCAGGATTATGAGAGGAATGTCCCACTGCAGGTTTAGGCCCAATCCCAGGGATTAGGCCTAAACTGGCAGTTGGACATCACCTGAGGGGTCCCGGATTGGAGAGCGTGCAGGCTGGGCTGAGGGGACTCCCCCCACCCCATACCTCATGCATGAATTTTGTGCACTGGGCCTCTAGTTAATAATAACAAGCTAATTATAATGGTATCAATTTCACTTTACTGAAAAGTATTGATAAAATGTGGATACCAGTTGGGTATGGTGGACAGAGCTGATCTTTAAAGGGAGTTCAACAGATTTGAGGTTGAATCCTGGTTCACCTCCTTCCATAGTGTGGCCTTCAGGCAAATTAAATTTCCTCAGCCTCAACTTTCTCTTTTTAAATTGAGGTAATTATATCTTCTCTACAGATAGTTAGAAGATTAAATGTGATGCCTCTATAAACATTTTAATTCGGAAGCAAATATATTGGAGATGCTCAATAACTTCTAGTCATTGCTATTATTATTTAATACAAAATATCAACATTTCTAGTCTTTTTTTTAATTTGAAATTATTTTCAGAAGTAGCCATGAACTTTCTCCCATCTCTTCAGTCCAAGAACATTTATCTTCTTCCTATTGTAATCACTTTATAACTATAATTTGAATATATACTGTCCTGATAGGGAAATAGCCTAAAGAAGAAGATTTGATAGCTATAAATATCTAAAAGGTTTTGCTTCAGAAAAAAAATCTTAAAAATGGTTAAATATTTCTAAATTATATTGTCACAAAGTAGGGAAAATCTTAATTAAGGGAAGTCTGAATAACCCTTTAGAATAAATGTGCCTTAAGAACTCACATAAGAAATCTAATGAGCCAGGAGATTGCATAACCTCCTGGAGTTTTTAACCGTGAAGCTAGGACACAATTCCTTAGTTCTCATAGGAACCTTCTGCAGTTGACATCATCAGTCATTTCAGTTAAAATTAGCTATTGAAGAGTATGACACATGCCTTAGCCCAGTGATCAGCAAACCGCGGCTCACGAGGGGGGGCGTGGCTCTTTGGCCCCTTGAGTGTGGCTCTTCCACAAAATACCACGTGCGGGTGCACACGTTCAGTGAGAAGTTGACTTAAAACTTTAAGTAAAGTTTATTAAGTTAATTTTAGAGAACGTTGTGGAGTGAAAGAAGATGTATGTCGAGGATTGAGAAAGGTATGTTGAGATGGTTTGGACATATAGAGAGGATGAATGAAAGGAGAGAGACGAAACAAGTATACAAGACAAGTGTGGATGGGAGAGTTGGAAGGGGTCAACCTCAGTGAACGTACCTCAATCAGATTGAGGACATTTTTACCAAAGCCAGATTAGGAGTACCCTAATTAAGTTAATAACAATGTACCTACCTATATAGTTTAAGTTTAAAAAATTTGGCTCTCAAAAGAAATTTCAATCATTGTACTGTTGATATTTGGCTCTGTTGACTAATGTGTTTGCCGAACACTGCCCTAGCTGGTTTGACTCAATGAATAGATTGTCGGCCCATGGACTGAAGGGTCACAGGTTTGATTCCGGTCAAGGGCACATACCTCAGTTGCAGGCTTGATCCCTGGCTCCTGTTGTGGCACATGCAGGAGGCAACCAATTGATGTGTCTCTCACATATTGATGTTTCTCTGTCTCTCCCCCTCCCTTCCACTCTCTTAAAAAAATAAAAAGTCGCCGAAACCGGTTTGGCTTAGTGGATAGAGCGTCGGCCTTCGGACTGAAAGGTCCCAGGTTCGATTCCGGTCAAGAGCATGTACCTGGGTTGTGGGCACATCCCCAGTAGGAGATGTGCAGGAGGCAGCTGGTCGATGTTTCTCTCTCATTGATGTTTCTAACTCTCTATCTCTCTCCCTTCCTCTCTGTAAAAAATCAATAAAATATATAAAAAAATAAATTAAAAAAATAAAAAGTCAATGGAAAAACTGTCCTCAGGTGAGGATTAACAACAACAAAAATGTATGAAGCAAATAAGTGTTCCTTTCTCTTAAGACAAGGTTTTATGACAAGCACATTTAATTTGGATTCTGAAAGTGTTTGTCTTCTCAGTCAACTCCATTTACATCCCAAACCTTAATTCTCTGGTCTGACCTCTTGAGAGTTGTTGTTCTGAAATTTTACGTATCTTTTTACCTCAACTTCAACAAGTCAAACATCCTTTTTGGCCACTCACCTACAGAAGCAATCTCCTAATACATTTCCTAATGTGTGCCAATGGTTCCATTATCTTGCTAAGTCTTTTCAGTCATCCTTGATTCTATCGTTCCATCAGTCTCTCCAACCTTGCATTCTAATCTTCTTGACTTCTGTTTTAGACACTTAACTGACAATCTTACACATGCATTGGCTATCCCCCTTGCTTTACTACCAATAAAACTCTGGTAAGTGTTTTCAGATAAAGTATCTGGTCTAATGCTCAAAATCACAAACAAAGCTGTTAACGTGTGTAAAAACTAGAGCTGTTTGATGTTAGCGCAGAATGGCATAAAGCAGTGGTTCTCAACCTTGGCTGCACATTAGAATCACCTGGGAATCTTTTTAAAATCCTGATTTCTGGGCCTCATCCTCCGGAAATTCTGTTTCTTTGTTATGGGGGGGGGCCCACAACATTAGTAACAAAAGAAACAGAATTTCCGGAGAAGAAGGCTCAGAAAACAGGATTTTAAAAAGGACTCCGGGGTTT